>NW_017619207.1:3052416-3074916 GCF_001879475.1 Ipomoea nil | reverse complement strand
CATGGTCGCCCTTACGTGTGCGGGATAGAACCGTTCTCGTAGTCGTGTCTTTAGGCTTTCCCAGTTGAATCCCGGTTCTTGTCTGTAAGTGGGTCCCTCGTGGATCCACCAAAGGTCGGCCTCGTGTCCGAAGAAGAACAAGGCTATTTCTACGCGGCGCTCCTCTGGGCATTCCACTAACCCGAGGATTTTGTCCAAGGTTCGAATCTATTCTTCGAGGATTGTGGGGTCCTCTTCCCCTCAGAAGATGGGTGGCCGATGGTTTGAGACTTGTCGAGTGACATCCGAGTTCCCGTTTGGCGGTGGTGGCGGTCGATTGTTGTTACGGAGGGCTACGTCGCTCAGTGTCTGGGCGACCTAAGTTAGTTGTTGTAGAGTCTGAGTCTGAGGATCGTGAGTGGTGGGTTCGGGGGTCCTTGATTGCCTTCTGTTTGGTGCCATGTCGATGGTCTACAGGGCCAATGTTTATTTTAACGATGAGTTAGTGTGTTGCACCCTTACCTTGATGCGATAAGCGTAGTGGGGAGTTCTTTAAATTAAGTGTAGAATAGAGTGAGGGGAAAGTTATGTAATGATAGGTAGGCTCACAATCACACCGCGCGTCCTAAGATTCCTGAGTCCTATGTCCCTAAATACCTAGAGTTCAAGCTTAATGTCCTAAAGTCTTGTCTTAAGAGTCTTATCCTAGGGTCAAGCTTAGGCTCTGATACCAACTGTAACACCCCTAAATTTGTAAACTTTCAAGCTTTATGAATTAAAGGCAATATATTATTAAATCCGAAAACAGAGCATACTAATCATTAGTGTCTGGGGTGCTATGCCACATCTGAGCTAGAGAACTCAGATGCACAAGCTAAACTATCTAACTATCTAAGCCTCGGGTCCTCTAGAGCGCTCCGGAGCTAATCATATGTGTGCTTGAAAGCCAAATATATCTGTTCAGCGAATAATGCTGGTAACCCACTCCAACGCGTTAAAATACAATATAGGTATGTATATATATATATATATATATATATATATATATATATATATATATATATATATATATATATATATATATATATATATATATATATATATATATATATATATATATATATATATATATATATAGACATAGGAAAACTATTTTGAAGCCGGAAGATATATACTTAGGAATCTCTAGCTTTAAAATCGAGAGTAGACTCAACAAGTAGGGACAAGCATATTCAACAGATATAATCATGCATATAAAGATACTAGCATATATCCTAACGTCACAAGATCATTTCATATCATTCATATCATTATTCAATCATTATCTCAACACATAAGCACACTTTGGTGGCGCCACAGGCTCAATCGCATGCCCATACATGAGGGTCAGCGCATATAGCGCAAACACGACCCCGCAGCACCCTGCCTCGTATCGCAACACGAAGGGGTTGATCGCAACCAACCGATGAACCGTAGCTCATCATAACGTTTGATCGCAACCAAACGGTGGACCGCAGCCCAAAAGTGTATTTCTGATCGCAACCAGATTATGAACCGCAGCTCATGTAAAACGATTGATCGCAACCAAACGGTGGACCGCAACCCTATATAATATTTATATACCTTACCGATCGCAACCGGCCTGGTTAACAGCCGATGGTTCTCAACCCATCCAACTGCCCGTATAGCCAATTTGATCGCAACCAAATTGGGGTATCATGTACACATAAGACATAGCAAGCACATGCAACCCACATTAGCATATTGGGAAGGGGGAGAAAACTCATAAATAAACTTACGCGTGGTCATCCACATACTAGGAATATTCCTAAGGGGTTCATACATCTTTCACCTAGGCCAACGGGTTACCAATTCAACTAGCATGCGATACACAAGACTCTTTCATCCTACGAATGGTACCCGAAACATCAAACTAGACTCATGCACGAAAAACGGAGTCCGTTGGGACACCTCGGGGGTCGGGGAAACCACCATCCCACATTGGGCTCCACCCGCCGGCTGCCCGCTGCCGGCAACACCCATATGGGCAGTGGGTAGGTGGCGGGTTCCCCTACCCCCACTGACTCTTTTGCAATACTTTGGTCCCGGGATCTTTTGTGGAACCGGAAATCATGTTTAGACACTTTTAAATAATGGATCAAAACCAAGAATCACATTCAAATACATCCTAACATGACTTCTAAACATAATTAACACCCGATCATATGAAATCCCACCCAAATACACCAAGAATATCACAATACGAAATTCACAATTTAACCTAGGGCTTTAATCATATCTAAATCACAAAATCATACTTTATCTTTAAAATCAAGAACATCAAGATTTATCAAGAACGACATACAATTATCAAGATCTCCTTATAATCATCAAGATTATCAAAATCAACATATAAGATCATCTCATCAAAATCAAGATCATATCATAATCATCATAAAAGATTTATCAAGACTCAAGCATAGAATTGTATATCAAAAGGAGCCAAAGAAGAAGTTTATTGTAAGGAAAATAGGTTTTGTTGAAACATGGGTTACCTCTTAGCCTTACTTAGAATCCTTGGCGATAAAGGTTCTTTCTCTAAGATCTCCTCTTCTTGATTTCTTCTATGGGAATTCTTGGGAATTCTTGTGTGATGAAAGCTATTGTGGTGTGAGTTCTAGGTGCCTCCTATGTCCTTATATATATCTAAGAGTCCTAATTAGGGTCTGAATGGTATGGGTTTACCAATTCTATTTCTTATAGGACTAAGAGTTTGGTTTAGGGATAAGGGTCCATGGTTTTTGGTGGACCCTTCCTAATTAATTAAGGGAATTTAATTCTCTTTTAAGGGTAAGTAATTAAATAATTAGTTTGGGTTAGAGGCCGTAACACGGGGTGTTACACAAAGTGATGAAGAAACACTTCTGGATGTGTGGAAAGGCTACCACTGAACCCGAATTCCAAGAACAAATGAAATGTTTAGGAAAGATGGACCCTACAACAAAAGTTGACTTAGAAAGGTAATTTGACTTAGAACTTAGAAGTGTGCTTTAGATGTGCAGAATCTGACATAGAACTTGTGTTTTAGATGTGCAAAATCTGACTTAGAAGTGTGCATGAATCTGACTTAGAAAAAAAGACTTTGAAGTGTGCTTTAGATGTGCAGAAATTGATTTATAACATGTGTTTTATATGCCCAGAATCTGATTTATAACATGTCTTTTGCATATGCAGAATCTGATTTAATACATGTGTTTTATATATGCACAATCTGAATTATAACATGTGTTTGAAGGTACCTTCCAAGATTTTGGTGCAAGGCTTTCCTTAGAACAATCAAGTGTGATACTGTGGATAACAATCTCTGTGAGGCTTTTAATAGCACCTCGGTGAAAGCAAGAGTGAAGTCCATTATCCCTCTGTTGGAAGACATAAGAGTAGGGATGATGCGGAGGATTGCAACAAAAATTAAATCAGTGGGAAGTTGGACTGGAAATTATGGCCCATTGATCATGAAGAAGCTAAATTCAAATATACATGAAAGTATGGGGCGGAAGGTAAGTAAACATTCAGTTTAACATATGAATATGTGCTTAATATAATGCTGAATTTAATATGTGTTGAATATTTGCGCCAGGTTGATTTTAATGGAGATGATGGTTATGAAATTAAGAAAGGAAGACAACAATTCAAGGTCAAACTTGTAGGTAGAAGCTGCTCATGCAGGGCATGAGATCTTTCTAGTATACCATGCCCACATGCACCATCTTCGACATTGGAAGGGAACCTCATGAGTACATTGACTCATGCTATTCAAAAAGGCATATCTAAGGACTTATGCCCATGCAATTTAACCAATGAATGGAGAGCTATTCTGGCTAAGGACACAAAATGAGGAGATACTTGCTCCAATTCCTAAAAAAATGACTGGAAGACCAAAGAGAAAAAGAACATGTGAGGCAATTGAAGGTCCATCTCGTCCTAAGAAAAACACATCAACTACCGATAAGACTACCTCTACCTCTGCAAAGAAAAGAGTCTCAAAGAAGGGAAAAGATATGCGTTGTTCTCTTTGTAAGTACTCGGGCCATTATAAACTAAAATGTCTTAATAGGAATGTAAGTACTCCAACTACTGCTATGGTCTCATTATAGTTGTAATTTTTATTACATTAATTGCTTATATTCTTTTCCTTTATTGTAGCTTGGTCAATCACAGGAGCAAGTCATTCGCCCTGGATCAAACTCAAACAATAAAGCCTTTCAAGCATCAATGAATCAATGAAGCAGCCATTAGTTTGTTTTTGGTTGAATCTGCTGTATGAACTTAGTTTTTGGTTGAATCTGCGAACTTATAGTGGCAGATTGTAATCTTTTTTGGTTTTGTTGGCAAATTGTAAACATAGTTTTTGGTTCAATCTTCTATAAGGTATTGTTGGCAAATTGTAATCTTTTTGTTGTATGAACTTATACATTGAATCTACTGTCTTTATCAATGTATGCAGTCTTTATCCAACATCTTTTTGTATGTATTTGTAGTTTGTATCCAGTGTTAAATTACACTTTAAATTGAAATTTCAAACACTTTATATGACACTTCTTGACAAAAAAAAAAAAAAAAAAAAAAAAACAAACAAACAAACAAATTTCATTCAAGATACAATACATGGCTTAACTAGTAACATAGATTCATATGGCAACAAAAATAAATTAAAGCAATATATTCATAAACTACAACAAAGTCATGAGAGAATCATATGGTTTTGCCCTTTGTTGCAAGCTTACAAACACGACAATTCCTGTTGGAAAAAATAGCTTATAATGACATAATAAGTGGCTATTTTGTGGTATAATTATTAGTGGGATCCACTTTCGATTTGGGTCGGGTCAAATTGGATTTGGGTTAGTTGTAGTTAGAAGAAGAGATTGATATATTGTACGCTCAAAACGGATAATGGGTGAATGAGATATTGATTGTCAAAGTAGACCCACTTGAGTTTGAATAGTGAAGGGAAAAAGCTTTAAAGTAGCTTTTTGTCCCACATTGGTTTGGGAAGTGGGTTTGCACCATATACAAGAGCCTTTCTAAGGTTAATTAAATTGTATAGTATAGAAGCTTTCACTCACGCGTAGGAAGGGGGGGTGTAAATCAAATTCCAAAATGAGCCTGAAAAAGCTTGACTTGTGTACGCCGATCAGAACGAGGCTAATCATGGCAATGGGTACCCCTATAAACAGAAAATTCTATTTTTCTCTCTCAAAATTTCTACTTCTACTCCTTTCTTGCTACTGTGTTCTTTTCGTTACTCAAGTTCCCTGGGTTCTTTGTTTGGGTGCTCAAACAACTGAACCGTAGTACGTTTTATCTCGGGAAACCTAGGCTACAACGCTCCTAGCACTTGTGGGAGGTAGCAAATAAGGTTTTAAGGAAAGAGTGTTTCGCTCGACTCGTACTAAACATCTTCCCTCGGTATCCTTTCGTCCTTCCCACTACATCCGATCATCCTTCCTAGTTTCTCCCATAAAATAATAATCATTATTTCGTAGGATTATTATTGAATTTTTCCAACCAAATATCCAATAGTCTTAAAACCTTTTCCTTGAAGAAATGGAGCACTACCAATTCATGGGGAGGAAAATGTTATTGAGAACAACAATGGTGGGAATGGCAACAACGTTGCACATTCCCAAGCGCCACCAGTGAACGTTGGTTCACAAGATGGTGGGAGTATCGAGGGGTACATCCCCATGATGCGGGTACCTACGTTACCAAGTGGTTTGGCTGAAAGACCGGAGAAGTTCACCGGTATTGGATCGAACTTCAAGAGGTGGTAACAAAAAATGTGGTTCTACCTGGCAACTCTTGGTTTGGCAAGAAGACCAAACGACATCATATTGTACTATATACGCGTAACCCTGCGTTTAATCGGATATTCGGGCGGGTCGGTTTGGAAATTAGCCCCCAACCCTAATCATATAAACCGACGCGATTCCATTAGACAGTTCGGTTTTATGTAATCGGGTTCAGCTCGGTTCGGTTTCACTTGGTCGATTTTCGGTTTGGCTGGTTTGGTCGTATTTTTTGGATTTTGCACAACCCTAATTATGTGCAATAGCCTAAGTGATGTGTGAATAAAAATCTATTTTCAACCAAAGTATGAACTACGATTTTACTAAGTGTGATTTGGGTATATCTGACTGTGAATATTGAATATATGTTGGCTTGGGTAATGGATCATAAAATGATGAAGGATTTACTTAAGTGTTCAAGTTATATTAATTGGGTTGCATTGAAGAGAGAGTTGTCATGATTTCATGAAAATATATGCTTGGGTTATTATTCCTCTATCACCTACACCAAAATCTATGTTTTATATACTTAAAACTATGTATCTATTTTTGAAGGGCCTATACTAATGCCTGAAAACCCTTTCAATATATATATATATATATATATATATATATATATATATATATATATATATATATATATATATAATTAATAGCATATTCTCTTTGAAAAGCATCTATGATATTATGATCCCCATTTTACAAAAGGAAAGTTTTTAAATGTTATGTCACCGCTATCTTTTAAAAGTGAGGAAAAATATTTATTTTTGGAGGAACCCGATTGGATTATGTCCTTTCGACAGAAATGATGAAAGATATAATGATGAGAATGTCCCGTAGAAAAATCATGGACACATGAGATTGAAGTAGCTTGGTAGAAAAATCCTAGGCTACTAGGTTAGATACTACTCGCTGGGCTTGGAATCCCATACGTGCTTCCAAATATGATATGAGATTGGTGGGAGAGCATGAGATTAGGCCGGCCGATATTTGCTGAGCCCAGATAGGTTCTTTCACAATTGGTGAAATTCCTACCTCCCCACTGTTATGATGAGTGATGGTTGTGTATTGAGTGGGATGGATTTAATGTGTGTGTAAGTGTAAATGGGAATTGTGGAACTCCCCAGTGTCGAACTCAAGGATGGCCAGTTCGGAACAATCAAAGTGCAAGAAAATCCTTTGTCACAACGTGTCAACAAGGTAGACTAGGTGCTAGGTAAGGGTGTTGGTAGTTATGTGGGGAAGTGGAGAACAAAAGAAAACAACTAAACAAAACAAAGTAAGTAAGGCTAGAAGGTAAAACGGGGATTTGGATGGAAAGGATTCAGGATCATGCTTCCATTGGTCTAACGGTAGACAAGAATGTGATGCAACGGTAGGCTAGGCTAAGGGAGAACAAGGCACCTAATACTAAGCCGCGTAGGACTTAGTGTAACACCCCTAACTTTGAGGATAAATTAAAGCAATTTAAACTTAAGAAGCAAGGCAATCTAACCATAAAGATTATAAAAAACGCGGAAGCTAAGTAAATAGTAACAGGGTGTTATATATGGAACATCTAAGCAGCATACTTAGATGCACAGGCTAGCAACAATCTAATCCAAAACCATCATAAAATTCACAAGTCTAAGTTTAAGGCTCGCGGGCCACAACGTCTAGGCTAAGTGAGAAAGGAAGGCAAGACTAAACAACGACTCCATCTAGAGCACTCGAGATCCACTACTCTGTACCTGAAAACATTAAGGGGTAGCACCCGTTAGCGAAAGATGCTAAGTAACCCACTCCAACGCATTAAGTACCATATGATATAGTTTATAAGGAAATCATTTTTGAGACTTAGAGTACATAGATATAGTCTTAGCAACACTAGCTTTAAAACAAGAGATAGAGACATCATTTGACTCATCAAGATATTCACTCAATCATACCGACCAACAACGGTTAGGCAATGGAATCAATGCAAGAAGACAATGATACAAATTCAATGATAATCAATGATAATGTATTCAATAAACAATCATCAAAGGTCACATATAAAGAGATGCTCATAAGGAATGAACTTCAAGAAACATTATCAATGATCAAGTTTCACATTCCAACCTTATACCAAGTTCCAACATTTACACCGCTCCATCCTTATATCAGTTTCATCAAATCCATACACACTGCGGGGGCGTTGGTTAACCCGAATGGAATGACGGTGAACTCATAATGACCATAGTGAGTCCTAAAAGTCGTCTTTGGAATATCCTTATCTGCTACTTTCAACTGGTGATACCCGGATCTCAAATCAATCTTGGAAAACATACCCGCCCCTTTGATTTGGTCAAACAAATAATCAATTCTAGAGAAGGGATACCTGTTCTTAACTGTCACTTGGTTTAGCTCCCTGTAATCGATACACAACCTCTTGTTCCCATCATTCTTCTTGACGAACAAAACCGTAGCTCCCCACGGCGAAGTACTAGGACGGATGTAGCCTTTATCTAGCAAATCCTGCAGCTGCTCTTTCATAGGTGCAGTTCCTGGCACTAAATCCACGGTGAATTCCACTTCTCTTGGTAGGGGCATACCGGGGATTTCCTCGGGAAAGACATCCAAAAACTCGCACACTACCGGTATGGTTTGGGCCCCATCTTTCTTGGCTTCCAAATCTTCAACTGTACACAAAAACGCTTCACGTCCTTTTTCCAAATACTTCTTCATTCTGAGCATAGATACCAGTTTAATTTTCAGTTCCTTGGTAGTGCCCCGGTAAGATACCCGCTTCCCACTCGGCCCTCTTAGAATAACCTTCTGTTCGCCGCAAAGAATCTGTGCTTTATACCGGCCCAACCAATCCATCCCTAGTATTACCTCTATACCATCTAACCCAAACTGGATTAGGTTACTAGGGAAGTCCACCCCGTCGATTGTGACTTTAACACCTTCAAACAATCGATCACATGATTTAACCTCCCCTGAAGCCACCTTGACGTTCAACTTCACCTTGGTACCTGCGAACAAACCCAACTTCTCAACAAACTCGGACGCAATGAATGAATTGGATGCCCCTGAATCAAACAGTACGGAGGTGGGTACTGACTGTATAAGAAAGGTCCCCGTCACCACATCGTTATCCCCAACTTGGGCTTTGCTCATAGCAAGAATACTTCCTTGTGGTATTCCCACCTTTAAGTCCTGAACTTGGATACTACCGCCCTGTCTCTGATTCCTTGGTTGAGGCACAACACTGTCGCCGGGACTAATTCGGGAGGAGGTATCATTCCTAATCCACTGTTCCACAATTCTCGGAGAAGCTAGGGAGTTGCCACCACTGGATACTCTCGATTTCTTGGGGGTAGATCTTCCGCTACTTTCACCTCTCTTCTTTCTTTGCCCAAATCCTCCCCACTGACTCTGCTGTATGCGATAGAGATCCACTGTGCAGGTGTAAGCCTCACCCAGTGTCTTAGGCTTACGCACGACCAAGGCCTTCCTAGCTTCATTGTTAAGTCCCCACACGAACTTCTCAACCCTCGATGCCTAAGTGGGGACCAACACCTGAGCAAATCGGGATAGCTCCAGGAATCTTTTGTGGTACTCCACCACTGAAGAGGACCCTTGCTTCAAGTGAAGAAACTCTTCGTACATAGCTGCTCTCACATGCGAGGGGTAGAAATGTTCCTGGAGCTTATCCTTCAAGGCTTCCCAGTTGAAACCGGGTCCCTGCCTGCAAACCGGTCCCTCATGCACCCACCAAAGGTTGGCCTCGTGCCTAAAGTAGAAGGCTGCCAACTCTACACGGCGCTCCTCGGGGCAACCCACCACGTCGAAGATCTTGTCGAACGTGCGGATCTACTCCTCTAGCAACGTAGGGGCTTCCTCACCGGCAAAGATCGGGGGACGGTGGCACAAGACTTGGCGTGCGATGTCCCGGTTTCCATTCGGTGGAGGGTGGTTGTTGTTGTTGTGGAGTAGGGCGTTGCTCAGCATTTTGGTGATCTGTCAGTAGTTGCAAGTTCTGGGCCAACTGTTCGTTTGTAGACGTCTCGGGAGTTCTTGCGCGGTGTCGCGGTGGTGCCATCGATGAGTTCTATAGAAGCAACACAGGTTACGGCAAAAACGAAGGAGCTTGCACCCTTACCCGGTGCTTAAACTAAAGAACAAAAAGCTAAAACAAAGGCAAGTAACAAAAGGCACAACAAAACAATAAGGAAACTCACAATCTCATTGCGCGTCCTAAGGTTCTTAAAACCTAAGTACTTACACACTTAGAATCCTAACTTAACACCTTATAGTCTGACTCTTAAAATCTTCAACATAAGCTCAAACCTAGGCTCTGATACCAACTCTAACACCCCCTAACTTTGAGGATAAATTAAAGCAATTTAAACTTAAGAAGCAAGGCAATCTAACCATAATGATCATAAAAAACGCGGAAGCTAAGTAAACAGTAACAGGGTGTTATGCCACATCTAAGCAGCATACTTAGATGCATAGGTTAGCAACAATCTAATCCAAAACCATCAAAAATTCACAAGTCTAAGTTTAAGGCTCGCAGGCCACAACGTCTAGGCTAAGTGAGAAATGAAGGCTAGACTAAACAACGACTCCATCTAGCGCGCTCGAGATCCACTACTCTGTACCTGAAAACATTAAGGGGTAGCACCCGTTAGCGAAAGATGCTAAGTAACCCACTGCAACGCGTTAATTACCATATGATATAGTTTATAAGGAAATCATTTTTGAGACTTAGGAATAGATAGATATAGTCTTAGCAACACTAGCTTTAAAACAAGAGATATAGACATCATTTGACTCATCAAGAGATTAACTCAATCATACCGACCAACAACGGTTAAGCAGTGGAATCAATGCAAGAAGACAATGATACAAATTCAACGATAATCAATGATAAGGTATTAAATAAACAATCATCAAGGGTCACATATAAAGAGATGCTCATAAGCAATGAACTTCAAGAAACATTATCAATGATCAAGTTTCACATTCCAACCTTATACCAAGTTCCAACCTTTACACCGCTTCATCCTTATATCAGTTCCAACCATTACCTCCAGGCCACCCTATACAACCAGTCCAACATTATCCCCCCGTGGAGACTTAGCTCCTCTGCCTGCTTTTCCGTCGACTTTTGATTAATAACATATCACGTGATAGTATACCGTCAATCATTTGAGCAAAGCTCATATTCGCCAGCTTTTATAGACATGATCACATAATCATTGACATAGGACAATCAAGGTGTAACACCCCATGTTACGGACTTTAATCCCGTATTTATTACTTAATTAATTCCGTTAATAATAATTAAAAAGGATCTAATTTTGTTAGGACCCCCTTTAATTAATTAATGTGGTCCACCATGGATCGTGGACCCTTGCCTAAAATAGAGTTTTAAGCCTATTAGGAATAAAGAGAGTAGACCTTTTACTAGTCAGATTCTAATTAGGAATCCTAGACCTATATATCTGTTAGAAATAAAGAAAGTATGTCTTTACTATTCAGATTCTGATTAAGATTCCGGATTCTATAAATAGGGGATTAGAAAGAAATTAGAACCTTTACCACCCATAGTTATATCACACGAAAATATTCCCAAGAGATTCCCCACCACCAAGCCTAGGGAAATCAATCGGAGGGAAATCTTAGAGAAGAACCTTAATAGCCAAGAGAGGATTAATTAAGGCTAAGAGGTTACCCATGTCTCGACAAAACCTATTTTCTTCGCTATATCTTATTTATTGGCTCCTTTGATAATCGTATGTGTAATTCTGTGATTGAGTCTTGATAGAGCCTTGCCTAGGGTTTATATTGTGTTTATTTGATAATCTTGATGTTCTTGATATAGTGATTGATTATATGAATGATCTTGTATTTTAATTATGTCTAGAGCCCTAGGGTTTATATCGTGAATTCCGTATTATGATGTTCTTGGTATATTTGGGTGGGTTTTTGCATGATCGGGTGTTGAGTCTAGCCTAGGATTGTGTTTAGGACTTTGCATATAGATTTCTTGATGTTCCTGTGGTTCCGGATGCTCTTGAACCGTTATATGATTTATGTTGAGCCTTGGCATGTTAGGAATCGTGTTAGATCGTATTTGGTATGATTCTTGGTTTAATTCCGTTAATTGAATCTGTGGTGTTGTTGTTATGTGTTTGAATGTGTCTGGACATGGTTTTGGGTTCCACGAGCGACCCCGGGACCGAAAAGTTGCCTGTGTATTAGTGGGGGGTAGGTGGGGGCACGGGTGCACGCCACCTACCCGCTGCCCGCATGTATTGTTCCAGCGGGCAGCCGGCGGGCGAGCGACCGCCGGGCACCCGCTGGAATAGTGAGTCGCCGCCGGCGGGTGGCCAGTGGGTGGTCCTCCACCCGCCACCCACCCGCTAGAAACCTGTCGTGGTTCGTGATGTTTTTTCCCCGTTTGATGTTCCCGTTGTGTTCCGTTGTACCCCGTTTGTCGTGTATGAGTCTCATTTGATGTTTTGAATACCGTTCAAGGAATTTATGTGTAGTACGTGTCATTATTGTTATGTCTGGATTGCTATTGATTGATTATGTGTTGCTTGATTGAATAATGATGAGTATCGTGGTCATTGCGCAATGGCCGGTGTGATTGATGATGATGATGATGAGATTGTGATTGGTGGAAATGAATTGTTGGCGGTTGGCACCACTTGTGGCCGGTCATTGTACTAAAGGTACAGGCCTAGCGGTTATTGTGCTAAAGGCACAAACCCACCTTCGACTAGCTTGCCGTTAAGCATGGGTTTGGTTATAAGTGCTGCGGTGTCATGTTAGGGTTATATGCGCTGACCCCTCGATATTGGCACTAGAGGTGCGCATCATGCGAATGGCACTGCGGCACCATCTTGATATGTTGGTGGTTGATAGGTGGTTTGTCGGTGGGGGCATGTAGTTGCCCGGAGGAATAAGGGAGGCGATATAAGGGTGGCCTGGAGGTATAGGTTGGAACTGATATAAGGACGGAGGGGAGCTACAAGGTTGGAACTTGGTATAATGGACTTAGGCCCCACATGGCCAAAGCCAAAGCCAATACAAAAAAATGGACTTAGGCCCCACATGGCCTAAATCCTGCTAACTAATCTAAATAAACTAAATAAAACGAGATTACATAACGAGGCCCCCGGGCTCTAACATGCATGCCCCAAGTCCCATACTAGCTATCACTAACCAGAACGCAGACAAGAGTATAAACATCAAGATGTGAAATAAGTAGCCTATGAAGCTGCTCCGAGAAAGTGCACGCGCAGCCCAACTGCTTCACAGCCCACCATATATTCCGAAGCTCAAATAGCAAGGAATAGACACCTCGCGTGTCACCATCATAGTACCTCCCTGCCAGTTGTACTATAGCGACTACACACCATAATGCAGCCTAACCGGGCTGCACCACGACTGTAACACCTCCCGTAGCGCTATTGGCTGGCCCGTAAAACAAGACATGTCATACAACAAGATAGATACATAGCTAGCAATGGCACGCAGGCTTAAGTCGAGATACATAGCTAAAGATGGCACGCAGGCCTAAGAAAAAAGTACAAGGTAAATCACAGGCCATAAAATCAATCAACATAGCACAAGGCAGCCAATAGCAGAACTCCCGATCAGCACCAGTACGAACCAGAACCAACCCTAACGGGATTAGCTACTATGGGCCAGCAGCAAGCCTGGACTACCGCCAACGGATTTGAAAAACACCTACCCGGCCACCGTTCAGCCCGGGCTAAGATGTAATTTTTTACCGCTTGCATCGGCGTTGAGACCTGGTCTGTCCCAAAAAATTCCTGTAAAGGCGAAACCAAAACAGCCCAAGACCAGTTCATGCCTCCGAGGCCAAAGAAACAGCACCTGCAAAAAAATAGAAACAAGATAGAACAACCAAGCATCCTGTTCCCCTGACCCAACTATAATTTCTACCTCAGGTGAGTGTTTAAGGTTATAACAGGCTGACGCGAACAAAAAGCAACCCCCCAAATAATAGCCCATCCCCCCGGAGTCCAGAAGGAACGCAGCTACTATTGGCCAGCAGCAAGCCTGACCAGGTCAACGGATTTGACTAGTCCTGCCCGGACTAGGGTGCCATGTTGTACTGCCAACACCTTACGTTGAGACTCAGTCCTGCAGGCAGGGCCTCATGGCCTCCAAAAGAACCTCACACACTCTCTGCTTTTTAGCTCACATCCACTCTTTCTTTTACCTCTCCAACTCTCATTTTCCTCTAACTCACTCCATTCCTTTTCACTCCTTTCTTTTCATTCTCCTTTCTTTCCCTTATTCTTTTTTCTTTTCTTTTTCTTTTATCTTTTCTTTCCTTTCTTTTCTTTTCTTTTCTTTTCTTTTCTATTTTTATTTCTTTTTCTTTACAAACAACAGCTTACAGCAGGAGTAATAGCACAATCACGGGGGGTCATCAATCTCAAAAAACACATAAGGCACATCATCATGTATCAGTAACGCGCGGACCCTAGGCGGCAGATCATTGAGGTTCCGAAAGACGGCCTCGCCTGGCTTATCAACCACCCAATCAGCTAGTGCCTGCGCAGGCAGATTGGCCCTAGATGGGCACACAACAGCAGTAACTACCCCGCAGAAACACAGGAATCGAAGCCTGGACATCACACTATCTAGAATCCACGGTGGACGAACAGAGATATCAACATAGCTAGCTAGCTCCGCCCAGGTGGACTCTATATCAATCACTGTATTTCCCCCGGCCAGGCACCATTCCAAGCAGGAGAAAAGGACCCGGAACATGCCCCGGGCGTGCTCCCCTGCCCAGACCACGCAACCCCATAGCAAAAACCACCCTCCTGGTTGCGCACCACGGCTGCAGCCCCCCCCCCCCCCCCCCCACTGCCGAAGACAGAGATAGATTAATCTTTAACGCACCGGCAGCAGGAGGAGACCACCTGACCGTCCTAACAACACGGCTCGGCACATGTGCCTCCAAGTATGCCACAATAGTCCTCCAATTAGAGGGCAGGATATGCTGCGTGGGCCACCGCCTAAACAGACATTCCGCCACCCCCTTTGCCACCCCACGCATCACTCGTGCAACACTGGGCGTGTCTCGGCCATACATACACCCATTACGGTGCTTCCATAGCTCCCACAATACTAGATACGGCAACCTACAAACAACAAAAGACAAAAGAGGGTTACGCGCCCCCCGCCGACCCCATCCCACAATCAAAGTCCTAAGACTCCGATGTCGCGAATAGAGGCCGAGGGACGCCAAAACATATCTCTAGACAGCTTTTGCTGTTTCCCCAGAATAAAAAATATGATCAATAGACTCAGGGGCCGGGGCCGGACAACACCGACATCTCGAGACGATCACATGACCGAAACGAGCGAGGATGTCATCCGTGGGAAGCCGCCCTCGGAACACTCTCCAAGCCAGGAAGGACACCTTAAAAGGAAGGTGCTTGCGCCAACACTTAGCTAAAAGAGGGTCTGGTGCAGTGGGCAGTGCAGGCCTAAGAAAGGCCTTGGCAGAGGAATAAGAAAACATATCGTCGGACGCCACGGTCCAGAGTGGGATATTACGCGGGCCCTGCCCTATTCGGGACAAATCCGCAGTAATCCCTGCATACGCCAAGTCATCGTGGTCAGCCAGATCAAGGTCACCATCCCGCACATAATCTAGGAGCAACTCCGGGGAGTAAGAAACCCCCCGGTGTGGATAAAGTCTGTCGAGCTGGCCCAGACCTGACCAGTTGTCCCACCAGAAATTTACCCGGCCTTGGAACAACCTCCAAGTCAGAACCCTCTCAACCTCATCACGTACTGCCAACATCCGCCTCCAGGTGTGCGAATCAGTACTCCGGACTAACTTAGCAACCGGGTGAACCCGACTGCAGTATTTAGCCCTCATAAAATCCGGCCAAAAGCGTGTGTTCTGTCCGGAAATTCCACCATAATTTTAGCACTGGCCGCCCTCACCATCAAATCCAAGTCCAAGAACCCCACCCCCCCTCCTTTTTAGGACGAGAGAGAGTTTTCCAAGAACTCAAACGATACCGGGCGCCCCCTGACTGTTTCCAGAAGAAACTAGCATAGCATCTCTCCAAGTCCCGTATGACTTGCTTAGGCGGTGCACAGGCCGAGAATAGGTGCAACGGCATGGCCTGCAAGACTGAAGATATCAAAATTGCCTTCCCGCCCTTTGAGAGCAGTCGGCGCTGCCAACTCAAACATCTGGCCTTCACTTTATCCACCACCGAGGCAAAGTAAATACATTTCTTACGGCCAATATACACTGGGCAACCCAAATAAGTAAATGGGAACTGATTATGCACACAACCTGTTGCCCTGCGAATCTGTTCAATCTCATAGGCCGGAGTACGAGGGTGCATGTAAAAAGCACTCTTCTGAAACCTCACCAACTGTCCCGAAATCTCCTCGTACTCCTTTAACGCACCAATTACCTCCTGAATAGCTCCCAACCTGGCCGTACTAAAAATAATCACATCATCCGCATAGGCCAGGTGGTGAATATGTGGTGTCCCTGGCGGCTGTGTAAACCGGGGCACCGCAGTGCCATCATAAACCCGCGCAAGGTAAGCTGACAGGACTTCAGCTGCAATCACAAACAAAGTTGGGGACAATGGATCCCCCTGCCTGAGCCCTCGTGTAGATGTAAAGAAGCCTTCTTTGACTCCGTTTACAATCACTGAACACCACACGTTAGACACAGCCCGAAGCACCATATCTATCCAGACCTCGCTGAAACCCAAACGGCGCATCACCGAAGTCAGGAAAAACCACGATACCCGGTCATATGCCTTAGCCATGTCTAACTTAAGCACTATGTCCCGGTTCTGTAAGCTCAACCCATGGCACATCTCGGCCGCCAAAAGCACATTATCAGTAATAGACCGACCAGCTACAAACCCACTCTGCTGCGGCGACAATACCCGGGGCAGGACTGTAGCCATCCGAACTACCATGAGCTTCGTGATAAGCTTACTACTGAAGTTGCACAAACTGATAGGCCTGTAATCTGCGAACGTTTCTGGACTCGGCTTCTTCGGCAAAAGGACGATGGATGTGTGCGTGATAGCCCTGTGATTCCCGTCCCGCAAAGTAACTCCGAACCATACTGACAACATCATCCTGAATAATATCCCAACAGGCCTTATAAAAAGCCCCGAGAAACCATCCGGCCTGCTGCACTTGTAGAGTTCATTTGCATTACCACCGCTTTCACCTCCTCCACCTCAGGCACGGCCGTTAAAAGCTCATTATCCTCTTCAGTAACCAAGCGTGGGACACAATCCAACCTAGCCAGATCAAAACCCCCAA
This sequence comes from Ipomoea nil, assembly GCF_001879475.1. Taxonomy (NCBI): domain Eukaryota; kingdom Viridiplantae; phylum Streptophyta; class Magnoliopsida; order Solanales; family Convolvulaceae; genus Ipomoea; species Ipomoea nil. The sequence goes on along the minus strand of NW_017619207.1, from coordinate 3,057,748 downwards.
TCTCTGCGGTGAACATATGCTCAAAGAAAAGACTGCCTGATTAGCAATCCCTTGCCTATCTTCCAACCACACGCCGTCACCATCCTTAACCCTGTGTATATATAGCTTACGCCTGCGTGCCTTAACAACAGAGTGAAAGAACCGGGAGTTTCTGTCCCCATCCTGAACCTCGGTGATACGCGCCTTCTGCTGCCAAAATTCTTCCTCAATTGCAATCTGTTTTTGTAACAAAAGCAACACCCTTTTTATATTCAACCAACGCAATTTCATCATCCGGGTGTTGCTGTAAGGCAGCTTCAAGGGTCTGAACACTATCCTCATATTCACGGAGCTTCACAAAGATATCCCCAAACACAGTCTTGCTCCACCTGCTCAGAACCTTACCCAATCTATTCAACTTGGTGGCGATTACAAACATAGGGGCCCCCTCAACAGGAACCCGCCAGCTATCACGCACCACCCTTAGAAAATCTTCGTGCTTAATCCACACGTTCAGGAAAACAAAATGCTTCGGTACCACCTGCATACTCAGTAAATCACAAGACATTAAAAGAGGAGTGTGGTCAGACGTGGACTTTGATAAATGCCGTACGGATGTCATGAAAACCGATTCCCACACCGAGTGTAAAGGAACCGGTCCAAACGCATCCATATAGCCGCGTCCTTACGCCGCCCATTCCACCAGGTGAAACGGGAACCGTAATAAGCCGCATCAATCAAGTCACACGCACTGACACACTCCTGAAAATCAGTAGTCTTCCGATGTGAGTACGGAAGCCCACCTTTTTTCTCGTCCACACTTAGCAAGCAATTAAAATCACCCGCACCGACCAAGGAACTCCCCGGGAATCATAGAAAATATAGCTTTCAGCTCAGCCCACAACGGGTCCCGAAGACGTTCCTTGGTTTTGGCATAAACAAATGAGAGCCAGAAAGGCGTGAGAACCGTAGAATGTACACAAGAAATCGTGACGCACTGCTCAGTCTGACTCTCGAATGTTACTGCCAAATCATTATTCCAAAAAATCCAAATTTTATTATTATCAGAAGCAAATACATTATCAAAATTAAAGCGAATTCTGAAAAACTCAAGCCAATCAGACGAGCTGAAAGGCTCGAGCAGACATAATACAAAAGGTGAATGCATTCTCAGCAATACACGGATCCTGCGCGCAGACCCCTGGGAGGAAACCCCCCTCACATTCCAGACGAGTAGTTTCATATGGATAAAACAACGGATCCGGACGAGAGGGTCCCCCCCTTTTCTGGTGTGACTTAGCCGACGTCTTGCCGGGCCAACGCCTTCTATCCGGCCGTCAGAATCTGACCCCGACTCCGGGGCCCACTCCTCAGGCTCGTGACCCGGCACCGGTACGTCTGAATCTGACCACGCCCTGTCCCTCTCCCTTCTCGGCCCCCAGGGAGCCTTAGGAGAAGAGTCTGGTGTCTGGGACAGCCAGAGAGTATCACTCGGGAGGGCACAGGGCGGTGTCCCCAACTCAAGGGGACCATAGAAACCAGGATGCGAAGTAGGAGTAAAGAGAAAGATACCTGGTGCGGGCTTTGCAGATCCGCCCGCATTCCTGAAGAGCTAACATCCTCAGTAACCTCCGGGATAGTGGACAAGTAACCAGGAGACTGGCCATTCCCTATCCCGGGTGATGCAATCGGGGTAGTTGGCGAATCACCACCACCCGATGACTCCACAACAGCCTCCTCAAAGGCTAAACTCTCATCCTGGAGCACAGCAAACCCATTACTAACCGGTACCGGGGTAGCCCGGCTAGGTGGTAGGGCCCGCCATACTTTATTACCTGTACCAGCACTTGGCCCCTGACTAATGTCAACCATCGGGGCCTTACCTTTTAACTGTTTTTCTTTATTACTTTGCTTTTTTCTCTGAGTAGCAGTCATGTCCCGCTGGTCCAACACAGTAGCTGATCCCCGGTCCTGGCCGCCCCCTTAGGGGGTGGGCCAGCATCAGCCATTGACGCTGGCATTGTGATGCCGTAGTGCGTGGAGAACGTGCCCCACCACCAAAGACTCGACAACTGCTAGCCACATGACCTTGCTTTCTGCAATTTAAACAGTACGGGGGACACGCTCATACTCAATCATTTGCCAAAACCCCACGGCCTCCTGATCCGGCGCGCAGTCCCTAATCGGATAAACATCTTGCGGCATAGGGGTTTCAACAAATCAATCTCAACTTTCACCCTAGCCACATTAGGCCGGGTGAACTTAGCCGTAGGCGTGTCCACCTGTAAAAACTTGCCAATAGGTTTGACAATTTGTTTAAGACAAGGTTCTGAGAAGCAATTGGCCTTAAGATTAGGCAGTAGCACCCACACCGGGCCAAGGACGTCTCAAACCTCGTGTCAAAGTCCATTGTCCACCTAAAGAGCCTCATCGGGCACTTCCCGTTAAAGAGAATCTGACCCTTGACTAGCGTGTTAATGCAATCTTCCGGGTTAGAAAATGCGAGAGACACGTGTCGTGGGTCCACTAAGCCAACACTCACCGTTCCTTTCAACTTCAAATGTTTGGCAAAGTGTTCTCTTATAACGGAAAGTACGGGCCTGCCATACGAAAATTTTCCAATAAGTAGGGTTTCCCCTATTTTATTCATCTGTTGCACCTCCGTATCCTCAAAGGTGATGCAGGCCTCCCCTTCATAAGATTCAACCATTTTATCCGGATAAAAAGTCCCGGGGCATGGCCCGCATTAACACCTTGAGCTGGCAGACCCGTAGAAGCAAAAAGACTAGCAAAGGAAGGAAGCGTACATGAGCTCACGGCCAATGCAGAGCTACCTACCTGGGCCGTAGTTTCCAAGCATGATCCCCCATTGGGTGGCATTCTTAGCGTGAATAGCAGCGAGCCGTGTCCAAGCATTGGACACGGTAGAACCCGAGACATGCAAACCACCTACAGTGTGTCATGTCTCAGGTTAGGGATGTTATTGGGGTTGGCATTGTGTTTTGCTTCCCCAATAGCATCCCCTTGTGGAACATTCAAAGGCATGGACAAAACTCTAAGTGTGGTTGATGTACTCGAATTAACATCTTCATGGGACCTATGACCAGCATTGTCTAAAGTGACTAGCCGATTAGGATCACCCCCATGAGCCCTATGACCAGCTTGCCCGACTTGGGCTTGCCGATTAGGGTGCATAACTGATGCCTCTTGTACATTCCCCACACTTAGATTGAAACCAAAAGAAAGGGGAGCACAAACATTACCTGTTGCCGTATGGTTAACCTCCGGCAAAGAGGCCTTTGTAGAACCGGTAAGCAATGCTCCATCTTCTTGAGTCTCTCGGCCAGCCCCACCATTTTCCGTAAACTGTTTCGGCCCTCCTTGCCCAATGGCTCGGAGTGCACAATTGTGCTATAGGCCAATGTGGGTGTGTCCTGACCAACCTGTTTAATGGCCTCATTTGCACAAGGTTCCGTAGCTTGATCAAGAGCCAAGCTGTTAAGAAGTGTCATGGGGTCTAATGTTGGCATGTGGTCGAATGTTGAGCTCAATTGTCGTCCATGGACCATGCCAACATTAGGCACCAAACCCAGCTTACTGTCTATCAAAAAGGGGCATTTCCACCCAAAAATCAAACAAAGATTATGTGATAGACAATTGGGATTGGGCAAGGTCTCGGTACAACCCACCGAAGCCTTGCTTCCCCCTCCATAACGACCAAAGAAACCGGACTCAAAGCATGCAATCCGTCAGCATGTGTTATAGATTGCATGCCAAAAGATTCCACACTTTGTGTCCTCTCTCCATTCGGCTTGTCAGGCCTCGAACTAGCAACGCAAAGACCACATATATTACTGCCAACACCATGAGGTTGGCTTATTGAGCCGAGACTACCAAAACCACATGAGGCTGCCTACACCACCCTTCATAGCAGAAGATTCCTTGCACTCAACAGCCTCCTCACCACCCAAACTGCCTTGCCCATATGAATTAGGCCCTTTAGACTTAATAGGCACTGAGTGCAGCATCAAGCTGCTATTCTCATTACCAGTCAAGCCCGGCAGTTTAGCGACAAGGAGTGGTGCATGTGCTTGGGTACTTGTCAGCCTATGACCAGCCTTGTCAAATTGACTTAGCCGATTAGGCGCAGCACCAAGTGTTCTATGACCAGCTTGCTCAATTCGAGTTTGCCAATTAGAACACCTAATTGATGCATGCTCATTCCCACCTTTAGAACAAGGAAGAGAAGCCGAAGACTTACCTGATGGCTGTTGCTGCCTTGCCAAGCCAGCCTCCCGAACATGAGCAGCTTCATATGGCCTCACCCGAGTCCTCTTCTTTCTACTTCGACGCGCACGAGGATTGTGCAAGTATTCTTGCCCACCTCGTTGGTTTCCCGTAGCTGAAGGCCACCTTGGTTGATGGACTTGGTCACCATGGGTCCATCAAGCTTCGTGAGCCCCATCATCTTCTTGGCACCCTTGGACGGCAAGGCCAACGGCCGAGAGAGACCACCGGCGCAACCAAGGCTTCCCGGCGTTGCTTCGTGGCCTTCTTGACACGGATGGCCTTGGACTTTGGCTGGAGGGGCAAACCAACTGGCCACCGACCCTCCTCCTCCAAGTCCATGCCTGCGCGAAGAAGCTCCCAAAGATCTTCGAACTTCACCATCTTCTTCGCCTTCTCCCAATCGCCATTGACCGAGGCCAAAGCCAAGGCCGCCTGCCTCCAATCACCTTTCTCCATCACAGTCTCAGCACATGAGGCAGCCACCATTGATGCCTGACCCATCTCTGCCTTGCGGAGACCAAAGTTCTCCGGCGGCAGCCTAGCTACGGCCTTAGCGGCTGGTGCGAGAGCACGGGCAAATGCGCTGACCTCTGACGTCCGGCCTTCACACTGCTTCCCCCTCCCCCCTTCTGAGATCACAACCTCATCGGAGCGAAGGTCTGCAGCCTTAGCCAAATTCGCGCAATCGCGCGTCTTGTCGCGAACGCCACCACAAAACTCAGTCCGATCCTCCTTCAATTGGCATGTCTGCGCACGACGGCTCAGCCCCAACCCATCTTCTCTCATATCTAAGGGGCTGAGACAACCCCAGAGACCGGCAAAGTGGCCGGAGACGGCGCGCAAATAGTCGGAGGACCAAGGCTTGCCGGCGACGCTCCAAACTGCCCATCTGCCGTGTGGAGGTGGCGATCAATTCCAGACGACCCCCCTATGTCTCGTAGCTGCTCATGGTCACTAACAGAGATCGGAAAAGCCGCCGGAGCCGGCTGGACAGAAAGGCCATCGGAGCCCTGAATCGCCGGTGGACGCGAGATGGCGGAACCTAGCTTCGCAGTCGGACTTC
>NW_017619207.1:2700193-3052316 GCF_001879475.1 Ipomoea nil | reverse complement strand
ACCAGAACGCAGACAAGAGTATAAACATCAAGATGTGAAATAAGTAGCCTGTGAAGCTGCTCCGAAAAAGTGCACGCGCAGCCCAACTGCTTCACAGCCCACCATATAGTCCGAAGCTCAAAAGCAAGGAATAGACACCTCGCGTGTCACCATCATAGTACCTCCCTGCCAGTTGCACTATAGCGACTACACACCATAATGCAGCCTAACCGGGCTGCACCACGACTGTAACACCTCCCGTAGCGCTATTGGCTGGCCCGTAAAACAAGACATGCCATACAACAAGATAGATACATAGCTAGCAATGGCACGCAGGCCTAAGTCGAGATACATAGCTAAAGATGGCACGCAGGCCTAAGAAAAAAAGTACAAGGTAAATCACAGGCCATAAAATCAATCAACATAGCACAAGGCAGCCAATAGCAGAACTCCCGATCAGCACCAGTACGAACCAGAACCAACCCTAACGGGATTAGCTACTATGGGCCAGCAGCAAGCCTGGACTACCGCCAAGGATTTGAAAAACACCTACCCGGCCACCGTTCAGCCCGGGCTAGGATGCAATTTTTTACCGCTTGCATCGGCGTTGAGACCTGGTCTGTCCCAAAAAATGCCTGCAAAGGCGAAACCAAAACAGCCCAAGACCAGTTCATGCCTCCGAGGCCAAAGAAACAGCACCTGCAAAAAAATAGAAACAAGATAGAACAACCAAGCATCCTGTTCCCCTGACCCACTATAATTTCTACCTCGGTGAGTGTTTAAGGTTATAACAGGCTGACGCGAACAAAAAGCAACCCCCCAAATAATAGCCCATCCCCCCGGAGTCCAGAAGGAACGCAGCTACTATTGGCCAGCAGCAAGCCTGACCAGGTCAACGGATTTGACTAGTCAGGGTGCCATGTTGTACCGCCAACACCTTACGTTGAGACTCAGTCCTGCAGGCAGGGCCTCATGGCCTCCAAAAAACCTCACACACTCTCTGCTTTTTAGCTCACATCCACTCTTTCTTTTACCTCTCCAACTCTCATTTTCCTCTAACTCACTCCATTCCTTTTCACTCCTTTCTTTTCATTCTCCTTTCTTTCCCTTATTCTTTTTTCTTTTCCTTTTTCTTTATCTTTCTTTCCTTTCTTTTCTTTTCTTTTCTTTTCTTTTCTATTTTATTTCTTTTTCTTTACAAACAACAGCTTACAGCAGGAGTAATAGCACAATCACGGGGGGTCATCAATCTCAAAAAACACATAAGGCACATCATCATGTATCAGTAACGCGCGGGACCCTAGGCGGCAGATCATTGAGGTTCCGAAAGACGGCCTCGCCTGGCTTATCAACCACCCAATCAGCTAGTGCCTGCGCAGGCAGATTGGCCCTAGATGGGCACACAACAGCAGTAACTACCCCGCAGAAACACAGGAATCGAAGCCTGGACATCACACTATCTAGAATCCACGGTGGACGAACAGAGATATCAACATAGCTAGCTAGCTCCGCCCAGGTGGACTCTATATCAATCACTGTATTTCCCCCGGCCAGGCACCATTCCAAGCAGGAGAAAAGGACCCGGAACATGCCCCGGGCGTGCTCCCCCTGCCCAGACCACGCAACCCCATAGCAAAAACCACCCTCCTGGTTGCGCACCACGGCTGCAGCCCCCCCCCCCCCCCCCCCACTGCCGAAGACAGAGATAGATTAATCTTTAACGCACCGGCAGCAGGAGGAGACCACCTGACCGTCCTAACAACACGGCTCGGCACATGTGCCTCCAAGTATGCCACAATAGTCCTCCAATTAGAGGGCAGGATATGCTGCGTGGGCCACCGCCCTAAACAGACATTCCGCCACCCCCTTTGCCACCCCACGCATCACTCGTGCAACACTGGGCGTGTCTCGGCCATACATACACCCATTACGGTGCTTCCATAGCTCCCACAATACTAGATACGGCAACCTACAAACAACAAAAGACAAAAGAGGGTTACGCGCCCCCCCGCCGACCCCATCCCACAATCAAAGTCCTAAGACTCCGATGTCGCGAATAGAGGCCGAGGGACGCCAAAACATATCTCTAGACAGCTTTTGCTGTTTCCCCAGAATAAAAAATATGATCAATAGACTCAGGGGCCGGGGCCGGACAACACCGACATCTCGAGACGATCACATGACCGAAACGAGCGAGGATGTCATCCGTGGGAAGCCGCCCTCGGAACACTCTCCAAGCCAGGAAGGACACCTTAAAAGGAAGGTGCTTGCGCCAACACTTAGCTAAAAGAGGGTCTGGTGCAGTGGGCAGTGCAGGCCTAAGAAAGGCCTTGGCAGAGGAATAAGAAAACATATCGTCGGACGCCACGGTCCAGAGTGGGATATTACGCGGGCCCTGCCCTATTCGGGACAAATCCGCAGTAATCCCTGCATACGCCAAGTCATCGTGGTCAGCCAGATCAAGGTCACCATCCCGCACATAATCTAGGAGCAACTCCGGGGAGTAAGAAACCCCCCGGTGTGGATAAAGTCTGTCGAGCTGGCCCAGACCTGACCAGTTGTCCCACCAGAAATTTACCCGGCCTTGGAACAACCTCCAAGTCAGAACCCTCTCAACCTCATCACGTACTGCCAACATCCGCCTCCAGGTGTGCGAATCAGTACTCCGGACTAACTTAGCAACCGGGTGAACCCGACTGCAGTATTTAGCCCTCATAAAATCCGGCCAAAGCGTGTGTTCTGTCCGGAAATTCCACCATAATTTAGCACTGGCCGCCCTCACCATCAAATCCAAGTCCAAGAACCCCACCCCCCCTCCTTTTTAGGACGAGAGAGAGTTTTCCAAGAACTCAAACGATACCGGGCGCCCCCTGACTGTTTCCAGAAGAAACTAGCATAGCATCTCTCCAAGTCCCGTATGACTTGCTTAGGCGGTGCACAGGCCGAGAATAGGTGCAACGGCATGGCCTGCAAGACTGAAGATATCAAAATTGCCTTCCCGCCCTTTGAGAGCAGTCGGCGCTGCCAACTCAAACATCTGGCCTTCACTTTATCCACCACCGAGGCAAAGTAAATACATTTCTTACGGCCAATATACACTGGGCAACCCAAATAAGTAAATGGGAACTGATTATGCACACAACCTGTTGCCCTGCGAATCTGTTCAATCTCATAGGCCGGAGTACGAGGGTGCATGTAAAAAGCACTCTTCTGAAACCTCACCAACTGTCCCGAAATCTCCTCGTACTCCTTTAACGCACCAATTACCTCCTGAATAGCTCCCAACCTGGCCGTACTAAAAATAATCACATCATCCGCATAGGCCAGGTGGTGAATATGTGGTGTCCCTGGCGGCTGTGTAAACCGGGGCACCGCAGTGCCATCATAAACCCGCGCAAGGTAAGCTGACAGGACTTCAGCTGCAATCACAAACAAAGTTGGGGACAATGGATCCCCCTGCCTGAGCCCTCGTGTAGATGTAAAGAAGCCTTCTTTGACTCCGTTTACAATCACTGAACACCACACGTTAGACACAGCCCGAAGCACCATATCTATCCAGACCTCGCTGAAACCCAAACGGCGCATCACCGAAGTCAGGAAAAACCACGATACCCGGTCATATGCCTTAGCCATGTCTAACTTAAGCACTATGTCCCGGTTCTGTAAGCTCAACCCATGGCACATCTCGGCCGCCAAAAGCACATTATCAGTAATAGACCGACCAGCTACAAACCCACTCTGCTGCGGCGACAATACCCGGGGCAGGACTGTAGCCATCCGAACTACCATGAGCTTCGTGATAAGCTTACTACTGAAGTTGCACAAACTGATAGGCCTGTAATCTGCGAACGTTTCTGGACTCGGCTTCTTCGGCAAAAGGACGATGGATGTGTGCGTGATAGCCCTGGTGAATTCCCGTCCCGCAAAGTAACTCCGAACCATACTGACAACATCATCCTGAATAATATCCCAACAGGCCTTATAAAAAGCCCCCGAGAAACCATCCGGCCCTGCTGCACTTGTAGAGTTCATTTGCATTACCACCGCTTTCACCTCCTCCACCTCAGGCACGGCCGTTAAAAGCTCATTATCCTCTTCAGTAACCAAGCGTGGGACACAATCCAACCTAGCCAGATCAAAACCCCCAATCTCTGCGGTGAACATATGCTCAAAGAAAGAGACTGCCTGATTAGCAATCCCTTGCCTATCTTCCAACCACACGCCGTCACCATCCTTAACCCTGTGTATATATAGCTTACGCCTGCGTGCCTTAACAACAGAGTGAAAGAACCGGGAGTTTCTATCCCCATCCTAAACCTCGGTGATACGCGCCTTCTGCTGCCAAAATTCTTCTTCAATTGCAATCTGTTTTTGTAACAAACCAACACCCTTTTTATATTCAACCAACGCAATTTCATCATCCGGGTGTTGCTGTAAGGCAGCTTCAAGGGTCTGAACACTATCCTCATATTCACGGAGCTTCACAAAGATATCCCCAAACACAGTCTTGCTCCACCTGCTCAGAACCTTACCCAATCTATTCAACTTGGTGGCGATTACAAACATAGGGGCCCCCTCAACAGGAACCCGCCAGCTATCACGCACCACCCTTAGAAAATCTTCGTGCTTAATCCACACGTTCAGGAAAACAAAATGCTTCGGTACCACCTGCATACTCAGTAAATCACAAGACATTAAAAGAGGAGTGTGGTCAGACGTGGACTTTGATAAATGCCGTACGGATGTCATGAAAACCGATTCCCACACCGAGGTGTAAAGGAACCGGTCCAAACACATCCATATAGCCGCGTCCTTACGCCGCCCATTCCACCAGGTGAAACGGGAACCGTAATAAGCCGCATCAATCAAGTCACACGCACTGACACACTCCTGAAAATCAATAGTCTTCCGATGTGAGTACGGAAGCCCACCTTTTTTCTCGTCCACACTTAGCAAGCAATTAAAATCACCCGCCACCGACCAAGGAACTCCCCCGGGAATCATAGAAAATATAGCTTTCAGCTCAGCCCACAACGGGTCCCGAAGACGTTCCTTGGTTTTGGCATAAACAAATGAGAGCCAGAAAGGCGTGAGAACCGTAGAATGTACACAAGAAATCGTGACGCACTGCTCAGTCTGACTCTCGAATGTTACTGCCAAATCATTATTCCAAAAAATCCAAATTTTATTATTATCAGAAGCAAATACATTATCAAAATTAAAGCGAATTCTGAAAAACTCAAGCCAATCAGACGAGCTGAAAGGCTCGAGCAGACATAATACAAAAGGTGAATGCATTCTCAGCAATACACGGATCCTGCGCGCAGACCCCTGGGAGGAAACCCCCCTCACATTCCAGACGAGTAGTTTCATATGGATAAAACAACTGGATCCGGACGAGAAGGGTCCCCCCCTTTTCTGGTGTGACTTAGCCGACGTCTTGCCGGGCCAACGCCTTCTATCCGGCCGTCAGAATCTGACCCCGACTCCGGGGCCCACTCCTCAGGCTCGTGACCCGACACCGGTACGTCTGAATCTGACCACGCCCTGTCCCTCTCCCTTCTCGGCCCCCAGGGAGCCTTAGGAGAAGAGTCTGGTGTCTGGGACAGCCAGAGAGTATCACTCGGGAGGGCACAGGGCGGTGTCCCCAACTCAAGGGGACCATAGAAACCAGGATGCGAAGTAGGAGTAAAGGAGAAAGATACCTGGTGCGGGCTTTGCAGATCCGCCCGCATTCCTGAAGAGCTAACATCCTCAGTAACCTCCGGGATAGTGGACAAGTAACCAGGAGACTGGCCATTCCCTATCCCGGGTGATGCAATCGGGGTAGTTGGCGAATCACCACCACCCGATGACTCCACAACAGCCTCCTCAAAGGCTAAACTCTCATCCTGGAGCACAGCAAACCCATTACTAACCGGTACCGGGGTAGCCCGGCTAGGTGGTAGGGCCCGTCATACTTTATTACCTGTACCAGCATTTGGCCCCTGACTAATGTCAACCATCGGGGCCTTACCTTTTAACTGTTTTTCTTTATTACTTTGCTTTTTTCTCTGAGTAGCAGTCATGTCCCGCTGGTCCAACACAGTAGCTGATCCCCGGTCCTGGCCGCCCCCCTTAAGGGGTGGGCCAGCATCAGCCATTGACGCTGGCATTTGTGATGCCATAGTGCGTGGAGAACGTGCCCCACCACCAAAGACTCGACAACTGCTAGCCACATGACCTTGCTTTCTGCAATTTAAACAGTACGGGGGGACACGCTCATACTCAATCATTTGCCAAAACCCCACGGCCTCCTGATCCGGGCGCGCAGTCCCTAATCGGATAAACATCTTGCGGCATAGGGGTTTCAACAAATCAATCTCAACTTTCACCCTAGCCACAATAGGCCGGGTGAACTTAGCCGTAGGCATGTCCACCTGTAAAAACTTGCCAATAGGTTTGACAATTTGTTTAAGACAAGGTTCTGAGAAGCAATTGGCCTTAAGATTAGGCAGTAGCACCCACACCGGGGCCAAGGACGTCTCAAACCTCGTGTCAAAGTCCATTGTCCACCTAAAGAGCCTCATCGGGCACTTCCCGTTAAAGAGAATTTGACCCTTGACTAGCGTGTTAATGCAATCTTCCGGGTTAGAAAATGCGAGAGACACGTATCGTGGGTCCACTAAGCCAACACTCACCGTTCCTTTCAACTTCAAATGTTTGGCAAAGTGTTCTCTTATAACGGAAAGTACGGGCCTGCCATACGAAAATTTTCCAATAAGTAGGGTTTCCCCTATTTTATTCATCTGTTGCACCTCCGTATCCTCAAAGGTGATGCAGGCCTCCCCTTCATAAGATTCAACCATTTTATCCGGGATAAAAAGTCCCGGGGCATGGCCCGCATTAACAACTTGAGCTGGCAGACCCGTAGAAGCAAAAAACTAGCAAAGGAAGGAAGCGTACATGAGCTCACGGCCAATGCAGAGCTATCTACCTGGGCCGTAGTTTCCAAGCATGATACCCCCATTGGGGTGGCATTCTTAGCGTGAATAGCAGCGAGCCGTGTCCAAGCATTGGACACGGTAGAACCCGAGACATGCAAACCACCTATAGTGGTGTCATGTCTCAGGTTAGAGATGTTATTGGGGGTTGGCATTGTGTTTTGCTTGCCCCCAATAGCATCCCCTTGTGGAACATTCAAAGGCATGGACAAAACTCTAAGTGTGGTTGATGTACTCGAATTAACATCTTCATGGGACCTATGACCAGCATTGTCTAAAGTGACTAGCCGATTAGGATCACCCCCATGAGCCCTATGACCAGCTTGCCCGACTTGGGCTTGCCGATTAGGGTGCATAACTGATGCCTCTTGTACATTCCCCACACTTAGATTGAAACCAAAAGAAAGGGGAGCACAAACATTACCTGTTGCCGTATGGTTAACCTCCGGCAAAGAGGCCTTTGTAGAACCGGTAAGTAATGCTCCATCTTCTTGAGTCTCTCGGCCAGCCCCACCATTTTCCGTAACACTGTTTCGGCCCTCCTTGCCCAATGGCTCAGAGTGCACAATTGTGCTATAGGCCAATGTGGGTGTGTCCTGACCAACCTGTTTAATGGCCTCATTTGCACAAGGTTCCGTAGCTTGATCAAGAGCCAAGCTGTTAAGAAGTGTCATGGGGTCTAATGTTGGCATGTGGTCGAATGTTGAGCTCAATTGTCGTCCATGGACCATGCCAACATTAGGCACCAAACCCAGCTTACTGTCTATCAAAAAGGGGCATTTCCACCCAAAAATCAAACAAAGATTATGTGATAGACAATTGGGATTGGGCAAGGTCTCGGTACAACCCACCGAAGCCTTGCTTCCCCCTCCATAACGACCAAAAGAAACCGGACTCAAAGCATGCAATCCGTCAGCATGTGTTATAGATTGCATGCCAAAAGATTCCACATTTTGTGTCCTCTCTCCATTCGGCTTGTCAGGCCTCGAACTAGCAACGCAAAGACCACATATATTACTGCCAACACCATGAGGTTGGCTTATTGAGCCGAGACTAGTACCAAAACCACATGAGGCTGCCATGACTACACCACCCTTCATAGCAGAAGATTCCTTGCACTCAACAGCCTCCTCACCACCCAAACTGCCTTGCCCATATGAATTAGGCCCTTTAGACTTAATAGGCACTGAGTGCAGCATCAAGCTGCTATTCTCATTACCAGTCAAGCCCGGCAGTTTAGCGACAAGGAGTGGTGCATGTGCTTGGGTACTTGTCAGCCTATGACCAGCCTTATCAAATTGACTTAGCCGATTAGGCGCAGCACCAAGTGTTCTATGACCAGCTTGCTCAATTCGAGTTTGCCAATTAGAACACCTAATTGATGCATGCTCATTCCCACCTTTTGAACAAGGAAGAGAAGCCGAAGACTTACCTGATGGCTGTTGCTGCCTTGCCAAGCCAGCCTCCCGAACATGAGCAGCTTCATATGGCCTCACCCGAGTCCTCTTCTTTCTACTTCGACGCGCACGAGGATTGTGCAAGTATTCTTGCCCACCTCGTTGGTTTCCCGTAGCTGAAGGGCCACCTTGGTTGATGGACTTGGTCACCATGGGTCCATCAAGCTTCGTGAGCCCCATCATCTTCTTGGCACCCTTGGACGGCAAGGCCAACGGCCGAGAGACCACCGGCGCAACCAAGGCTTCCCGGCGTTGCTTCGTGGCCTTCTTGACACGGATGGCCTTGGACTTTGGCTGGAGGGGCAAACCAACTGGCCACCGACCCTCCTCCTCCAAGTCCATGCCTGCGCGAAGAAGCTCCCAAAGATCTTCGAACATCACCATCTTCTTCGCCTTCTCCCAATCGCCATGGACCGAGGCCAAAGCCAAGGCCGCCTGCCTCCAATCACCTTTCTCCATCACAGTCTCAGCACATGAGGCAGCCACCATTGATGCCTGACCCATCTCTGCCTTGCGGAGACCAAAGTTCTCCGGCGGCAGCCTAGCTACGGCCTTAGCGGCTGGTGCGAGAGCACGGGCAAATGCGCTGACCTCTGACATCCGGCCTTCACACTGCTTCCCCCTCCCCCCTTCTGAGATCACAACCTCATCGGAGCGAAGGTCTGCAGCCTTAGCCAAATTCGCGCAATCGCGCGTCTTGTCGCGAACGCCACCACAAAACTCAGTCCGATCCTCCTTCAATTGGCATGTCTGCGCACGACGGCTCAGCCCCAACCCATCTTCTCTCATATCTAAGGGGCTGAGACAACCCCTAGAGACCGGCAAAGTGGCCGGAGACGGCGCGCAAATAGTCGGAGGACCAAGGCTTGCCGGCGACGCTCCAAACTGCCCATCTGCCGTGTGGAGGTGGCGATCAATTCCAGACGACCCCCCCTATGTCTCGTAGCTGCTCATGGTCACTAACAGAGATCGGAAAAGCCGCCGGAGCCGGCTGGACAGAAAGGCCATCGGAGCCCTGAATCGCCGGTGGACGCGAGATGGCCGGAACCCTAGCTTCGCAGTCGGACTTCTCCGCCAACCTCCAATCGCCAATCTGAGCATTCTGATCAGTCCCCAAAGGTCCTTGGACCTCTCCGCACCGTGGAGACGGCCCTTCAGAGCCATGGATGGCCAGAACCGCCGGAGACGACACGACAGTAGTCGAGGGACCAAATGTCGCCGGAATTTTTTCCGGCCTCCGATCTTCAACCTGAGCATCGCGATCGACCCCCTGGTGTCCCTGGATGTCTCCGAGGTGACCAGCATGGCCATTGAACACCGGAGAAGCCGCCGGAGCCGCCATAGCAGAAGTCGAGGGACCAAAAATCGCCGGCAAAGCCACCGGCCTTCGATCGTCACTCTGAGCATCGCGATCGGACCCATGAGACCTCTGGATGTCTCCGACCCTAACAGAAGGGCCACCAGAGCCCTGGTTCGCCGGAGACGAGGGATTGGCCGAAACCCTAGCCTCGCGATCGGACTTCTCCGCCAACCTCCGATCTTCGCGATTGTGATGGCGATCAACCGCCCTTGGTTTGACGAAGGCTTTGGAGGGATTAGGGAGAGGATCGCCATTGTTGATGGCCTTGATCGCCTCCTTCGACAGTACGTAGCCATGTCAACGCAAAAGCTGCGCACGATCTCGGAGCTCCCGCATCGGACCTAATTGTGATCGCGTAGGTTATATATGTATTCTAATTTCAAAATTATTTTCTTATATCTACATATATTGTACTTAACGCGTTGGAGTGGGTTACCAGCATTATTCGTTGACGGTTGTTACACCGCATGTTTTTCAAGCACTGACCAGTAGCTTCAGAGTGCGCTAGACGGACCCGCAGATTTAGCATTAGTTAGTTCTAGTCATAGTTGCTATGGCCTGTGTGCCTGGAATTGTATTTGAATATTAATGGTGGATTATGCTTGGATTAGTTAGTTGTAGCCTGTGCATCTAGGTTCTCAAACCTAGGTGTGGCATAGCACCCCGACTCTTATGAATAGTTTATGCTCTGTTTGGATGATTAATAATAGATTTACCTTGATTTCATAAGCTTTAAATGTTTTAGAAATTTGGGGGTGTTACAGTTGGTATCAGAGCCTAAGTTCGACCCTAGGATAAGGCTCTTAAGACAAAACTTTAGGACATTAAGCTTGAACTCTAGGTGTTTAAGTTCATAGGATATAAGAATCTTAGGACACACGGTGAGACTGTGAGTTTATTTATCGCTTTCTGTTAAGTTCCCTATACTTGTTCCTTGTCTCCTATGCTTGCTCCAAAGTTGTGATATCCTTACATACTTTTACATATCATTCTTTGATTATTAATGATTTACCTTGACACACTATTGATTTTGTTTCTTAATAAATGATGAACTTGGTTATTTGCTTAAGCATGAAACGTTGGGTTATTTTCCTAATTAATTCATTCATATATCGGCTAAGGACTTGCATATTATTGCTTAATTATTTGGTCAATATGCATTAATTGGATATTTGTTATCTGATGGAATATTTTGGAACTAGCAATTGGTGACTTTATTTGACCGATAATTGCTCACTTTTCTTAATTGTGAGTTCAATTATTTTGATAGTTAACTTACTTATAGCTTGATAAGTACTTGCATGAGTTTGCCTGAAAGTTGTGGGAACGTAGCTTTATTCTTTAGGAGGGGAGGAATGTGATGTGTGATCCTTATGATGTCTTGAACTTCCGTTTAAGAATTCCGTGTTCATTGTTGATATCATAATAATGTTATTCCTTGATGTTTACCATGTATTCAAGTCCCTTTTGTTGTTCATATGAGTGTGGAATTGTTCGGACTTGAATTTGTGCATTCTTGGGACTTTTCCCGAAGTGATTCCTTCTTCATAGTCACGTTTCAGTGGGACCCTGGCAGGAGGTTGACCTCCCACCACGTGCCCACTGCCACGTTCCAGTGGGACCTTGGCAGGCGGTCGACCGCCCACCTCGTGCCCACTGGTACGGTATGTTGATTTCTTGACTTCTCATTTTATTGATCCATTGTGCGCTTGTATGTCTTCCTTGATGATTCCTTATGTGTTTAATATGTGAATAACAATCTATACTTGAACATGAAGCATATACATGTACGGTACGTAGCAATCCTTATTTCCTAACTCAATTACCTAACATTGTCATAAACCATATTACATGTTGGGCCCAATACTATACTCGTAGTTCTAAAATACGTGTACGTAGTTATACATATATGTACCAAGTTTTGACCCAGAAAACAATCTGAGAGAAACCGAGAGAAATCTGGGAAACCTAAACCAAGTGGTCACTTCAAAACTAATTTTGGAATAAATCAATCTTGACCCCCCAAATTATTTTAAAACTATCCTTCTAGACTTTAGTCCATGTTGCATGGTGGACCACAAGCTTCCAATGACTTGTCTGATACTCTCGATCATTAAAATAAGAACCCCTGAACAAACATTTATACATAAATAGGTATATCCCTACTATTCTAAACATACTCCCCTGAGCTTCTATTATATATATGTATATGTTCCCAAAGTATGTAGTAATCCCAATTATATTCGTATGGTACACTTACACGCATATTATATTATTATTATATCCTAACCCTAATCACTTTGCCTAATCCTAAATAATACATATGTACCCTAGCTATGTTAATCCTATATGTATCTACAAGTTTACACTTAGCGTATCCTAACCCCGAAATATTATTTCGTACAAATTACATTACTCTTCTTTTATATATATATATATATATATATATATATATATATATATATATATATATATATATATATATATATATATATATATATATATATCAGGGCCGGTTCTGAGCATGTCTAACATGTGCGACCTCAAATTGGGGGCCACATATTTAAAAAAAAATAATTATATATATATATACATAGTATACATGATTTCAGGCTAAGTGCAGGGAGATTGGGTCAATTTGTGATAGAGTGAAATTGAGTCCAATTGGCAATTACTTTTTTTTAATAAGTATATATATTCTAATCCATTGATTCCGTTCTCTACTTTTGACGGTTCCCAATTCTTAATTTTCAATTGACAAGTACCACTGTTTATTAAGAACGGAAATTCCCAATTCAAAATTTCAAATAACAATTAGCATGCATCTTCAACCGGGACCTTCTACTAATTAGCAATTACCATTATTTTTATTTTTAATTCAATTTCCAAATCTCAATGTAAAGTGTGGTGATATTGATGGAAATGAATTGTGTATTGAGCTAAAATTGCTTAGAGAGATTTTATCGAAAGAAAAAGATAGGAGCAGTGAGTATATTGAATTCATTGAAACATATGGGTTGTTTTCCAAATGCTACTATTGCATATCTAATATTGTTGACTATCCCAATTACTGTTGCCTCTGCAGAAAAGGGTTTTTCAAAGTTGAAATTGTTGAAATATTACTTACAATCAAATATGAGGCAAGAAAGACTCAATGTAATATCTTTAATTTTCATTGAAAATGAGCTTTTGGAAGAAGTTGATATCAAAAGTTTTGTAGATAATTTTGCGTCTAAATGTGCACGTCGCATGTCACTTTTTAAATGAAAGTTTAGATGTATTTTTATACAATATTTATATTTTGATAGAACTTTTTGAACAACTATTATTTATATATAAAAATTACTTGAAAAAATGGTCACAAATTAAGATATTGCACACGCCCCAATTTTTATTGGAACGGCCCTGATATATATACACATATCCTGAGACAACCCTAATTCATATTTCCTCCTCGCATAATCTCTCTGTTCCCACTCCTATCTTCCCTACATAATTAAAAACTTTAGCCTCATCATCAAGTCATTAATTAATTCAGGAATTAGCAATCAAGGGTCTTCAATTCTAAGTTGTTTAGGTATTCTGGGCTTCTAGAGGTAAGATTTATGCCTACCTAAAATTTACTTACCCCGAGATAAAACTAATTTTCCTAAGTGCTTGTGTGATCAAATTCTGTCAAGATTTCTCAAGATTTCCTAAAGATAAATCTTTTAGTATTTATGAACCTAGGTTATTTTACTCGTAACTATTAAAGAATATCTGTATGCGAATTGCATGTTCAAATTGTAGGTGGAGATTTATATTTTCATGGTGTATGTATTGTGTGTCAAATCAGATAGCTCGCATGTTTGTGTTGAAATACATACTTACACACATTCATGTATATATAAAGCATGTTAGACAAAACTGTATGTTATAGGCATCCCACTATGCATATATACAATATTATTAATTGCAAGCAATCTGCATATACACGCCAACACTTGTACACTTAGTATGTTATGAACAATCCCGTATAACATCTCGTGTATTCATGGCGTACGAATTAGACATAAAGTATTCGTCTATGAAATCCGGTGAAATATTCCGTATGTGCTAAACGTTAGTATTTATGTAAATACTTGTTATGTGATTATCCATCATTATTCATGATGTGCAAAATAAAGGTCCTAATTCTATTGTCTCCCCAAAGTTTATTTACCCCATAAGAAACAAGAACCTTTCTCTAATTGCTTACATGAAGATCTTTTCATCGAAAATCGATGTTTTATTAGTTTGGGTAATTGTTACATGACTTATGACCTTCTTGAATTTATATGACAATTGTTTGGTTATGCCACGGTGTTGAGTACGTGAATTTATTTGTTAATTATGCACTATTTTAACATGTTGAATAATACGTATATGTGTTGTGTGATTCCATAGGACTAGTTATTATTTAAGATTTGAAATATGTTCACATGCATTCATACTCTATGCCTATAGACTTAAGAAATTGCATATTTAGCATAATTATGACCGTATACATATAGGCACGCCAACTTGCAGGTCCCGCATATAATATAATGGTTAATTATCATGCGTGTTAGGCTTGTTATTTTGTAATTATGAGTATTTGGTATAGTCTGTTTAGTAAAATGATTAGGTATAAATCATGTATATATGGCATTTGGCTCACGACATGCTACACTACATATAAAATGCTTGCATCCATTCGTAAATGTGGTTCGCCTGTGGTTCGCCTGTGTTGATATATGTGCATATGTGCTTTATAATGACTATGTGGCTATTCGAATCTGCACCCACATGATATTAGCCTCTTATTTAGGTACATAAATAATTATATTTGCATGTTCGGTGCAACTTGTGATCCTATATGTTAAAATCATTATAAATTATTTAAACAATGAACATCCCGTGGGTAAGACTCCTATGTTATGTTATTATTCATTCATAAAATTAACATAATGTGAGTTGCATATTCATAACCTTATTATTTGGTGCATTTTGCTAGCACAATAGTTAGGCTTAAACCCAATATATTTATATGTGTATATGTATATATTTCCCATATAATATTTCCTTATGTACTACTATACTAATTCTGACTCTTTATCCCCAAAATGATCTCTAAGCTTCGGGAACGAAGCTTCTTGTGAGGGGGGAGGGTGTAACACCCCGTGTTACGGACTTTAATCCCGGATTAATTATTTAATTAATTCTGTTAATAATAATTAAAAATAATTTAATTTTGTTAGGACTCTCTTTAATTAATTAATGTGGTCCACCATACCCTTGCCTAAACTAGAGTCTTAAGCCTATTAATAAAGAGAGTAGACATTTTACTAGTCAGATTCTAATTACGAATCCTAGACCTATATATCTGTTAGGAATAAAGAAAGTAGGTCTTTACTATTCAGATTCTGATTACGATTCCTGATTCTATAAATAGGAGATTAGAAAGCAATTAGAATCCTTACCACCCATAGTTATATCACACGAAAATATCCCCAAGAGATTCTCCACCACCAAGCCTAGGGAAATCAATCAGAGGGAAATCTTAAATAAGAACCTTAATTATGCCTAGAGCCCTAGGGTATATATCGTGAATTCCGTATTATGATGTTCTTGGTATATTTGCGTGGGTTTATGCATGATCGGGTGTTGAGTCTAGCCTAGGACTTGTGTTTAGGACTTTGCATATAGATTTTTTGATGTTCCTGTGGTTTCGGATGCTCTTGAACCATTATATGTTTTATGTTGAGTCTTGGCATGTTTATGAATCGTGTTAGAACGTATTTGGTATGATTCTTGGTTTAATTCCGTTAATTGAATCCATGGTGTTGTTGTTATGTGTTTGAATGTGTCTGGACGTGGTTTCGGGTTCCACGAGCGACCCCGAGAACGAAAAGTTGCCTGTGTATCAGTGGGGGTAGGTGGGGGATGGGTGCACGCCACCTACCCGCTACCCGCATGTGCGTGTAAGTGTAGTATACAAATATAATTGGGATTACTACATACTTTAGGAACGTGTATATATATATATATATATATATATATATATATATATATATATATATATATATATATATATATATATATAGGAATATATTCAAATACAAACAGTGCTTAAAATAAAAACAGCGCGGATTCATCTGGGTCGTTGGTTTTTGATATTGGATGTACAGGATTTGTTTTTGATTAATTATGGTATCTGTTATTTCAATTGCCGCGTGACATATTTTAAGGGGGGTATTTTTGCAATTTTGTGTTTGGGTGGGCGGTTCGGTTGTATTAGAATTTTATTAGCCAACGAGCTTTTCGGGCGCTCTCTCTCCCTCGTTCACTCTCGCGTTTCAGTGTAGTCCCGAGCTCTCTTCCACGCCGTCCAACCACGCCGTCGTCATCAGCAGCCGGAGATGGTCGCCGGGAGGGTTCGCAGTGGTGCCAAGCGCCGGGGAACACCGTCTGATGGCGTACGTCGAGGTAACACTGATCCCACCTTTCCGTTTGCTTTTTTTTTTTTGCTCGCAACGTCGGGGTTGGGGTGTTTTGCATGTGGGGTTCCAGACGAGTTTGGGGGGTGTGTGGTTGCTGGGGTGCTGGTTTGGGTGGTGCACGGCGGGGTGGGGATGTTGGCAGCGCCGGCACTGGTAGGGTTTCTTTGTTTTTTTTTTTATTTTTTTTTTATTTTTATAAACTTTTAATGGGTTGGGGCTTAATCTGAGCGGAAATTAGGCCCTAATTTCGGTTCCCCTGTTTTCCCGAGTGTGGTGATTGGCGCAGGGGGGGTGTTAGTTGGGCGGTAATCGGACAGTAATGAAGTATGGGTTTCTTTCTTAGTCTGTTATGGCATGTACTGATTTGTGGAAGGAACCATGTTACCTTATCCTTGTGTTTGTAGAATTTTTATATTGTGAACTCGTATTACAGTGCTATTAAATGTAGTAATTGAGGGGTTGTGTGTGGTATTGTGTTGATGCAGGTTCACCAGTCACCGCCGGCCGAGCACCCTCAGAACCAGCCCCATGCTTACCACCATTTGAACCACCCTATTCGGCAAAAACAAAAAATAATAATAACAAGACAACAATGAGCTTAAAAAGTCAAAACAAAAGCAAAAAAACAGTTCAAAACCCACATAATGTAACCACTAAGCGGAATGCACACAAGAAACTGGCCAAACAACCTTATAAAACTAATAAAATCAAAATTGGCATAATACCCACCACATCAGAATCAAGAATGCCAATATTTGACGGGACCAAGTCCCGCAACATAGCCTCAATATCACCCCAACCACAATCCGCTATATCCTGCGTAATACCCAGACTGAAGGACGACATATCATCGGATAACGCGTCACGCTCATCCGGTTCCACGAGTTCTATGGCTTTGCCCGACTTGGACAAACCGGATGAGGGAGTGATTTGCAATTGGTTGTTGTGTGCTGCAGATGCGAACATGTTAGTTTCTGAATCTATTTTTTGCTATGCAGATTCTGTTTCGTATGGTTAGTTCATGTGTTTTTTGTTTATCTTTGTGTGTTGTAGGGATGATATATTGTTCGATGTTAGTGGTAGGGCTGCTCGATGGGGGGATTTGTTGTCACTTGCACCCGGGTCGTTGGTTGAGGTTGCCGTGGTAGATGCGTGGGCATGTCTTTTGAATTGTCGAGAGCGGTATAGGGCCCCTTCTGCCCCTTCCCGTTTTTTTGCATCCACTCTTTCTACGGTTTGTTTCTAGTCCGTACCCTTATGGTAAGGTGTTTTTTTTGTGTGGTTATGTGTTTTGATTTTGCATATTTTATTGTTCTTGAAGCTTCGTACGGTTGTGGATACCTCTCTTGATCTGGATAAGCGGATTGCTATGTTTAAGGAGAGTCTCTACGGGGAGTTTGAGATGACGCCTTACCAGCATATTAATGAAGTTGACATGGTATGTTTGGCTTTCTGCTTTTTTCAGTGTACTGTTCCTTGCCTCTATTGTTAGTTCTGTTGTGCACCCGGTGGCTGCCTTCTGTGCACTCAGCCCAGGTTTGGTTTTACTTTTTGGTGTGGGATGCTTTGCTTGTAGTCATTGTATGTCTTCACCCATTCATGGTTGTTGGTTGCAGTTTATGTTTCCCATCCTGCGCCAGGGACACTACTTTCTTCTTTGCGTCGATTTCCGTAATATCCGCTTTGAGATTATTGACAATTCGACGCTTCAGTCCAACAAGCAGTTGAAGTATGGTGATTGTCCGGATGACTTGGTAGGGTTTTTGTCAAACTTTTTGTACTCGTCTGATTGTGTGACCAGGCTTTTACTTGCTTAACTTTTTGTTATGTGTCTTTTTGTTTGGTATTCATTCGACACTTGGAATTTTGCTGTAGTTGCACATGCTTATGGAGTTCTTTAAATCCATCGACCCGACAAGGTCTACGATGTGTGAGCTTTTGGATGCGAAGCGTATGCAGATGAGCTGGCGGGATGGCAAGAACAAGATTGACTGTGGCGTGTATGTTATGCGTCATATGGAGAGTTATTTAGGTCAGGGAGTTACCAGATGGAAATGCGGGCTTACCAAAGGTAACACTGCCCAGCTCAAGAAGCTGAGGTTGCGATACATGAAGGAACTTACTACCTCCGAATTCAATTTACATAAGTGTCGAAATATCTCCAGGGCGTATCATTCCGTGAAGTCTGTATCAGGGGCTCTATAGTGGAGTTTTAGTTCGTAGTTTTTTTGGTTTTGGATTTTGGCCTCCTTGTTGCAGTTTTTAGGCCTAGTGGTGTTATTATTTTCGATGGTGATCTTATTTGCGAATCTTAATTATGGTTTGTATATGCCTGTACTGGTACATGCATTGTGCTCATGGATATTATTATTATGATTATTTTTAATGGTAGATTTAGTTCGTTATTAGCGTGTATGACAACTACTGACATCGGGGTGTGCACGGTGACGGTAGGTAGTGTGCATAGCTTGATCGGAATATTAACATCGGGGGGGGGGGGGGGGGGGGGTGCACAGTGACGGGTTGCGTTTGCACAGGATCGGCATACTAGTTGGCGGGTTGCGTTTAAGGCCAATTTATTGGAAAACTCTGTGTGCACAACGATGGTATACGGTGTGCGTAGCTGCGAGTCTTAGTTATTTTGACTAAACTGGGTGTGTGTGCAATGGTGGTAGACGGTGTGCATAGCTGCGAGTCTTGCCTACTTGACTAAACTGGGTGTGCACATTGTTATTAGATGGTGTGCGTTAGTAAAACAAATAAAGTAGTTGTCTATTGCCATACATGGTTATTAATAAAATATGTATCCAATGGGTGGTAGATAATGTGCGTAGGTGAAAAAACTAATTACAAATAATGGGTGTAAATCTAAACTTTGACAAGTATTTAATTGAAATTCCAAATGAGCTAGTATTCATAGTGATGTAAAATACAAACGGGCTACTCGTCTGGTAGGGCTTTTCTTTCTGGACAGTTCCTGCTGTCGTGCCCCGGCCGGTCACAGGTAGCGCATGTCCTCACCTTTTTCTTCCCTTTTTCAGTTGCTTTCTCTTTGTTGCTTTTTAATCTTTTCCCACTACCTTTGTTTTTTGCAACGCTTGGTGGTTTGATTTGGATCTCGGCAGGTGCAGTGGCGCTTAGTATTGATTCGATCACTGATTGTGGGGTGGTGCTTTCTCTGGTTTGTTGTCTGGCGCTTTGTAACCTCCCTTTAAGTTCTTGCATTGTTGATAACATTATATCCATTTCGGTTGGGCATCCATTAGCCAATCCCATGCAGTTGTAGAACTCATTCCAAAGTTGGTTGGCAATTGTTCGTAATTCATTCCCACCCTGTGTATTACTGCATGCTTTCCACACAACATTATACATTGGCTGCGCACACGCACTTTTAGTCCATCGGGGAACAATATAGCATCCTGGTATTTCTTCCACGCCTTCGTTCTTGAACACGGACAACACATGCCGACATAATAGTCCTACTCTGTTGAATTTGTTACAATTGCATTCTGTTTTTTTAGTAGATTCTTCGTGCGTTACCTCAAATATGTTTCTCCCCGTTTCATGAACAGTGTACTTGTAACCCCCATCATCCTTTGTCTTGCATGTGATTTTGCATGTGAAGCTTCCTTCCCATATTTCTTCCTAGAAGTCGTAGAATATGTTTTTGGTGTACATTGCAGCAGCTTGGCGTTCTATGGCCAATGGGGTTTTGGTTTCAGGGAATGAACTTTCGCCCTCGGCGTCCAGTTGTTTTTTGTGGTACCTCTGTTCTCCGATGGCGCGGTTGTATTGCATTATGAACTCTACCAAGCTGTTGTGGTGATTGGTGAATTTGCCAAAATAACTGTTCTCTGATTCTGACCGTGATGTTGTTTTGAGTAGTCCCCCCATGAATATATCTTGGAAATATGCAGGTATCCATGATGCACGGGCTTTGTACATTTGATCAAACCACCGGTGTTGAACAAGGTTGTACTCCTGCATTACCTTTGCCCATTTCAATTCGAATGCAGTTACACTTAAAGTTTCGTCCCATACTGCATTGTTCAGTGCCTTTCTAAACTCCATGTTTTGTGCTAGTGCATTCCCTACCTTGTCCCCCACTTTTTCCATGATGTGCCACATACAGAATCGGTGCCTTGTTTCCGGCATAATGTTAGGTATTGCGACCTTTAATGCAGGGTCTTGATCTGTAATAACACATCTTGGTGTATAGCCCATCGCGGTTTTGAAGTTTTTTAATAGCCACTCGTATGACTCCACGTCCTCTCTTGCAATGAGGCCTGCCCCAAATGTAATGCTCCGTTTATGGTTGTCGACTCCTGTAAACGGTACAAATACGAGCTTGTATCTGCATGTTTTATGTTGTAAAGTAATTAGTGCACACGCATATAATCGTAATAACAGCTTTACAGACAGCGATACGTAAAACAGTTACAAAATTGATGATTCCTACCACAGTTAGCGAATGTTTTTTGGAACCATGGTAGTACTGCCATGCACACAGGGATTCATACGAGTGCACACTGCACCCTTTGCCCAGTTTAACATTTAATTACAAGCACCCATACGGTTAGTGGTATTAAAAGTACCTCATGCTTATTACCCATGCATACTGTATGTAGCCGACTATCATGCTCTAGTCCAGTGGATATTCATTATAATTGTAAGTCAGTCGCGTGCAATTTAGGGGTATAGATCCCCATGCACACTTACATGCATAGTCGTGCACTCAACCTAATTGGCTCCATAACCACAGGTTCGGCCACTCCCACCCCCATTGTTAAAGAAAAATAAATGGCATGATCATACAGTTTTAAACGGCTATGTACACAAACATTTTTCTTAAATTAAATTATTTTAATTGTTGTGATGTGTACCTGTTTGTGCTGTAAGTTGCGTCGAATGACACCACATCACCAAAACATGCATAATTCTTCCGGGATATCGTGTCTGCCCAAAAAAGCCTGCATAGCTCCCTATCTTCGTTGAGATCAAAATCGAAGTAGAAGTCTGGTTCCATCTCTTTATTTTTGTACATATCTTCTACTACCATTTGTGCATCTGCTCCGGCAATATATGCCAACAAGTCCCTTCTAAAATTGCAGAAATCGGTGGATGTTGCTCCTATATCTGAAAAACTTCCAACCATTTCCTTGTATAGCCTCCATGATTTTGTGGAACCAATGTTTGCCCTTGCACAGTTTGCTACGAATATTTTGTGTCCAATATCTAGCTTCCTATTTATTTTAAGAAATGGCCTCCCTATGTCAGAGCATAGGCAGTGTGTGTGCCATAGCTCAAGTGCATGGATTATGTAGCTACCGGTTTTGTGTCTTATGAACCCGATTCGGGCGTTACAACCAACACGAGTTGATAGCCGGCGCCTTTTCTTCGGTGAGGTGGTGGTTCCTTTGTTGCTACTACTCATTTTTTTGGGCTTGTATCCTTCCCGTGAGCATAAAATATATTTTATATGGACTGCCCCTGCCCTGTTCCATCGCTTCGTCCCGTGTCGGATATCGAATCCGGTGATGGCTGCGTATGCCCCGTAGAAGTCTACTTCGTTTTCTAGTGATGCAAATTCTTGCCCAATGTATGGGGTGTTTTCGCTTTTGCAATTCGGTAACCATTGCTTCGTTCCATCGGGTAATACTACCATGTTGCACTCCGTTGCTTCGTCTCCATTGTGTTGTGCTCCTATAAGTCAGAAATGGGATTTTTGGTCAAATAATAGAACACTTGTATGCCGATGTCAACACTGTTAACGCAATGTACAATGTAAGTAAAAAATATGTGTAAGCACGTGTGTCCAAACTATGACGTCCTGTGTGCATTAAAACCTAGTTCTGGGTGCATCGCGTAACCCAGATACGGGCGTGCAGACCTCACCACATCATGCTGCCCCGTATTGTTTTTCCCCAAAATTTAGTTCACAAAATGATATGCCTACCATAGGATTGCGTGATCATGTGGATTATCATTTATTATGACACCCATTAATTAGCACTCCATTCAACAGAGTTCGCTCAAAAAATTGAATCTTGATCATGGCCCTATTCAAACGATATACGGTGTACGTACCTGGGTTCAGAGCCTCCATGGATTCCGGTATGGCGTCGAATTGAATGGGGTCAATTCTGTCGTCCACGGTCGGTTGTAATTTTGGCCGTTCGTAATTGATTTTAGTTTCGTCCGGTATGGCGTCGTAATTTTGTCCGTTCGTACACAAGGTTTCGGTGGCCGTGATGGGATGTCTTCAAATCCTACGCACTTTGAACTTCCTTGTTCGTAGCATAGCATACCAGTGAATTCTATTCCTTTTCTGATTAATATGCTTCCGTGTAAGAGGGTGGTGCATTCCCTATATTACCCTTATGTTCAGTAATTGTTAATCCGTGTGGTAGTAATCAGCATTCATCTAGTCCATTGATCTAATCACATCTTGTGGCTAGAGTATGTCCGCACGTTTGTATTTTAAGGGGGTTTGTATTGGAATGCAAGCCTATATATATATATATATATATATATATATATATATGGAAGGGATCAGGTGCATTTGTGGCTTCCCGTGCGGTTGTGCGGTAGATTAATGTGCGTGAGTTATATACTTAATGTGCGTGAGTCACGTGCTTAATGTGCCTGAGATTTGTACTTAATGTGCGTGAGTGTTTAATGTTAATGTGCATGAGTTTTGTACTTAATGTGCCTGAGTATTGTTCTTAATGTGCGTGAAGTTTGTTCTTAATGTGCGTGATTTGAGTTCAGAATTACGAGCTCAGAAGGAAGCAGAACAGAAAGAGAAGGTGGGTGAAGCTTTTCTGATTGTGTGTGAATGGATGGATATATGTAAACGCACATATGGCTGTTCTGATTTTATGTTAAAAACAAGACAAAATCCATTCCTCCACCACTTCGAAACAAAAAACAAGAAGAAAATACAGCAGTGGATGCGCATCATTTTTACAGCAGTGGATGAAGAACACACTCATGCACATTAAGCACACAATTCACTCATCTTAGGCACAAGACTCACAGACCTTAAGTACAAAACTCGCGCACATTAACATTACACACCCACGCACATTAAGTACAAATCTCAGGCACATTAAGCACAATACTCATGCACATTGAGT
Source organism: Ipomoea nil (assembly GCF_001879475.1). NCBI lineage: Eukaryota > Viridiplantae > Streptophyta > Magnoliopsida > Solanales > Convolvulaceae > Ipomoea > Ipomoea nil. The sequence goes on along the minus strand of NW_017619207.1, from coordinate 3,028,898 downwards.
ACAAACCTCACGCATAGTAATCAACCGCACAACCGCACGGGAACCTTACACTATATATATATATATATATATATATATATATATATATATATATATATATATATATATATATATATATATAAAAGTTTAGGATAATATGTTTAGAATAGTAGGGATATACCTATATCTGTATAAATGTTTGTTCACTCGGGGGTTTTTATCTTAATAGTCAAAAGCATCCGACAAGGCATTGGAAGCTTGTGGTCCACCATGCAACATGGACCAAAGTCTAGAAGGATAGTTTTAAATAGTTTGGGGGTCAAAATAGATTTTTCCAAAAATAATTTCTAGTTGACCACTTGCTTTAGGTTTCTCCGATTTCTCCCAGTTTCACTCAGATTGAATGTTGGGTCAAAACTTGGTACGTAATGTACCCAAAAATTTAGGATTTTAGAAATAGAATAAGTCCCGGTGTTGAATTTATTTAAAACGTAGCTCAAAATAATTAATTCAAACACCGTTTTCATCATAAAAGAGTGGAAAAACAGCTATTTTGGAGTTCTAAAACAGAGTTTTAGAAGATTTATATTTGGGGTGGTCCCATTGTCCCACTCACACTCTACCCCCCTTAAACGATGCTTCGTCCCCGAAGCATAACCGTAACGCAACAAGAGACAAGGGAGACTCGACCAATAAGGAATTTAAGAGACTCACACGAAAGTTCAACACCACAAGGATAAGATATCACATTCTCCATTCCCTAGAAATAAAGTTACGTCCCCGTAACTTTCATGCAACTTATGCAAGTCTTTAGCCAATCTATAAACAAATCAATTAGGAAAATAATCCAACCTTTATGTTCAAGTATAGATTGTTAGTTACATGTTAAACACATAAGGAATCATCAAGGAAGACACACAAGCACACAATGGATCAATAAAACGAGAAGTCAAGAAATCAACACGTCGTACCAGTGGGCGGTAGGTGGGAGGTTGACCTCCTGCCAGGGTCCTGCTGGACATGACTGTGAAGAAGGGATCACTTCGGGAAAGTTCCCAAGGATGCACACATTCAAGTCCAAACAATTCCAAACTCATATGAACAACAAAAGGGACTTCAATTCATGGAAAACCTCAAGGAATAACATTATTATGATATCAACAAGGAACACGGGAGACTTAAACGAAAGTTCAAGACATCGTAAGGATCACATGTCACATCCCCCCCCCCCCCTCCTAAGAAATAAAGCTACATTCCCACAACTTTCATGCAAACTCATGCAAGAACTTATTATCAGGCTATAAGTAAGTTAACTATCAAAATAATTGAACAATCACAATTAAGAAAGGTGAGAAATTATAGGCCGAATAAAATCACCAATCGCATGTTCCAGATTAAATAACAAATATTCAAATGACGCACATTGATCAAATAATCAAGCAATAATATGCAAGTCCCTAACAAATCGGTTAGGAAAATAATGTGACTTTCATGTTTAAGCAAATAACCAAGTACAACATTTATTAAGAAACAGAATCACCGGCATGTCACGATGAATTCTCAATAATCAAAGAATAATATGCAACAAGGCATGTAAAAGTATGCAAGGATATCAGATCATTAGAGCAAGCATCGGAAACAAAGAACAAGCATAGGAAACAAAGAACAAGCATAGGGAACTTAACAGAAAGCGGTAAATAAACTCACAATCTCACCGCGCGTCCTATCGAGCTTAACATCCTAAAGTCTTATCTTAAAGGCATTGTCCTCAAGGTCGAACTTAGGCTCTGATACCAACTGTAACACCCCTAATTTTTAAAACATTTAAAGCATATGAAATAAAGGCAAATCTATCATTATTCATCTATACAAAGCGGAACTAACAACATGAGTATCGGGGTGCTATGCCACATCTAGGTTTGAGAACCTAGATGCACAGGGTAAACTAACTAAACAATCATAACTAATATCCATAATACAATTCAAGGCTCACAGGCCATCTAAGTAATACTAAACTATCTAATCTAAGTCCTCATGTCCATTTTGCGCACTCTGAAGCTACTGATCTGTACCTGAAAAACATACGGTGTAACAACCGTCAGCGAATAATGCTGGTAACCATATATAAGAAACCATGTTGGTCCCGATAGGGTGGTGAAAGTCTAGAGGGTGGGGGGTGAATAGACTTTCAAGCTTTTTCAAAATAAATAAATAAATAACTCTTTGGTAACTTCAACTCTAAGTAACAAGTAAATAGAGTAAGTTTGAACTGCACAGCGGAATAATAGTATGTAAAGAGTTATGCCCAACCAATAATTTAAATGTGCATGTAAGATGGGTACAGATGATATGTAAAGTGACAGAGATATCTTGAATAAATAAAGGAGATGGTTCACTCAATATTTAACAATAATATTCAAGATTGTAAATAAATGCCGTGTCACGTCGACCGTGTAACGAACGTTACATGCAACACGTCAAACTTGCTTAGAATAATTCAATATTTAAGCTCGAGAAGTTTGAGTCACATGCATACGTAAAAACACACTAAACCCGAATGATTAAGATTGACTGTGAATAGTAAACGGGTTAGTCGGATAAGATAGATAGATAGAGCAAATTACGTAAATGCGGTATGTAAATGAGAGAGACAATTTATAGTGGTTCGGAAGTGGCGTAATCTTCCTAGTCCACTTTACTCCATTCACTTCTAGGAGTAATTCACTATTTTCCACACACAGTTACAATAGTGAATAAGCGCTACTCAAGCACTTCTTCCGGATGTCTTGCACATAGCTACACCTAACTTCGAGTGTCTCGCACACAGCTACACTCAACTCCGATTATTTCGCACACAGCTATACTCAACTCCGAGTATTTCGCACACAGCTATACTCAACGCCAACTAAGTGTCTTGCACACATCTATACTTAGCAACTACGAGTGTTTTGCACACAGCTACACTCACTAGAGTATTTTGCACACAACTATACTCCTTTTACAATTACAAATACAAAGATAATTGTATCTCTCTCCAACTAGTTTTGAGACAATTCAGACAAAGTCTCTAAGAATATTTGAGCACTTGCACTTCTTATCTCGTGTGAATTCACTTGATCGTATTTTTTGTATTCACCTTTGTCTCTTTTTGTCTTCAAGTCTTCATGGCTTTTTATTGGCAATCAAATATATCCATTGGAGTGGGATAATGTGATATTTGAAATTTGAATCTTCATAGCCTGATATTGTTGACAATAGTAGATATTCAATTTTGATTTGATTGTCAACTTGCCTGACAAAAAAAATATTTTATCTCAACTTGATTTTCAAGTTGTTTCTTAAAATATTATTTTTGTTGTCAATTTGAATTTCCAACGAATCTTTGAAATAAATTCTTCTGATAAAATTTATTTCTAGGATAAGTTTTTATATTCATGTCTTCATAAATATTTTTCCGTTCTGATCAAATATCTTCAGGCAATTTTGGATTGTTGTGGCATGTGGGCTGATCCAAAATAAATTCCTTCGAATTTATTCATTTTCTGAACATCTTGCTTCTTTGCCACATTGTGCTCCTTTGACTTTGACACTTCTTGCTTGTTTGACTTGAACATTGTGCTTCTGATTTGGTCACATTGTGCTCCTTTGGATACATCGTGCTTGTTCACATTGTGCTCCTTGGAACATTGTGCTCCTTTTCAGACATTGTGCTCCTTTGGAACATTGTGCTTGTCCGCATCGTGCTCCTTTGAGAACATTGTGTTCCTTTTCAGACATTGTCCTCCTTTGGAACATTGTGCTTGTCCGCATCGTGCTCCTTTAAGAACATTGTGCTTGTCTGAATTCTTGACTTGGAAAAAATAAATCTTTGGGGGGAATCCATCTTGGGTATAATCGTTTTGAGTAAGGACTTCTACCATTTCGCCGTTAGGCTCATCCGATCATTTCTTGCAACGCCTTTCCTTTATGCTTCTTTCTCGGATGAATACTTGTAGGACCAAAATTAATTTCCCAAATTAATTTTGTTCTTCATGTGGTAGATTTCCTTTGACTCGATATTCTGATTTATGATGCTTATACTAGAGACCTAAAAACTAAGGGGATCTATAGTATATTTGGCTCATCAAAACTTACAAAAATACTCCTATAAATTTTCTCCCTTTTTGATGACGCCAAAACCTATACTCAGTCATTTGGCTTGTCTTTTAAAAACAATTATTTTTCAAAAGATTTTATTAATTTTTGACATAGCCATGATGAGTTTAACATTTGATTTTGACTCTAGGAAAGGTATTTTTAGCAACTATGTTCCTATTCGCATTTTTGGACTTAATGATAACGAAATTTTGTAATTTTCCAATTTATGCGATTTGTTACAATCTAAGCTAAAAATTATTACCTTTCAAGACAAATAACAATAGATAAAAAAGGAAAACTTAATAGCATCATAAACAGATAATTCAAATCATTTCAAAGTGTTCCATGATCATGAGTTCAAGTTCGTGGACCATACAAAAAAAAATTGTGACAATCATACAAATCACTTGATGATCCTGTTTCTCCTTTCTTCTAGCACATGATTAATATGATTTTGAACTTCAATGAAATTGTCACTAATGGCATAATTGTTGCATACCTGCCCAATCACATAATAGTTGAATGCTTCAATGATGTTGTCCCCGGGCAGTATTCTTTCTTCATACCATATGATGCACTCTTCCAGACTTCTATCACCTTGAAGCTCGGCATCATTAACTTTGATATAGTCTTTAAGAACTATGACCATCAAAGCTCTAGCATAGCTTTTGATCCTCCTGAAGTTCTCATTCGAAACCCACAAGTTTTGGTCACTTTGACCACTTTTCTTCATTCCCTTTGGTAGGTCATTCAAGGTTGCCAATCTTGGCGTTTCAACTCTACCATCTCTAGGTGTGGATTCCAAATAGAGAGCTGCTTTGTTGTACCAATTGATTTGCTCAATATTTCCACCTGCACAAACAATATCACGAAATGATCGGTTAGTGGTATTTGCACTGCTTGATCCTCCTGGACTGCCAGCATCACCACCGAACCAGTATTCCATTCCTCCTCTTCTTGCTATATTGCTTCTGCCAACAGATCTGCCTCCTCCTCCTCTACTGCTGCTTGTACCAACATTTCTGGTAGTCATGGCAGTTATAATCATTTCCAGCATGCCTTCCAAATGACTGAATCTCTCTTCCCCCTTTTTGGCGTAATCAATGAGTGTCAAAACTGACTCACAAAGAGATGAAACAAATTCGGATATGTTCTCATATGATCCTCGTAGACAACCTACTTTGGTGTTGATGGAGATGAGATTTGTGTGGACATCACCAATCTGCTTCTCATGTTGATGAACCACATTAAGAATTCCTTGACTTTGATTCACGGCAATTGCTTCATTGGCTTTTCCGGCATTTTTGAGGATTTGAGATAGTTGGATGTAGAACTCATTGAGTTTCCCTTTGACATTTGTATTCAATCCACCAACTTGTCTCTCAAGTGCTTGATGTGTGTCAATCAAGTGTTGTTGACTCCTCCGGTTTTCATCAAATGCGGTTTCGAATTTTCCTCCTTGAGTATTGACAACATTATCCACATGAGTGTAGATACCTTGAATCATACTCTCCATTCAGTCAACTAGGCTTAGTAAAACATTTTCCAGATTTTTTAGTCTTTCATTTGAGGTTGTGCCATCAAGGTTTTGCTTTTCTTGGGTTGCGGGAATACACCTTGCTCCTTCTTGAGCAGTATTATCTCCAAGCATGTGAGATTGTGCTTGATTTTCTAGTAAATTCCCTTCTCTTTCTGGCATGTGTAACACGTGTGTGTCACCTTGCATACTTTCTGCATGAATTGATTGAATTTCCTCCATATGGTGGCTGACTTGCATGGCATGATGTTCTTGGCTAATTTCTGTTTGATTCAACACACTAACATCATATAGACCACTGTCCATCAAATGTACACCAAGTGTGACATTTTCTTCTTCTTCGTTTCTTGTAACCTCAATAGGTTGAACCAACTCATCAATGTCAACTAAGAAATCATCTTCAGTTGGCATGTTTCCTTGGACTGTGTTATCATGAAAAGTCTCGGCCAACTTGTCTTTCAGTTTGCTCACAAATATTCCATTTACGGTAGAAATCAATGTTACATGGCCAACATCTAAACTGCCAATCCAATTCAAAGAAAATGCTTCTTCTTCTTTCATACTTGGTCCTCTTGTCATCAACTCTCGATAAGAGCCAAGTCTCCAATTTCTCCAATTTAGAACTCTTTGATATTCATTAACCAATGTTAAATCAAGTCCATCAACTTGATATATCTCCTCATTTATCAATGTCTCCAATTCGGCGATTCGGGATAAAGGGTTCAAGATACTTTGGCTTGTGTTGGGATTAAAGTTTGATGTGGGATTGTGACTCATGGTGGGACTTTGGCTTGAATTTGGATTTTGGCTTGAATTTGGTTCGTGACTAGAGATTGGATTTTCAAGGGGTTGGATTGAGGGTTGAGGGTTTAAGCCAAGGAGTTCTGCTACTGGCCTTTTCCTAGCAGGAATACCTCTCGGTTTTCTCTTTCTTTTGGAATTTAACTCGGTTGACACTTCATGATCTTTAAATAAAATCCGGTTGTTTCCAAATGGCTTTCTAGACCTCATTGGCAATCCTTTCGTTTTGATAATTTCACCAATAACTCAATAAGTAAGCCGAACCCTAGAATGTGGTTGAACTTGCCATTCCTAATCTTTGCACTTTTCACAAAATGTGCAATCCGACTCAAAATAAGCTTAATCCAGTCACCCCTAACATCATTCATCAAGATATGCAAATATCCAATTCTCACAGGTGATATATCCTCCATACTATTCAGTTTGCATAATACACATTTGTAGATGATTTTGACTAGCATTTCATACTCTAGCTTCAAATCAGATTTGTGAGCGGAAAGGTTGGGTTCGAGAGATGCATTCTCATTTCGAATTCCTGCCCAAACTTCCGTGTGATCATATGTGTATATATCTAGGTCCAACAGTGGTTGTTCTGGACTAGATATAGGAAGTCCAAAAGTTGAATGCAACTCTTGATCATCAATGGTGATGAGAGTTCCATTTACGGTGGACTCAATGGTCCATCCGACAACTTTGGCATTCACATAAAAATCTGCTACATCTATATCATAAAATCCTGAGTATGGATAAGAACATAACCTCATAAGATTTCTACTTTGAAGTGCATGGATGATTCTTTGTGCTAGTTCGGAGTTCTTGGCCTCCTTGAGAAATCCGTGGGGGTCAAAACTTCCTCCGGCCTTGATTCCAACTACTAGCTTGGCAAGATTGAGTTGTGTAGAGTGTTCTTCATTCGGTTGAGAGCTTGAATCTCCAATGGCAACCATAATGTGTTTGGTATTTTTGGATTGAGATTGAGAGAGATGAAGCTTGAGAGGTTTCTGCTATGGAAGGTGTAAGGTTTTTGGAGAATTTGAGTGGAAAGGTGGCTTTTCGACCGGTTGGGTGAAAAAGGAGGTGCATTTACAAAAATATCCTCACATTTGAATTTTGACTTTTAATAGTTGAGGGGTATTTTTGATATTCCAAGAGTCTCCAACCTTTGACCTAACTGATAGTTAGTTTAGATTATATATTCTCCATCCAATTTGTCTGCTGATGTGGCGCCAAAAATTTAGATACTCGGACTGATTTTACCTGAAATAAAATTCATAGAGCACTAAATCTGTTCCGAAAATAATATGTGTATGTACATATATACACGTTTTATGTAGTTGGAAGAAAGAAAAAGAAATTGATTCTTTTTAGATCATTTATTATGAGCAACTACCATAAAAGATGTTCTCATTTAAGATAAACTCATCATCATACCATCTTGTCAACTCTTAAATGGTAAGATTTTGTAAATCTAAATGAATTTTTATTTGTGCATATATAAATAAATAGATACACGGTTAGAGAGACATACATGCAATATATGCTTTTTCAATATTTAATTGAGATAGGTAGACTAAAATGTTAAGATGTGACATTTTTGCGTGAGAGACACATAGGAACGAAACTAATTAAATCAGATAAAGTAACGAAGTTTTTAGATGAAAAACTGAGCTTTTAATTTAAATAGAGTTTAGAAACTTAGCTCAATTCAATCATGCCCATCTCGTGTCTTAATTTTGAAAATCTTGATTCACACAGAGGTTTTGTAAGAATATCAGCTATTTGATCTTCGGTCGGGATGTATTCTATTTTTAATTCCTTCTTTTCGACATGATCCCGGATAAAATGATGTCTCACATCAATGTGTTTTGTTCTTGAATGTAACACGGGATTGTGTGTTATGGCTATGGAACTTGTATTGTCACACAATATGTTGACATTTTCACAATTCACGCCATAATCTTTCAGTTGTTGTTTCATCCAAAGAATTTGCGCACAACAACTCCCGGCGGCTATATATTCAGCTTCGGTTGTACTTGTAGCTATGGAGTTTTGCTTTTTGCTAAACCATGATACCAATCTTCCCCCTAAGAACTAGCATGTCCCTGAGGTACTTTTTCGATCGATTTTACATCCTGCAAAATCTGCATCTGAGAAACCAGTTAGTGTAAAATTACCTTCTTTGTGATACCATAATCCCACATTGACTGTTCCTTTTAGGTATCGGATGATTTTCTTGGTAGCTAGAAAATGGCTTTCTTTTGGCTTTAACTAGAACCTGGCACATACTCCCACTGAATAAGATATATCCGGTCGGCTTGCAGTGAGGTATAGTAATGATCCAATCATTCCTCGATATTTTGTTTCATCAACGTCCTTGCCTTCATCATCTTTATCTAATCTTAAAGATGTGCTCATCGGGATCTTGATTGAGGATTTTCCATCTTGACCGAATTTCTTTATAAGATCTTTTGTGTATTTGGCCTGATTGGTGAATATTCCTTCGTTGAGTTGTTTTACTTGTAAGCCAAGAAAGTAATTCAACTCTCCCATCATGCTCATCTCGAACTTATTCTGCATTAGCTTGGAAAATTTCTCACATAAAGTTTTGTTAGTACTACCGAAGATAATATCATCAACATAAATTTGTACCAATAAAATGTGATCATTTTCTTGAATTCTAAACAAGGTTTTATCAACAAGGCCTTTTGTGAAACCACAGTTAATTAGAAATGTTGATAGGGTGTCGTACCAAGCTCTCGATGCTTGTTTTAACCCATATAACGCCTTCTTTAATCTGTAGACCTTATTAATATCACCTTTTACCTCGAAACCGGGTGTTTGTTCAACGTAGACTTCTTCTTCAAGTAAGCCATTTAGAAATGCACTTTTCACGTCCATTTGATAGACAGTGAAATTCTTGTATGCGGCATAAGCTAGAAATATTCTGATGGCTTCTAGTCTTGCAACAGGTGCAAATGTTTCATCGAAGTCTATGCCTTCTTCTTGTGAATATCCTTTTGCAACTAATCGTGCTTTGTTTCGAACGACGATTCCATCGTCATTTGCCTTATTCCGAAAGACCCACTTTGTTCCAATTACATTGTAATCTTCAGGTCTTGGAACTAATTCCCATACGTCACTTCTTTTAAATTGATCAAGTTCCTCTTGCATTGCATTAATCCAATCTGGATCACTTAGAGCTTCTTCAATGCTTGTGGGCTCCACCTGAAAAAGAAAACAAGAAAATAAAGTATCTATATATGAGGACCTTGTTCTTACTCCTTCTCGTGGATCTCCAATCACTAGCTCTAGAGGGTGATTTTTGAGCCATCTCAAGTCAGGTTGTAAGTTGCATGGGTTTTCCATGTTTCCTTGCTCAGTAGGTAAGTTGGATGTAGACACATTTTGCTCATCAGATAGTTCTCCAACTTGTGTTTCAACTTGAGAATTTTGATTTTCCACGTGGGGATCTTTATTAGCTTCCACGTGTCCTTCATTATTGCAATCAATGTCCAATTGCCCCATACCTTGTACAACTTGATCTTTAAAAGATATGTCAGTATCATTAAATGATTTTTCAACTTGACAACTTTCCTGATCATTTTTGTTGCTCTGGGTTTCCTTCTTATGAGCTTCATCAAATGTAACATGAATTGATTCTTCTACCACCATTGATTTCTTGTTCAATACTCTGAATGCTTTGCTGGTAGATGAATATCCCAAAAATATTCCTTCATCTGCACGCTCATCAAAAATCTTTAGATATGTTTTACCATTATTAAGAATAAAACATTTGATGCCAAAAGTATGAAAATAGTTGAGTTTAGGTTTTCTCCCTTTCCATAATTCGTACGGAGTCTTATTGTAAGACTTGTGTATCAAGCTTCGATTTTGCGTATAGCAAGCGGTGTTGATTGCTTCAGACCAATATCTTTTAGGTAGCTCGGCTGATGTAATCATCACTCGTGCGGTTTCTTTTAGCGTTCTATTTCTTCTTTCGGCTACACCATTTTGTTGAGGTGTACGTGCGGCAGATAATTGATGTAGAATTCCTTGAGAATTGCAGTAGCCTTCAATTACTTGATTCACGAACTCAGTTCTACGATCAGTTCGGATTTTTGCAATTTTCAAGTCTTTCTCATTTTGTAGTAGCTTAAGTAATTTTGGCAACTTTTGCTCCACTTGATTTTTCTTCTTGAGAAATATCATCCATGTATACCTGGAAAAATCATCAACAACAACTAGTGTATATTTCTACCACTTAGACTTATTGGATCTACTGGACCGAATAGATCCATGTGTAGTAGACTTAGCGGTCTTGTTGTAGATTCTTGAGCTTTGGATTTGAAAGATGACTTGACTTGCTTTCCTCTTTGGCAAGCATCACATATTTGATCTTTCTTGTAAACAATGTCGGGTAGACCTTCAACGAGTTTGTTTCTTGCTAGCTTGTTGATGGTCATGAAGTTTAGATGATTCAACTTCTTATGTCATTCCCAACTTGTCACGTGTGAGTTGTTTGCTAGTAGGCACACTGATTCTTTTGTTGAGTTCCAGTCCACCACATACATATTTTTCTTCCTTATTCCTTCGAGCACAACTTCTCCCGAGGAATTATTCTTCACTTGGCATTTATCTTTGAAGAACTCTACTAGATATCTTTTGTCACAAAATTGACTTGTACTCAACAAGTTGAATTTTAGACCTTCAACAAAGGATACATCTTTGATTTTTAAACCATTGCGAAATATTGTACCAATTCCTTTGGTTATGCCGTATCGTTCATTTCCACCGAATACGACTTTTGGTCCTTCGATATTTTTAAGATTCACAAGACTAGATTTATTTCCAGTCATGTGTCTAGAGCATCCACTATCGAAGTACCAAACTTCCTGCAAATAAATTATACATTTTTAGGTACCCAACTTGATTTGGGTCCTTGGGTGTTAGTCATTTTTGGTACCCAAATCCACTTTGTACTCACTGATCTAAGTCTAGGTGATTGGTAACCATTGAACACATTATAATTATATTTAATTTTTGAAAACATTTTTTGTGCCGGTTTTTGAAAATATACTCGATATTTTGGCACGTGGGAGGTAGATTGTTTGAGCCTATGATAGGCATTAAATCTGGACTTAGTCCATGGTTTAATATCATCAAACCAATCTTGTTTAGAGGGATAAAATCTCCCTGCCTCAATTCTTGGATTCCTTCCCATTCTCCTATGAGGGCTTTGTGCACTAGACTTATTGGTGTATTTCCATTTAGGAACAAACTTTTGTCCTTTTTACGTACTGTTTAGGCGAAATATTGTTTCTTTGAAGCTTCGGCCTAACAACATTAGTTTTGACACTAGTTTGGTAACCAATTCCTTGTCTCACTGTGCTTTCTTGACCTTTTACAAATTTTACTATTTGGACTTTATTATTTAAAGTAGTAGTAAAATTGGTCAAGTTCTTAGAGGCTTGAGAACACGATGGATCATAACCAAGTCCGGTTTTATCACTTGAGGGTTTTTGCATATTTACCATTTTGTCCATTATTTTGGATGAATGTGTAAATGTTGCTATAACCTCTCTAAGGTTGTGTTCTCTCACTTCCCTTGATTTACACTCTTCTTGAAGAAAAATAATTTTATCTTTCAAGTCTTTCACTTCAAGTAGAGCATTTTGCAATTTTTCATTTAATTCATCTTTTTCACGAATTAAAAAATCATTGCGCTCTTTGAGTTGAGAGTGAGTGTCCATTACGGTTTGACATTCTTCCATTAAGTTAAAGAAGGACTCTCTAGAGAATGAAGAATTTACAGAGTCATAAGAATTAGATGTTACCTCATTTTCTTCATTTCCATTTGCCATAAGACACATGTCCGCATAGGGTGTGTTGTTGGAGATCCTCATGCAAAACATTCCATTGTCATCCATCGAGGTGTCACTTTCATCACTTGAAGATTCTTCTGACTCACTTATCTCAAGTGGGTCACTAATAAGTGTTTTTCTCCTCTCCTTTGTGGACCTTTTATCTTTGGTCTTGAATTCTTCCTGTTGAGAGTTAGAAATATTTGTATATTGACTTTTACTTACCTTGGGGTGTGGACAACTAGCTGCAAAGTGTCCAGGCTTTCTATAGTTGTAGCACAAATTTGAGTCTTCCTCAACTATTTCTTTCTTTGAATTCTTTGTTGCATTCCACGATTTCCCTTGTGGATTTTTCTTGTAGTTGCTTTTCTTCATGAATTTCCTAAATTTCTTGACAAGGAGAGCAAATTGATCATTATGCAATAATTCAACATTTTGTACTGACCTTGAAGTCGATGGTTGCTCAAATTCATAAGCTTTTAGATCACTAAAGAGCTTATCGGTCGATAGGGTTTTTAGATCCCTATGGTCTCTCATGGCCGTGACCTTTATGTCCCATGTAGATGGTAGACCACGTAGAATTTTGAGTGAGATTTCTTTTTGATTAATATCTTTTCCAAGATCATTAATCTCCTCTAAGATTTTGGCAAATCTTGTTTCCATGTCGGTAATATTCTCTCCGTTTAGCATTTTGAAATCCTCAAATTTCTTTAATGCTATGGTGAGCTTATTATTCTTTTCTTGCTCGTCTCTTTCACCAATTTGAATGAGTGTTTCCCAAACTTCCTTCGCGGGTTGACATTTTCGGACTTTTGGAAATATCGTGTCATCGATAGATTTAAACAAAATATCCTTGGCAATATTGTCCAAGTTATTTCTTGTTCTATCTTCACGAGACCATTCCGCTTTCGATTTTGGAATATATTGTGGAGTTTCACTTGTTTGTACGGATGAAGTGTTGACTTGTAAAATCTCAATAGGACCACTCGTAACCACTTCCCACATTTCATCATGTAATGCGGATAGATGTACCTGCATACGAATTTTCCAATCATCAAATTTTTCTAAGGAAAACAATAAGTTTTGGGCAAGAGCCATATCTCTTTTCATCATCTTGATTTTTCGAGATCTGTCTAGCAATCAAAATTGACTCGAATAGATAACCGCTCTGATACCAATTGTTGGTCCCGATAGGGTGGTGAAAGTCTAGAGGGGGGGGTGAATAGACTTTCAAGCTTTTTCAAAATAAATAAATAAATAACTCTTTGGTAACTTCAACTCTAAGTAACAAGTAAATAGAGTAAGTTTGAACTGCACAGCGGAATAATAGTATGTAAAGAGTTATGCGCAACCAATAATTTAAATGTGCATGTAAGATGGGTACAAATGATACGTAAAGTGACAGAGATATCTTGAATAAATAAAGGAGATGGTTCACTCAATATTTAACAATAATGTTCAAGATTGTAAATAAATGTCGTGTCACGTCGACCGTGTAACGAACGTTACATGCAACACGTCAAACTTGCTTAGAATAATTCACTATTTAAGCTCGAGAAGTTTGAGTCACATGCATACACAAAAACACACTAAACCCGAATGATTAAGATTGACTGTGAATAGTAAACGGGTTAGTCGGATAAGATAGATAGATAGAGCAAATTATATAAGTGCGGTACGTAAATGAGAGAGGCAATTTATAGTGGTTCGGAAGTGACGTAATCTTCCTAGTCCACTTTACTCCATTCACTTCTAGGAGCAATTCACTATTTTCCACACACAGTTACAATAGTGAATAAGCGCTACACAAACACTTCTTCCGGATGTCTTGCACACAGCTACACCCAACTTCGAGTGTCTCGCACACAGCTACACTCAACTCCGAGTATTTCGCACACAGCTATACTCAACTCCGAGTATTTTGCACACAGCTATACTCAACGCCAACTAAGTGTCTTGCACACAGCTACACTTAGCAACTACGAGTGTTTTGCACACAGCTATACTCCTTTTACAATTACAAATACAAAGGTAATTGTATTTCTCTCCAACTAGTTTTGAGACAATTCAGACAAAGTCTCTAAGAATATTTGAGCACTTGCACTTCTTATCTCGTGTGAATTCACTTGTTCGTATTTTTTGTATTCACCTCTGTCTCTTTTTGTCTTCAAGTCTTCATGGCTTTTTATAGGCAATCAAATATATCCGTTGGAGTGGGATAATTTGATATTTGAAATTTGAATCTTCATAGCATGATATTGTTGACAATAGTAGATCTTCAATTTTGATTTGATTGTCAACTTGCCTGACAAAAAAAATATTTTATCTCAACTTGATTTTCAAGTTTTTTCTTAAAATATTATTTTTGTTGTCAATTTGAATTTCCAACAAATCTTTGAAATAAATTCTTCTGATAGAATTTATTTCTAGGATAAGTTTTTATATTCATGTCTTCATAAATATTTTTCCGTTCTGATCAAATATCTTCAGGCAATTTTGGATTCTTGTGGCATGTGGGCTAATCCAAAATAAATTCCTTCGAATTTATTCATTTTCTGAACATCTTGCTTCTTTGTCACATTGTGCTCCTTTGACTTTGCCACTTCTTGCTTGTTTGACTTGAACATTGTGCTTCTGATTTGGTCACATTGTGACCCTTTGGATACATCGTGCTTGTTCACATTGTGTTCCTTTAAAGACATTGTGCTCCTTTTCAGACATTGTGATTGTCCGCATCATGCTCCTTTAAGAACATTGTGCTCCTGCAGACATTGTGCTCCTTTGGAAAATTGTGCTTGTCCGCATTCATTTGGAACATTGTGCTCCCTTGGAAAAAATAAGTCCTTGAGGGAAATCAATCTCGGGTATGATCATTTTAAGTAAGAACTTCTACCATTTCGCCGTTAGGCTCATCCAATCATTTCTTGCAACGCCATTCCTTTATGCTTCTTTCTGGAATGAATACTTGTAGGACCAAAATTAATTTCCCAAATTAATTTTGTTCTTCATGTGGTAGATTTCCTTTGACTCGCTATTCTGATTTATGATGCTTATACTAGAGACCTAAAAACTAAGGAGATTTATAGTACATTTGGCTCATCAAAACTTACAAAAATATTCCTATCAAACCATTTTGAGACTGGAATATATATATAATCGTAGACAACTCTAGCTTTAAAACCAAGATCAAGACTCAAGACACAACAACAAGTTTAACATTACGAATCATCATAAAGATACTAGCATGCGTCCTAACTCGCAAGATAAGATAACCACAAAGCTCAGCAATAGCAAACAACAACAACAACAACAATAAGGCACAATGACAAGCAAAGGTAACAACAACAATAGCATCACAATCCAGCCTTATACCAAGTTCCAACCTTTACTCCTCTCCATCCTTATATCAGTTCCAACCTGTACCTCCAGGCCACCCTTATAACTCCACCCCCTTATCCCTCCAAAGCACTTCATGGCTCCCCTCCAACATATCTCCAACATGCCACCGATCTGATAGCACTGCAGTGCCATTCGCCTGATCTGTGCCTCTAGCACCACTACCAAGGGGTCAACGCGTATAGCTCTGACATGGCACCGCAGTGCTTATAACTTGATTTATGCCTTTAGTAAACTATCAAGATTGGTTTGTGCCTTCAACACGATAACCAAATGGTCTGTGCCTTTAGCACAATGACCGGGCACTCGTTGTGCCAAACTCCAACAATTCTTTTCCACCAATCACATCCCTTTCTCATCGAGTATAATCAATCAGTCAACATGCACAACAACGCAGTGGCCACCGCTCAATAACAACAGCAACCAATACACATCAACACATAGCAATGGATAATCAAAGGGAAGACACAACAATCACATCAACAAGTGACATCAACATAACACGCAACCCACAAGATACAACCTAAACTCTACTTCCCAAGATAACGAGACAACCACAAGGCACTCACGGGATCATACAAATCTCATCCTAGGTCAACGGGATACTAACTTAACCCCCATGCAATAATCACGACTCATAACTCCTAAAACGGTACCCAAAATATCAGACGAGACTCATAAACATCAAACGGGGCACAACGGGGCACGGGGAAACACAAAACGAGACCAAACAACGCACCACCCCGCCCGTACCAGCGGGTGGTCAACCACCCACCAGCCACCCGCCAGTGGGCGGCACCATGTACCAGCGGGTGCACAGCAGGTGGTCGTCCACCCGCCGGCCGCCCGCTGGTACCGTGGTGTGTACCTGACGAGTGGTCAGGTGGGGGTTCGTGCCCCCACCGACCCCCCGCTGGTACGATGGTAACATATCAAGATTCAAGAATCAATTCCTAAACATGCAAGAACAACAAGAATCACACGAACATCAAGATCCCATCAAATAAACCCTAACGACAAGCTCTAGACATGCTCAAATGCAAGATCACATATATAATTCATCAAAACATCAAGATCATCAAGATTATCAAATAAACATATCATAAACCCTAGACAAAGCTCTATCAAGACTCAATCATGGAATCACACATACGATTATCAAAGGAGCCAATAATCGGGATATAGCAAGGAAAATAGGTTTTGTAAGATATGGGTTACCTCTTAGCCTTAATTAATCCTCCCTTCGCTATTAAGGTTCTTCTCTCATATTTCCCTCCGATTGATCTCCCTAGGCTTGGTGGTGGGGAATCTATTCGCCCAGTCTCTTGGGAATAATTTCATGTAATATAACTATGGGTGGTAAGGGTTCTAATTGCTTTCTAATCCCCTATTTATAGAGTTAGGTGTAACACCCCTAAATTTCAAGATATTTAAAACTCATAAAATAAAGGTTAATCTCTTATTAATTCCTAAACAGAGCATAAACTAGACATAGTAGTCGGGGTGTTATGCTACATCTGAGCTGGAGAACTCAGACGCACAGGCTAAACTAACTATTAAAGCATAAACCATAACTAATACCCAAATACAAATCAAGGCACACAGGTCATCTCATCCAGGCTAGAACTATCTAAACTAAGTCCACGAATCCACTAGCGCGCTCTGAAGCTACTCATTGTCCCTGAAAAACATTCGGTATAACAACCGTCAGCGAATAATGTTGGTAACCCACTCCAACGCGTTAAGTACAATATAGGTAGATATAAGAAACTCATTTTGAAATAGGAATACATATATACTTGCAAGACTCTAGTTTAAATCCAAGATCGAGACTCAAGGCATATTAACAGACTCAGTATCATACAATAATCATAAGAATGAATATGCGTCCTAGACATGCAATGCAAGACATAACACGCAGATAATCATGCAAATAACTAGTAGAGGCAACTAAGACATTCAATACAATCAATTAGCAAGTAGTCGTCAACAAAGCACACAATTCATCCTCCAACCTTATACCAAGTTCCAACCGTATAACTCCCCTCCGTCCTTATATCAGTTCCAATCTATACCTCCCGGCCACCCTTATATCCCCCACCCCTTATGCCTCCGGGCAACTACATGCCCCCACCGACGAACCCACCTTTCAACCACCAACATATCAAGATGGTGTCGCAGTGCCACTCAATGATCCGCACCTCTAGTGCCAATATCAAGGGGTTAGCGCATATAGCTCTAACATAACACCGTAGCACTTATAACCTGACCCAATACTCAACGGCAAGCTAGTCGAAGGTGGGTGTGTGCCTTTAGCACAGTCACCGCTATGGTCTATACCTTTAGTACAATGACCGGGCACAAGCGGTGCCAACTGCCAACAGTTTATTTTCCACCAATCACAATCTCATCCATATCATTATCATCATCATCATCAGTTACACTGCCTATTGCGCAATGACCACGATACTCATCATCATCAATCAATCAACACATATAATCACATAACAAGCAAGAACAACAACAACGACACGTATCACACATAAAATCCTAGAACCAGGGTTATCAAGGCGTCGCCTAAGCGACGCCTAGGCGTCCGGTCGGTCAAGACCGTACGCCAAATGTGCTCGCCTCGCCTAAGTGTAGAATACAACCCAAAACTCCACAAAACATACATGGGCAGAACCTACACACTAAAGCGAGTTGACCGGTGTAATTTTTAGCCGGAGAAGTCGCCAGAATCTGCCTCACGCGCTGGCGCGTGGTGTCGGAGCAGCGGCACAGCGGCGGCGCATGGTGGCTCTGATGGCGGCGCGGTTCAAGCTCCGGCGTCATCCTCCTGTTCCGAGCAAAACCCACTCCCTCACTCTGATATGTTATCAATATATACTAGACTTCTCACCACCCTAGGAAAAACTATTCATCTTCTCAAGACAACTTGAAGTAAATAGGGTTGTGGAAAGGCTGCCCAAGACAAGATATTTTCAATATACAATAAATAATAGACTTTTCACTATTCTAGGAAAAACCATTCATCTACTTGAAGTAAATATGCCAGCAAAAAGGCTGCCAAAGAGAAGATATTTTCAATATATATATCTTTTTATTTATTTAATACTCATCGCCTAGTCGACAAAGTCGACTAGGCAGTCGGTGGCATCTCGCCTAGAAAGTCCGCCTTGATAACCTTGCCTAGAACGATGCCTAAAACACCAAACGAGACTCATACACGACAAACGGGGTACAACGGAACACAACGGGACATGGGGAGACATCAAACGGGGAAAATCACCACGAACCACGCCGGGATTCCAGCGGGTAGGTGACGGGTGGTCCTCCCGCCGGCGGCGGGTTATGTAACACCCCCATTTTCATAATCAAATTTTCCTTACAATTATACTTTCTTAATTGGAAAATTCACTAATTACATAGCGGAAGCATTAACTAACCAAAAGAAATGGGTGTTACCGCCACGCTCAGGTATCTCTCTTATACCCAAACGCTAAGGCTAATAATACAAGTTAAATTGAATAATCCAAATTCAACTTAATGCATAAACTGCAAATAACATTACAATCATTTACTCTCAAAATATCAAATCTCCAATGAGTCAATTTAATTCCTGCTCAACTTGAATTCATCTCAAATTCCTTTATTTATGTTCACCTGTAAAAATAATTTTGACACAAAAATAGAGAGTAGACAAAAATTAGCATAAGCTAAGTAAGTTCCACTTCACCCCGTAAAATAATGGCTTGGATTTTATATTTTCAAAAATAATATATACTTTTATACTCTTCCAAAATACATGTGGAGTTATACTTTTCTTTGTAGAGAGAATTAATAATATTTATAAGCATGGTTGCAATAGGCACTAGTCGGGCGGTAGAGTAGCGCCTAGACGACCTAAGCGGGGCCTAAGCGGCCTAGGCAGTCGCCTAGGCGGCTAACTGAAAAAATAGAAAACAGTGCACGTGTGTAGGTGCATATATGTCATATTATACATACATACATACATACATACATATATATATATATATATATATATATATATATATATATATATATATATATATATATATATATATATATATATATATATATATATATATATGTTATATAAATGAAAAAAATTAGCAAGGTCGAATCGGCCGGGTTAACTCGGCTAACTCGACAGAAATTGTCGAGTTAACTCGGCGTAATCGGCCGAGTTAGGCGCTAGGCGGCCGAATTAGGCGCCTAGGCGGCCGGTTTCCTAGGCGGGAGCCTAGGGGGGAAATCGCCACGGCCTAGGGGCGCCTAGCGCCTAGGCGCCGATTACTCGGTGCCTAGACGGAATTTTTGCAACCCTGTTTATAAGTGGAGAAGTAACAAACGCCATCGCATTTCACTTAGAATCTGGACTAAAACCTATGTGCACACCCCCAGGAGATTCTAAGCCACTGGGTAGTATATGATCCAAGTAGTTAGGTTTTCCTACCTACTACCACTCAAACAATTTGGAAACTAGATCATAACCTAAGTGATACACCCTCATGGGATTCCAAGCCCAATGAGTAGTAGTTGGTCCAAGTGAACAGTACACACATTTACTGAACACCACATAATATATTATTTTCTTAAAATTTCATTATTTTTCCACAAATAAATACTCTTCCCCAAAATATAGAATTTTCTCCAAAATATATAATTTCTCCAAAAATATAATTTTCTCCACATAATTTATCCAAAGTCATTTTTACACCACAAGGTAATACAAATTTCATCACGTGTGTATACACCAAAATTTTTCAAGCCAACTATTTACACACACAAGGCTCGACATGTCGAAGCCCATTCTCGATAGCTCGAGAATCACTACTTACAACATTATAATGCACTTGTGATCACATGAACATTATAACTCACATCATAGATATCATACTCATATTCACACAACGTAAAATATTTACAGGAAAAAGATAATTTTTGGTGAACATAAAATCTTACCTCAAAAGCTCAAAATTACTATCCACATTTAATATAGCATTCTAATCACCATAATAAGAAACCTGCGAATCAATCAAATTCTAATAATATTACTAGCTAATACTATTACTATAATAATAATAATTATTATTATTATTACCGTAAAAACATTATCCATCCATCAATAATCCACCATTATCAGTTAATCATATCATTACCCATAAGAAATCCCAACATGA
This sequence comes from Ipomoea nil, assembly GCF_001879475.1. NCBI lineage: Eukaryota > Viridiplantae > Streptophyta > Magnoliopsida > Solanales > Convolvulaceae > Ipomoea > Ipomoea nil. The sequence continues at coordinate 3,007,980 of NW_017619207.1, read as the reverse complement.
ACAGCATACTTCATCATCATTCTAAAATCATTATCATCCTCATACTGCCGAATCATCACCACCAAACCTTATCATGAATTCATTATCACAATCATTATCCACCATCATCGTCCTATAATTATTCATAAACCAATATAACATCATAGCCAATCTTATTCATCATCATCAAGCTTCGTTAATTATAATAACAAACCTCATCTTGCAGATTTCATGCTACGCCACCGCCAGTCCATACCGCCGGACACCACCGTCCATCATCAACGAATAATCCACTTTTAACGGAAAAGAAGAATAGAGAGAGGGAAGAAGGAAGGTTGTAGTTGACTAGGTTTTTTCTTTCTTTTGCTTCATTTGCCGTCATGCCGTATGTAAATATAGGTACAAGAGAAGGATTAGGACTAGAATGTTAACGATACTTACGAGAATAATAATAATAATAATAATGATAATATTGATAATAATAATGATAATGATAATAATAATAATAATAATAATAATAATAATAATAATAATAATAATAATAATAATTAGGAATGATTAGGAGAAATTAGGGCATAATAATATATTTATTATTTATTATAATATAATATAATAGAAGTAAAATCATATTAGGAAGTTTAGGTGTAAAAATACGGGTCAATTAAATTTAGAAAGAATTAGTAGGCTAAATATAATAATAGGGTTTAGTATGATATTATCTTTGAGTTGGAGACCAAATGATAAAATAAAGGATAGGAGAATTTAATAAAACCAACTCCGTACGCACATACGGTCCTTACATAGTACCCAAAAAAATATGGGGTATCACAGGTTACTATTCCAACGGGTGGCCGGCGGATAGACCACCGCCCGCCGACTGCCCGTTGGAACAGTAAAAACGGGCAGCGGGTAGGTGATGGGTGGTCAGTCCCCCAACCTACCCCCACTGATACACAGACAACTTTATGGTCTCGGGATCCCCTATGGAACCCAAAACCATGTCCAAACACATTCAAACACATAACGATAATACCACGTATTCAATTAACGAAATTAAACCAAGAATCACAATCAATACGTTCAAACATGACTCCTAAACATGCCAGGACCTAACGTTAATTATATAACGGTTCAGGAGCATCCGGAACCACAAGAACATCAAGAAATCTATATGCAAGTCCTAGACACAAGTCCTGGGCTAGAATCAACACCCGATCATGCGAAATCCCACCCCAAATATACCAAGAACATCATAATATGAAATCTACGTAAAACACTAAGGCTCTAGACATAATCAAAATACAAGATCATTCATATAATTTATCATGGTATCAAGAACATCGAGATTATCACATAAACATCAAGACTATCATATAAACACGATATAATCCCTAGGCAAAGCTCTATCAAGACTCAAGCACAGAATCATATATCAAAGGAGCCAATGAATAAGATATAGCAAGGAAAATAGGTTTTGTTGAGACATGGGTTACCTCTTGGCCTTAATTAATCCTCCCTTGGCTATTAAGGTTCTTCTCTAAGATTTCCATCCGTTTGATCTCCCTAGGCTTGGTGGTGGGGAATCCCCTAGGAATAATTTCGTGTAATATAACTATGGGTGGTAAGGGTTTTAATTGCTTTCTAATCCCCTATTTATAGAGTTAGGAATCCTAATCAGAGTCTGAATAGTAAATACCTACATTCTATTCCTAACAGGTATATAGCTCTAGGATCTCTTAATTAGAATCTGAGTATAAAGGCCTACTATCTTTATTCCTAATAGGTCTGGGATTCCTAATTAGAATCTGAATAGTGAAAGGTCCACTCTCTTTATTCCTAATAGGCTTAAGACTCTAGTTTAGGCAAGGGTCCACGATCCATGGTGGACCACATTAATTAATTAAAGGGAATTCTTTTTAATTATTATTAGCGAAATTTAATTAAATAATTAATTCGGGATTGAAGGCCGTAACACAGGATGTTACATTAGGGATCCTTAATTAGAATCTGAATAGTAAAGGCCTACTTTCTTTATTCCTAACAGATATATAGGTCTAGGATTCATAATTAGAATCTGAATAGTAGAAGGTCTACTTTCTTTATTCCTAACAGATATATAGGTCTAGGATTCCTAATTTGAATCTGAATAGTAGAAGGTCTACTCTCTTTATTCCTAGCAGGTTTAAGGTCTTTAATATAGACAAGGGTTCACGGTCCATTGTGAACCACATTAATTAATTATGGAGATTCTAACTAAATTAAATCTTTTTTAACTATTCTTAGCGGAATTAATTACATAATTAATCCAGGCTTGAAGATCGTAACATGGGGTGTTACATATACTCAGTGGCTTACTTGCTCTATCTATCTATGAACCTACGTGTTATATGATGAATGATGATGTCAAACAAACTATTTTCCCAATCTATATATCTATATACTTATATTACAAGACTGAGTGGTTTATACTTAGCATTATATGCTAACGGGTTGTTTTCCTTATTTTTCTTGATAACCCCTTTCAGGTATAGAGTAATGTTTGTTGAGAGCGCGCATTGAGGAACTAGATAGATAGTATCATTTATTTCTAGTTCCTAATATATGTTAATGATGTTAACCCTTAGATTATATTGTTTAGTATCATAGCATGGATATGGATTTCCGAGTTAATCTTTTGTTGAGATGTTGGTTACTTAATGAATAGTTGTTTGGGCCTACCAAATCCTTATTATTTGATATTTTGGATATTGGGATCTAGTAGTTTAGCCTTGTAGTCATCCAAGAGTGGATGGCTGCGGCGGTAGCATTCCCCGTTATTGGTTATGGATTATAGACTCTATGAGTAGTTTAATAGAATCCTTTTGTTTATTCCGTTGCGTAAGTCTCTTAAATGTATGTTTTGTACTAGGCTCGTAAGTATGAAAACGAGGATGTTACACATTTATTCCAAAACTTTCAAATTGTCACCATTCGTGGTCCAAGTTAACCACCCATGGTCTTTCAACTATCAAATTTAACAATCCCTCCAAAAAGACCGTAGCTGGTTACATTTTGAAAGTTGAAGGATTATGGGTGGCTAACTTGGACCACAGATGGTAACAATTTGAAAATAGAAGGATCACAGGTGGTCAATTTGAAAGTTTAGGACTAAACGTGTCAAAACCACTATACTCGGGGGACGCAGATGACATTAACTCTTAATTAAAATATGAAAAAATTAATCATGTCCGTTTGGAAAGAAGGAAAATGAGTCATTTTTCGGAAAACATTTTCCTTTTTTGTGTTTGACAGCACGGCAGAAAATAGTCTTTGTGTGTTTGGTTCATTTTCTGGAAAATGAGATAGAATTGTATAATTAACCATTTTATATAATTATAAAATGGTAGTCTCAGGGGTGCGAATGAGGATTGGGAATGGACAGACAACTTTAATATGGCCCAAAACGGAGGAGAGAGAAAGATTTCCGGGGCACAAACCGCCGGCGGCCGGTAGGTGGTGGACCGGCGGGGGAGGTGCGCCACCGGTCCCGCATAGCAGGCCCGCGCCAAACCATCAACCCACGCGAACCATTATGTACTAAGGCACGACAAATATATATAAGTGATATTTGCGGGCAGGGCAGCCTCCACCACCGGCCATGGCCGGCCATTGGCCGGCCGGTGACTGGCCGACGGGGGGTCCCGCCGGCCACCTCAGGCCGAGGCGCGGCCAGCGGGGGCAGTGTGCCCCCCAGATTGTCAATGGCACCCCCCCTTCCCGGGGGGTGCTGGGCGGGTGCGCCGAGCATGATGGACCGGGATGGTATGCGCGGGAGTCCTGGAAGTATGGCGAACGTGCCCGCTTGTGTAGCGACAAATGGGGAAGTGGGGATGGATTGCATGGGACACATGGACGCTAGAGGAGGAGGGGGCTTGCTATAAATAGGGGCCCTGGATCTTTGGCTAAGGGCAACTCAGACACGACAAACACTACGGTCTAGTGGTTTTGATATATACTTTCAACCCAGCTACCTGGGTTCGATTCCTACCAGTAGCATAGTTAGCTATAGCCCACCACGTGGGCCTTATCCTTTGTATTTGGGCCGCTATTCTGGGCATGTACCTCGGGCTTTTGTACGCGTCGTGTTGGGCCTGGCTCCCTACCGCCATTCTGTAACCCTGTACCCGGTTTATGGTGTACCGGTCTCAATAAAACCATCATTGGCACCGTCTGTGGGGCTCGCTACGATTAGCCCGTGTTTGTAGTCTCTACAATCCTAGCAAGGTTCCTAGGTATTCCCAAATGGTCGATTCGCAAGAGGAGCTACCCTTTAAGGTAACACACTTAGCACATCGAGACGCTACTCTGGTGAGTACACTTAAACACTTAGTTAGGTAAAGATTGTGTTTATTTTCCCGAACTATGTGCCCCTATATACTCCTATGTGCTCTGCATGCTTGGCCCGCGGCCACCTCAACTATGTGCTCCTATGTGCTCTGCATGTTTGGCCCACGGCCACCTCAACTATGTGCTCTTACGTGCTATGCATGCTGGCTCTACGGCCATGGCGGATGGGGCATGTGGGTTATCGCAACCCACATGCGCGGACTTGCCCCCGGCAAGCCGCATGCAGTTGGCGGATGGGGCATGTGGGTTATCGCAACCCACATGCGCGGACTTGCCCCCGGCAAGCCGCATGCAGTTGGCGGATGGGGCATGTGGGTTATCGCAACCCACATGCGCGGACTTGCCCCCGGAAAGCCCCATGCAGTTGGCGGATGGGGCGTGTGGGTTATCGCAACCCACATGCGCGGACTTGCCCCCGGCAAGCCGCATGCAGTTGGCGGATGGGGCATGTGGGTTATCGCAACCCACATGCGCGGACTTGCCCCCGGCAAGCCGCATGCAGTTGGCGGATGGGGCGTGTGGGTTATCGCAACCCACATGAGCGGACTTGCCCCCGGCAAGCCGCATGCAGTTGGCGGATGGGGCGTGTGGGTTATCGCAACCCACATGCGCGGACTTGCCCCCGGCAAGCCGCATGCAGTTGGCGGCAAGTTGCATGGCAAAAAAAAAAACGAAACTAGATTGTCACTAGATTATTAAGGTTGCCGAAATATTCGAAATTACAAACAAAAAAAAAAATGAAACTAGATTATCACTAGTTTATTAAGGTTGCCGAAATATTCGAAATTACAAAAAAAAAAAAAAAAACGAAACTAGATTATCACTAGATTATTAAGGTTGCCGAAATATTCGAAATTACAAAAAAAAAAAAAAAAAAAAAAAAAAAAAAAAAAAAAACGAAACTAGATTATCACTAGATTATTAAGGTTGCCGAAATATTCGAAATTAAAAAAAAAAAAAGGTTTGCATGCAGGTGTAGCATGGAGAAGGAGCAAACACATCCATTGAATATTTAAAAGAAGCATGCAGGTGCAAGAAGCATCCAAGAAGTGACAATAGAGGAGTCACTCTGATCTCTCGACACTAGGTGATGAAGCGAAGGCCAGGGCAACGTGCGGTGTGTGGCAAAGGTACGGAGTAATGGCGTGACGCACAACAATGGTGATAATGGAAGGTGGCGGCGAGAGGTTGAGAAAGGGAAAGGAAGGAGGTGGTGATACCGAATTCTACTTCTTTTAACCATCAAGATACCTAAAAGAACTGGGGACTTGTGATGGGGATATGGGACCCGGGGGACAATTTTATTGGCATAGTATTGACCCAAGTGGGGGTGGTGATGATAGGAGATTGGCCCAAGAAGACAAGGGGGCGTGGTGGCCCAAAACGAAAGAGAGAGAAAGATTTTCGGGGCACAAACCGCCGACGGCCGGTCGGTGGTGGACCGGCGGCGCTGCTGCTGCCAATGGGATTCGACCCCCTGACCTCCCGCATAGCAGGCTCACGCCTAACCATCAACCCACGCGAACCATTATGTATTAAGGCGCGACAAATATATATAAGCGATATTTGCGGGCAGGGCAGCCTCCACCACCGGCCATGGCCGGCGGGGGGTCCCGCCGGCCACCTCAGGCCGAGGCGCGGCCAGCGGGGGCAGTGCGCCCCCCAAATTGTCAATGGCACCCCCCCCTTCCCGGGGGGTGCTGGGCGGGTGCGCCGAGCATGATGGACCGGGATGGTATGCGCGGGAGTCCTGGAAGTATGGCGAACTTGTCCGCTTGTGTAGCGACAAATGGGGAAGTGGGGATGGATTGCATGGGACACATGACGCCAGAGGAGGAGGGGGGCTTGCTATAAATAGGGGCCCTAGATCTTTGGCTAAGGGCAACTTAGACACGACAAGCACTACGGTCTAGTGGTTTTGATATATACTTTCAACCCAGCTACCTGCGTTCGATTCCTACCAGTAGCATAGTTAGCTATAGCCCACCACGTGGGCCTTATCCTTTGTATTTGGGCCGCCATTCTGGGCATGTACCTCAGGCTTTTGTACGCGTCGTGTTGGGCCTGGCTCCCTACCGCCGTTCTGTAACCCTGTACCCGGTTTATGGTGGACCGGTCTCAATAAAACCATCAATATACTATCTATCTACTTCTACTATACTAATAAGAGCCCAAGAGAGTTAGGCCTATAATGGGTAGAAAAAAATGGCGGTCACAGATTTTAATCAAATGAATGGCTTAGATTGATTAAAAGATTGATCAGATTTAAATTTTACACTAAAATTTCCTAAAATACCCACACACCGTTACTAATTCCGTTAAAATTTTAAGAATTGCCGTTAGTTCACCGTTAACTTACTCATTGATTTCAATAAAAAAAAAATAAAGGTCTTAGGTTCGAACCTCATCCCGATCAAAGTTGGCATAATTAGTACTCTATTTTACTCTTATAAAATTATATAAATAATAATTTAGTAATTACAACAAAAAATAATACATATGCTTTTCTTTAATTTAGAATTATGTGTTCACAATGTCTTTATTCAAAAAAAAAAATTATTCATTATCAATAAATTAAATAAGATAAATAATTTTATTAGTTATATTGTCTTTAGTTTTCTTCAATATAAAAATTCTTTATATTCAAATTTATTAATTGATTATATTCGCTACATTGTCCTTACAATGTCTTTATTCAGTGAAAAAAAAAATTTATTAATTATCAATAAATTAATTAAAAGAAATATTTTCATTAGTTATATTATCTTTATTTTTCTCAAATGTAAAAATTTTTACATTCAAATTCATCAATTGGTTATATTCACTACATTATCTATTATCTTTTTTGTGCATAATTTTTCTAATTAAATATTAAAGTTATAACATAAAATAATGCTATATATTTATTTACCAAGTATTTTATTAATACCATGAAAAAATTAAAAAAATATAATTAATAAAGCCAACCATGTTAACTACTTTTGAGAGATTTTGTGACAAAGAGAGTATTCAAATCACACAACAAATTGAAGTCAGAACTACCTCGCAATGTCCTTGTTTGACAATCAGCAGTTAGCGGTTAGCATTAGCGGATTATACTAACGGATTTGACCAGCGAATTTATTTAATTATTAACATTGGGTAGAAAAAATGACCGCCAAATTATTAAATCAAATGAATGGTTGATACTGTTCAGGTTTTAATTTTTTTCTTTTAAGATTTTCTAATTTATCCTTAATTATATGATTATCCATTTTAACTTTTCCGTTAATTCACTGTTAGCCTAATTCTAATATTAAAGTCTAATATAGAATTATAACTACACCATTAATTTAATTTTAATATTAAAGTCTTAATAGAACTTAACCACAAATCCTAATGTCGGAATCTCCTCAAACAATATTAGTATATATTTAATATTTTATGCCCTAATTTTTATTTGTTCTCCCTTATGTCCCGTATTTGGTTTCAACCACACCTATACAATTATTTTATTGACAATTATAATCAATATTGACTATATTATCTTGCATTTGTAAACTTAGAATTACCTATTTAACCCGCACGGGCTTAGCTCAATGGTTTAGTGGGTAGTATTTGGGAGAAGAGACCAAGGTTTGAACCTCGGCGGCGACAATGCAGGAATTATGTCCAAAGTGGGTAGATTCCTTGTGCGTATCAGTATTTGGCCCTGTCTGCTAAACCATTGAGTCACCGTGATTTACAACTTCCCACAATGCTCTTCGGGTCGGAGTGTGGGGGGCCCTTGGGATTGGGATTGGGGACTCAACCTTTGGGAGAAGAATTACCTATTTAAATACGCAAATTCAGCTTTCAATTATCTATGCATGAACAATTTCAATATAATCTTGCCTTAATATACTTTAAAGTACTTATTTAAAAAAAATCATTGGGCATTATCCCAATCGCGCAATGCGCGTAAAAAACTAGTATATATATATATATATATATATATATATATATATATATATATATATATATAAATAAAATCCTCCAAACCAATTTTTCCCTCCAAAACTTAGGGGTATTTATGTAAATTCATAAATATTTAGGTCATGAAAAGAATAATATTGCTCTGTGTGATGCTGTCATTAAAAAAATTTCTGTGTGATTTGCTCCACAATTTGCTCCATGTGTGGTAGTAAAAAAGTAATTCCGTGTATTAGTACATTCAATTACATTCTTTCCGTGTGTGGTAGTAAAAAAATAATTAAATAATTAAATATAGTAACAATTAAAAATTATCCATATATATATATATATATACTTTCATAAAATCAGCCTATTCTCAATCAAATAAAGTTACAAATCTAAATCCTCTATAAATGTTAAGCGCATAATGTTGGAGGTCGATACAGACAGCGACAGATTCATCGATATGGAGGAGTTCGTGGCTTTCACTACTTCAGCGACGGAGGATCAGACTCCGAGGACAAGGATCAGACCTCTGCAACGTTTTCAACCTGTACAACAACGATAACAACGGGAAGATCTTCGCTAGGCGCCAGCGAGCTACACTCGACATCGCATGATAATTAACGTCGTTGACGTCGACGTCGACAGCAACGGTTGCGTTAACTTCGACGAATGCAAAAAGATGATGACTAGGTCTTCAGCTTTGATCATTCAGTTTAGCGGCGTTTCGAAATTAACGGTAGGTTTAGCATCCAAGTAGTTTCATTGGATTAGATACAATACATTTTGTCCTAACTTAATACCTTTTTCAACGAAAAGCTATTCATATCATATGACTAGATTACGATTTATTCTGAATATTTCTACGGTTACTCCAAGTCCAATTTTATATACTCATTTTTTGTTTCTATTGAAGTTTCATTATCATTGATGAAAGGCAGCCTCATGTGAATCTCGCTTTGAGTGGTGTCTACTCCTGCCTGTTTAAAGGGATGCTGACTCCTCTAATCTCTCTCTTCATTTTTTTGCTATGCTGTCATTGGTCAAAAATTTAAAATGCCACACAATAAAATGTGTAACTCACGGGTGATTGGAGAATGGGGAGTGGTTAAGTTTTTGAAAAAGAGTGGAAGGAAGTCGTATGCCCAAACAATTAATAATAAAATTGGGAAGAAAATTAATAATAATATGGAAATATGGAAAATAATGGAAGGAAATGTTAGCCATGTGAATGTTTCTACACTCTGAAAAATGAAAAAGAATCAATAAGCAGTATAAGGAAAAGAATCATTAAGATATTTTACTATTAATCTTTTAGGGAAGATTTTGCGTAAAAAAAAAAAGAAGAATAAAATTGGTTATTAATAATTTAACCTTATTTTATTATTAATATTTAAGGAAAATTGTGCGTAAAAAATATATTAGAATCAGTTATTAATAATTTAGCTTTATTTTACTATTAATCTTTAAGGAAGATTTTTCTAAAAAATGAAATAAAATTAATTATTAATAATTTAAATTAAAATTAGTACATATATTTTCTTATCCGTAATACATTTTTACTTATTATTTTACAAAATCTTCAAATAATAATTGGTAATATTATTGTTCAAGTATAATAAAAACTTTATTTTAATTGGTAATCTATATTCTATATTAATTAATAAAAACAATTTCCTCCTTTACAAGTTCCCGCCTAAACAATCTATATCTATATCTATATCTATATCTATATCTATCTATATCTCTATATATATATATATATATATATATATATATATATATATATATATATATATATATATATATATAAAAGTAAAATCCTCCTAACAAATTTTTCCCCCAAAACTTTTGTAGTAAAACTTATTTGGTAAGTAAATGTCAAATGAAAAATAAATAAATAAATAATAAATAATAATAATAATAATAATAATGATGTTATTACCTTAAATAAATAAATTATTATATTTTCCCTTAAATAAATGAATTATTATACTTTCCTTTTGAATTAGTATTTTCTACCTATAAATACAAGGGTTTCTTCAATCAAAAAATCTCATACTCATCTCTCTGCTTTCTTTTTGTATGAATTGTATGAATTTTCTACATTTTTCTAACTATATTCTCACGTACTTTAATATGTTTTGCAGTTTATATTGTCTGGTATGAGTTTGAAGATACTTAAGGAGGCTCTGCTTCAACAAAAGGAAATTGAGGAGGAAGAGCATTTGTAACAGAACCCTATTGGTTTAGTTTTTATGAAAGATTGTAGAGACGCGATCGATGATGATAAAGACGGTAATTTTGATAATTTTGTAAGATTTTCTGAAACTTAGAGTTAGTATGTTGATTTCGAGATTTGTACATGCCATTCAAGTTTCTATGGTTTTTTCATATTATTTAAAAAGAAGAAATAAATAACAAATACAATTTCAGATTTTGTGTTACTCCATTCACACAATCGTTATATCCTACACCACGGCGCACATAGCACTGTGCGCCGCGCGCCTCCCAAAACGACGTCGTTTTGGGGTAGTGTTGGGAGACGCGGTAGGAAGTTGCTGAGATTATGTGTATTTGTTCACAACGTTATGTGTATTTGTTCACAACGTTATATGTATTGGTTCGTACTGTTATGTGTATTTTTTATACAATTATGTACATTCTTTTTATACAATTATGTACATCCGAATCAGAAAATTTGTGTGTATTATGTTAAGAGTTGATGTGTATTATGTTAAAAGTTTATGTTTATTATGTATTATGTTAGATTATGTGTATTATCTTTTAAAAAGAGTATGTATATTTTGTTATATAATTATGTACATTCATGTATAACATTACGTGTATTCTAGTATAACATTATGTATATTCTTGAACAGCGGGTTTTTTTTTTTTAAAGAAAAAACTACTGCCATTCACTGGGGCGGGAAATTTCAAAAAAAAATAATAATTAAAACGACATCGTTTTGCATCTGGGCGCATAGTGCAACGCGCGCCGTGGTGTAGGATATAAATTGCCCATATTAGTATAAATAAAAAAAAAGGCACAAGTGTGAAATCGGCCCATCAACTACTATGAATTGCTCAATTTCCACCATGAACTAAATTAAGTGTCAAATAAGTCTATCTACCAGATAAATTCATTCAATTGGCCTTTTTTACAGGTTACCAACAGGTTGCCTATTTAATTATTAAAAATTTTCAAAAAAAATTAAATAATTAAAACAAAATTAAATTTTAAAAAAAAATTTAAAAAAAAAAAAAAAAAAAAAAAAAAAAAAAAAAAAAGAAAAGAGAACAACCACCGACTGTCCTCGCCATTTCAAAGACAGTCGTGGCTGTCTAATATGAGGTCCAGATCTGGACCTCAAAGGCCGAGAATGGCCGCCGCCCTCGTTCCATACGGTCATGGACGGCCATGGCCGTCCCCGGACAGCCATGGCCGTCTTAAAAAAAATTCGAATTTTTTTTTTAGACGACCATGGCCGTCCAGGGCCGTCTATGGCCGTATGGAACGAGGGCGGCCATGGCCGCCGCCCTCATTCCCGGCCTTTGAGGTCCAGATCGGACCTCATATTAGACAGCCACGGCTGTCTTTGAAATGGCAGCCAGGCTGTTCTCTTTTCCTTTCTTTTTTTTTTTGTTTAATTTTTTAAATTATTTATTTTAATAATTAATAGGCAACCTGTTGGTAACCTGTAAAAAATGTCAATTGAATAAATTTAGCTGGTAGATAGACCTATTTGACACTTAATTTAGTTCATGGTGAGAATTGAGCACTTTGCAGTAATAGATGAACCTATTTGACACTTGTGCCTAAATAAAGTAATAAAATAAAATACAAAGAAAATGTAAAATTTTAACCAAAAATTTAATTAGAGAAACCTCCCAAAAAAATTCACGTTGTACTGAACCCAAATAAAAAAATATTGGCAATGGCACAATCATAAGGATCAAAGGGAACAATGGAAGACCCAGAAATCCAGACATCATTGATGTACCGAACAGTGATGAGAGACTCATAAATAGGAATATCATTATGAGTGAAAACGGAGATTTTCTTGACACCCGAATTTAGTTTAAGGAGAAGTTTACTCTTGAGTACAAATGTCTCCTCAATGGATTTTGTATGGTCATATAGAGTGTATTTATACACCATGGATAGTTCAAAATGGCACAATATTAAAATTATAAAATGGTAAGAGATCTCAAAAAAGGTAAAACTTTCAAATTTTCAGTTAATACAAAAAATGTTATAATCGCCGAAAATATATATCTTTAACTTTAGACAAAAATTAAAAACGAAATCATAAACAATTTTAATAATTGACTATTTCATTTCTATGTTTTTTGAAAAATGGTGGGTGATGGGGTAAGGACCCCGGCCCAAGAGATAGGGGCCCAACGAAAATAGAAGTGGGCCAGCATCAAGAGGAGCCCAAAGAGTAGTCAGGTCGAGTCCAGGAGTCGGTCGAGGCCCAAGCCCCGGAAAGGACCCGGCTCGAGGAGCCGTTGAGGGCATTAAAGGGGTTCCTTTAAAAGAGAGCCGTTGAAGCATTAAAAACAGGACCCGGTGGGGCTGTTACAAGCCCAGGAGAGCCGTTGGTTGACCGAGTAATGGCATCCAACGGCTCCACACCTTGATTAGCCTTGAAGTCGGCCATTAAGGGCCTTCAAGTCGGCAGAGGAGGAGCCACTATATAAAGGCTCCTCCATTTTTGTAAAAGGCGGACATTTTTCCGGACACCCGGAGGAGGGAAAATAACAAAGAATTTCTGAGCACTGTTATTATCTCGGAGTTAGACATAAATATTATTGAGAGGTGTATCCTCCGACCAAAGGTTGTGTTGGACCTCCTTGGGCCCAAAAAACCCTAAAACCATCACTGACGCCGTCTGTGGGGATCGAAACGAAGAGTCACGTGTCCTCTTGAGTGAGGCGAGTCCGAGGAACAATAGTTGAATCAGGAAAGCTCCAGACATGGCAGGAAGCGAGGAACAGTCGAGCCGTCACGACAACGGACGAGAGGCCGACTTGAGAAGCCAGCTGAATAGGAGAAATGCTCGGAACCAAGAAAACGAGACGACACCGCCGCCGACGCCGCAGAGAAACCCGCAATTACCTCAAGTACTGCTCACCCCGGAGCAGTTGCGCGCAATCGGGCGCGCCTGCGCAGAAGCAAGCCTAGGAGTGAGAGAACAGTCCATCACTCGCCAGCCGCAACGCGAGTTGCAACCGCCTCAGAGGCCCGACAACCGGCAATTGAGCCGACGGGCTGAAAGCCAACCGGTACAATCCGTTCATTCCCGGCTAGGTCCCAGCGTTGGGCGTCGGTCGGCAAGGGAACGATTAGGCCGGAAGGAGCCCAGTCGTGCCCCGTTAGCCGCTCGCGACCGACAAGCTGCACGAGAGAAGAGCCGAACCAAAAGAGCCAGGACTGAGACTCGTCGCGTGGAGCGACCTCCCCGCAACCCCGTCCAACCGGCTGAGTCTGAAGTCGGCGAAAGCACGGAATCCACGGGAAACCGCACCCGGGAGAGGGTCGAAGTGGCTAACCTAGTACAGGAGGTGCGAAATCTGAAAGAACGGATGGAGGGAAAGGCCAAATCCCCAGGACGTACGTTGCTGACCGCCTTACCCTTCTCAGACGAGGTTATGGCTTTTAAGATACCGAGCGACTTCAAGTTCCCGGAGCAAGCCACGTTCGATGGAACCGGCGATCCCCGCGAGCATTTGCTGAGCTATCAGGCCAAGATGCAGGTTTTGGGGGTACGAGACCCGGTCATGTGTCGTGCTTTCTTACCCACGTTAAAGGGGTCAGCACAAAGGTGGCTGGTGGCGCAACCCTCAGGGTCGATTCACAACTTTGAAGAGCTGGCAGACCGCTTCATGAGCCATTACGCCGCTAATATTAAGCCACAAAAGGACCTAACTCACTTGGGTGACATCCGTCAAGACGAAGGCGAATCTTTGAAAACCTATCTGGCCCGCTGGCAGAAAGAAATCCAGTCCATAGAAGAGGTCGAGGACCAGACGGCGCTCACCTTCTTCATCGAGTCGCTGCGGTCCGGCCAGCTGTACCGAGACCTGAGGGACAACCGGCCAGCCACCTACGCAGAAGCCATTCATATGGCCAACAAGAGGGCCAATACGGAGCAGGCTATGAAGTACAAGCGACAGCGCGAAGTCGGCGGATCTGCCAGCGGAAAGAGAACGCGAGCGGAAGCCAAAGAGAGGCGCCCGGACGTGGCTCGGCGACCCGAAGTTAGACAGCCGTACGACCGACTCGTGGTCCACGCCTATCGGCCGATTCCCGAGCGCCTGGTCCACGAGGTGCAAGCGGTTGCCCCGCCTCAGCCTCCGCCGATCGACGATCGCGCGACAAACGAGGAAATGGGTAAGAACGCTAAGTATTGTCGTTATCATAAATCTTATACCCACAGTACGGAGGAGTGCTTCTACCTGAAGAAGATTATGGAGGGCATCATCCAGCAAGGAACCCCGCCTCCTAACCAGTGGAGGCGGAGACCGGGCAGTCGAGGGGATGAGGAGCCCGTCGCCGTTGCCGAAAGCAGTCGAGGCAAACAGCCGGTTCCCGAAGAGGAGGAGGCTCAGTGGCACCAAAAACCGGTTATCAATATGATAGTCGGCGGGCCGAAAGGTGGTGATTCAGCGAACACCCGAAAGGCTTGGGCTCGGCAGTTGTACGTCGGGACAGTGTACGGGCGTGAGGAGAACTCCAAAAAGGTGTGTCGAGAGCCCATCGTGTTCACCGACAGAGACTTGCCAGCCGGAGAAATACCGCATCGAGATGCGTTGGTTATAGCCATGGACGTCAACGGCATCGTCGTTCGGCGAATCCTGGTGGACACCGGAAGCAGCGTCAACGTGCTATATCTAGAAACCTTCACCAAAATGGGGCTGACTCGAGAACAGCTGAACCCCGTCAAAACCCCCCTCGCCGGCTTCACAGGGGACTCGGTGGAGGCAGAAGGGTCGATCACATTCCCAGTGGAGATTGGCACGTACCCGAACGTACAGAAACTCAGCATGAAATTTATTGTGGTAGACCTGGCCTGCTCGCATAACGCGATACTTGGCCAACCGGGTCTTGAGGATTTAGGAGCCTTGATCTCAATTGAGCATCTCTGCTTGAAATTTTGCACACCGAATGGAGTAGGTACGGTACGCTGTGATCGGAAGGTCGCCCGCGACTGCTATCTGCAGGCATGCAGAGGGATGGGCAAACGCGAGATGCGGATCCATGAGATCACTGAGAGGCCCCCGAAGAAGACGATACTACCTCGCCCAGAGCCTGCTGTCGAGTTGGAGGAAGTCGAGATCGACTCTACACGGCCAGACCGACGGGTCCGAATTGGAGTCGGCCTCTCCGAGACATTGAAAAAAGAAATTGTAAAGGTGCTCCGGGAGCACCGGACGGTTTTCGCTTGGGGCCCAGAGGACATGCCTGGCGTCGACCGATCAATCATATCCCACAAACTCGCCGTAGATCCGGAGCACCGACCGGTCGTACAGAAGAAATGATACCTAGCCAACGACCGGAGGGAATTCGTGAAGAAGGAGGTTGGCACGCTACTAGCGGCCAGGCACGCTACTAGCGGCCAGGCACATCCGCGAGGTTAAGTACCCGGAGTGGTTGGCCAATGTGGTCCTCGTGCCCAAGCCCCCGCCGTGGCGAATGTGCGTGGGCTACACCGACCTTAATAAGGCTTGTCCGAAAGACCCGTTTCCCCTACCTCGGATCGACCAGTTAGTCGACGAAACGGCCGGGTCGGCGTTACTGAGTTTCATGGACGCCTTCAGAGGGTACCATCAAATATTTATGCACCCGGCGGATGAGGAGAAGACCGCCTTCCTGACACCGGACGGAGTTTACTGTTACCGAGTCATGCCCTTCGGGCTTAAAAATACCGGGGCTACATACACCCGGATGGTCGCCCGGTTGTTCCAACATCTGCTTGGGAAATCGATGGCTGCATACGTCGACGATATGCTCGTCAAGAGCCGGGAGGAGGATAAGCACGCGGAGGACTTGGCCGACTGCTTCAAGGTAATGATGAAGTACAACCTTCGGCTGAACCCCAAAAAGTGCGCGTTCGCCGTCCAAGGTGGCAAATTCTTGGGCTACATAGTCACCAAACGAGGCATCGAGCCTAATCCGGAAAAAGTACAGGCCATCATCGATATGCAGCCTCCTACAACCGTCAGGGACTTGCAACGGCTGACTGGCCGATTGGCCGCCCTTAGCCGCTTCTTGAGCAAAGCGGCGGATAAGACCGTACCCTTCTTCGAAGCCAAGAAGAAGAAGGAGGGATTCGCTTGGACAGCCGAATGCCAACGATCGTTCGAAGAGTTGAAACATTACCTCTCAACGCCCCCAGTGCTGTCTACCCCCCAGGTGGGCGAGCCTTTATTCTTGTACCTCGCTGCCTCAGCCAAAGCAGTGAGTTCGGTATTGGTCCGAGAGGATGACCGAGTCCAGCACCCGGTTTATTACGTAAGTCACTCGCTGAAGGCCGCCGAGACGCGGTACACCGTTGTGGAGAAGATTGTGTATGCGTTGGTAGTTACCGTGCGCAAGCTGGCACCCTATTTCCAAGCCCATACCGTTCGAGTTTTGACAGATCAGCCGCTCGGAAGCGTGCTAAGAAACCCCTTGTCCTCCGGCCGACTTGTAAAGTGGGCCGTAGAGTTGACTCAGTATGGGATTGAGTACCAACCTCGGCCTTCCATTAAGGGTCAGGCCCTAGCCGACTTCCTGGTCGAATGCACAGCAAGTGAAGAAGAAAAAGAACACGCCTCGGAGAGCTGCCCAGGCGAGTGGTGGGAAATGCACACGGACGGAGCGTCGAGCCGACAGCACTGTGGAGGCGGTGTCATGCTCATCACTCCGGAAGGATTCCGGCTATATTACACTCTGAGATATCGGTTCTCGACATCAAATAATGAGGCCGAGTACGAAGCGGTATTAAACGGCCTCCGACTCGCCAAGGCCCTGGGAGTCGAGCGGCTGCGAATCAAGACTGACTCCAGACTGGTAGTCGGACAGATCTCGGGTGCATGTGAAACTAAGAATGCAAGGATGGTGCTATACAAAGAGCGTGCGGTCGAGATGTTAAAAGGGTTCGGGGCTTACGAGATAGAGTACATACCCCGAACGGACAACACGGAAGCCGACTTATTGTCCAAAATTGCCTTGGAAGGGGTACCGGACCATCTGATAAAAATTTGCCAGAAGGAGGAGCTACATCGGCCGAGTGTTGAAGAAACACCGCCGGAAGTCCAGCAAGTAGATCTCGGGGAATGGGATCGAGGGAAAAATCCCGAAATGTTCTGGATAGAGGACATCCGGCGATTCATAGAAAAAGGTGAGTTACCGGAAGACCCGGGAGTCACCGCGAAAGTTCGGCGGAAAGCCCCCTCCTTCCGGATCATCGACGGGCTGCTATACAAACAGTCGTTCGGTGGACCCTTACTAAAGTGCCTGCTTAGACCCGAGGCCGAGAAAATAATGGACGAAGCTCATAGAGGCATTTGTGCCGCGCACCAGGGCGCCCACACGCTCGCCCGGAAGTTAGTCGTTCAAGGGTATTATTGGCCGACCATGATGTGAGACTGCATCGAATGGATGTCCAGGTGCGGCGTTTGTCAAGCATTCGCCAGGAAAGACACCCGGCCGGCCACCTTTTATACACCGGTCACCACTGCCATCCCCTTCGCCAAGTGGGGAATAGACTTGTTGGGGCCATTGCCCGTCGCCCCGGGAGGTCTGAAGTTTTGCGTTGTGGCTATCGACTATTTCACCAAATGGGTCGAGGCAGAACCATTGGCTACCATCACTGAGTACCAATGTCGACGTTTTCTGTGGAAAAGGGTGATATGTCACTTCGGCCTGCCCGAGCACATCGTCAGCGACAACGGGCGACAGTTTGACTGCCAGGCCTTCGCTGATTTCTGCCGCCGACACGGTATCAAGCACACCAAGGTCTCGGTGGCGTACCCACAAGCCAATGGGCAGGTCGAGAATGTGAATCGAACGTTGGTCGATGGGATCCGGAAGAAGCTCGAAGACATCCGAGGAAGTTGGGCAGACGAGCTTGACCGAGTCCTATGGGCTTATCGCACTACCTAGCGGCGAGCGACGGGGGAGAGCCCGTTCTCGCTCGCATACGGCTTCGAGGCCAAAGTTCCAGTCGAAGTAGTCGAACCCACCCACCGGGTTCGCACCTACTCGGATGCAGCGAACGAGGAGAATTTGCGGATCGAGAAAAACTTCCTAGAAGAAAGGAGGGAAGCCGCGAGTGCACGGATGGTCGAGTACCAGCAGGCGGTGAAAAGATATCGCGACCGGAAGACTCGCCCGCGAACCTTCCAGGTTGGCGACCTCGTGTTACGCGATCGACAGGCCAGTCAGCCCACCGAAGGGGGCAAGTTTGCGGTTAAGTGGGAGGGGCCATACCGTATTGCAGCGGTGGTCCAAGTCGGAACCTATAAGCTAGAGACCATGGAAGGCAAGCTCATAGATCGCATATGGAACGCCACCCATTTGAAAAGGTTCTATCAGTAGAAAAGGATAGGTCGTGTACATGCTCAAGGATTCCAAAAATCTAAATAAAGCACGTGGGTTACAGTTAATCGACCGAGGGACCCGGTAAGAAAAGATTGGAAACAAGGGCCCAGACCCTTAGACGTTTCCGAGAAAAAGCCTACAGGAGTCGCCTCGACTGAGGGACTCGGTGAGTATTGTGAGAAACGAGGGGGCACTGACCCTAAACTGTTTCTGAGATAGAAAAAGCCTAATGGGTCGCCTCGACCGAGGGACTCGGCAAGAAAAGATTGGAAACAAGGGCCCAGACCCTTAGACGTTTCCGAGAAAAAGCCTACAGGAGTCGCCTCGACTGAGGGACTCGGCGAGTATTGTGAGAAACGACGGGGCACTGACCCTAAACTGTTTCTGAGATAGAAAAAGCCTAATGGGTCGCCTCGACCGAGGGACTCGGCAAGAAAAGATTGGAAACAAGGGCCCAGACCCTTAGACGTTTCCGAGAAAAAGCCTACAGGAGTCGCCTCGACTGAAGGACTCGGCGAGTATTGTGAGAAACGACGGGGCACTGACCCTAAACTGTTTCTGAGATAGAAAAAGCCTAATGGGTCGCCTCGACCGAGGGACTCGGCAAGAAAAGATTGGAAACAAGGGCCCAGACCCTTAGACGTTTCCGAGAAAAAGCCTACAGGAGTCGCCTCGACTGAGGGACTCGGCGAGTATTGAGAGAAACGACGGGGCGCTGATCCTAAACTGTTTCTGAGATAGAAAAAGCCTGATGAGTCGCCTCGACCGAGGGACTCGGCAAGAAAAGACAGGAAACAAGGGCCTGGACCCTTAGTCGTGCCTGCGGAAAAGCCGTGAAAAGTCACTTCGACAGAGGGACTCGGTGAGCAGTTAAAAGAAATTAGGTTAAAGGACAAAGCGTCGAGCTCAAGATAATACGAAAAGGAAAAAAGGGGGAATTTCATTAAAAAAGGCCCGAAAAGGAGGCCAGCCTTTACAAAAAAAGGGGCTATCCCCAAATAGAACAGCCCTAAACTACGGGGGAGGGGGTGTCGACATCAATCCCTTCGACTTGGGCCCCTGCCGTTGGTCCAGTCAGGGGAACAGAAGAAGGGTCCTCGGCCTGAAGAGAGGACTCGGCGAGCTCCGGAGGTGTTGCTAAAGGAAGAGTCGCCGGATCAGAGGCGGCCGAAAGAGCTGCCGGGTCTCCAGTCGCCGACTGTCCTTCAATCGCCGAAAGAGCATCTATCACGGGCTTGAGGCCCCAGCTCTCGGGAGTGAAAGAGGAGTCAAGGACCAGCAAGGCAGCATGGATCTCTGTCTGCGCCTCGCGAAAGCCGAGGCGATAGTCGCGCTCGCCCATGTCCAGGAGAAACTCGTCGCCATCCGGCGTCGACAGCCACTCCTTAGCGATCTCTTTTTGGCGAGCCTCTATCGCTGCCTTCACCTCCGCCTCGAAGGCGGCCGACTTCTTGTACTCCTCGACAGAGGTCGCAGCAATCGTCGCCACCTTGTCTCGCTCCTCCTCCCACTGGCGAGTAACCCGCAGCATCTCGGAGTTGTGCACCTCCACCACCTTGAGGTGCTTCGCCTGCTCTTCCAAAAAGGCCTCCTCCATCTGACGTAGCTTATTGGACATAGACCGCATGTCGGTCAAATAGTTCTGCAACCGCTTACTCATCTCCATCTGGAAGGTGAGGTTCTGCGAAACAGACACGAGTCAGGCAATGAAAGGAAAGGACGAAGGGGAGGTCAAGTGGAAAACACTTACGCGGTACGATTGGCGCAGTGAGGCCTCGAGGATGTACCCGTCCCCGAGAGCATGAGTCGCCTCCACGTCCTTAGGTAAAAGGACGTTAGCACACCACTTACGGACAGAGGAGGTGCCCATCCAGATCTGGGCATCCTCCTCTACCTCATGGCACAGCCGGATCCTTTTTGGAGCCGGCTCGTCAGTTTGAACGGCCGGGCGCTTAGAGCCGGAGCTCTCTGTATGAGGAGGAGGTGGCTGCCGAGTGGGCGACACCACTGGCGACGGAGTCAGATCCACCACGTTCTGAGGAGGAGGAGGAGTCGACCTGGGAGCTGGAGACGGTAGAGAAGAGGAGGCGGCAGCAGTACCGGAGGAGCGTTGGATCAGCCGACGCCTCATCTTTTCGGCTCTGTCTGCCATCTCGGGAGTCGGTTCAAACGCCTCGTCGGAGCTGGAGGAGTCAGAGTCGTACGGACCTGCAAAAAGGAAAGAGAAAGCATGAGGTGTTCCGAGTCGGAATATGGCGAGATAGGAAAAGAATGAGGGGTAACGAAGACTACCTACGGTGGCCACACCCTCCGGTAGCAAGCCACGCTTAGCCATGGCCCGGACACGGGACCAGTACTTGACAGAGTACGGCCCGAAGCCCTTCAAGAACTCGCCGCCCAAGACCGCATCATCGGAAGGAACGGCACGTCGAGGATAAGGCTTGAACAGAGCGGCCGGCCACAGGGTCGGAAAAGTGAAAGAAGAAAGGGCAGGGCGGACGAAGAAATAAAGGAGCTTCCAATCCTTGATGGAATCGGACAACCCCTCGAAAAGCTGTCGCCCCGGGCGAGCAGCGACTTGAACAAAGCCCGGCGAGTGCGAGCCAACCTTGTTTACGGTAAAAAGATACCGGAACAGGTCGAGGTCCGGCTCGCACAGCCACCAGTGGCAGAGATTGATGAAACAAGTAAGGAGTCGGTGAGAATTGGGCACTAATTGGCCCGGAACCAAGTTATAATGCCGGTAAAAAAGAGAGAGAAAAGGACATGGAGGAACTCGGAAGCCAAAGGCAACCGAGTGTAGATGAATACCGACACAACCCTCGGGTGGGTCGTAAATTTGCCGGCCCTCCGGGGCAAGGACTATGGCCGAGTGCCCAAGAAGATACTGGGCCATCTCCAGATCCGCCGCAGTAGCGACGGACGGTGGCCCGGAGGGACGGACGATTGGATCAAACTTGCCCCGCGGCCGTATAACGCCACCCGGCAGAGCCGCCACCGTCGTCAGAGGAGCGGGGCTCAGCGGAGTAACCGCCCCCGAAGAAGAGGGGGTCGGAGGAAGAGAAGATGTCGATGGAACGTCCGAGGGAAGTTCCGTACGACGGAGGGAAGACGTCAATGGAACGTCCGCCGGAAGTTCCATACGACGAGGAGGAGAAGAGGAAGACGAAGAAGGAGAAGAAGAAGAGGGAGAAGTCGCCTCGGTGTTGTCAACCGAGTAACGACGAGAAGAAGAAGAATGCGAGGAAGAAGACATTACCTAGGTCAGGAAGGAAATTGGAGGAGGAACAGAGTGGCCGGAGAAGCTCAAAGTTGAAACTGAAAAGGAAGACCGGAGAAGAGAGTGGGAAGAGAGACGAAGTGGCTATTTGAAGGGTAAGAATTTCAAAGGGCGGCCACGTGCCACCTTCTCGTTGGAGGGGCTGGAGGTGACGAGACGTGAAGGGACGCCGCATTTAATGCCTCAAAAGGCGGGGCGACGGTTCAAGCCTAGGGTTAGCCCACAGACGGCGCGTCTGCCCTAGGCTAGGGACGAACGTCACGTGACCCGGCCTGCTAAGCCGGAAGCCCGTAGCGGGCCATGGCCTCTGGGCCCACGAGATACGAGCTGGAAGCTTCTAGAAGCAACCCGGTAGAACCCGGCTCATCAAATGATATCAGCCGAGCTCATGAAGAAATTCCGGTCGCGGAGTCGGCGATCAGACTCGGCGACTCCCTCGACAGGAGGATCTCGCCTTAGCCAGACTAGGGGTCCGTCTCACGGATCCGAGGACGGGCGACAAAATAGTAAGAAATTGCGAGGTCGGATAAGAAAAGCACACTATTTATTCAAATCAACACGAAGATTACAAGGCCCGGGACTCGGCCGGTGCAAATTACAAGAGAAAAACAGAGTCATGGCTTGGCTTCCTTCTCTGTCGACGAGCGGGCAGCCGGAGGACCCTCTAGGAAGTACTGGGGGCGGAATGGAAGAGGACTCAGCTCAGGCTCTGGCATCTCGTCCAGATACACGGCCGGCTTCCCATCGTCAATCATTTGTAAAGGCCTCTCCAGAGCGCTCGGCGACATGGCAACGCCGAAAAGCGGAGGAACCTCCCACACCTCTTCCTCCTCGGGAGTAGGGTTCCCGACCTCTGGTCCGGGATCCTCCACCACAGGCTCGATCTCCACATCGATAGACTCCTTGCACATCAGGTCCAGCATGTCCGGAGGCACCACTATAGGGTCTGAAGCCGAGTCGCCCACCAGACGACCTCCGTTAGCCAGCCTTTTCTGCCTCAGACGCTCCAGGCGAGCATGCTCCTTGTTGCGAATGGACCAGCGACGATCACCATCTCTGTAACTCATAGCGCCGTGCTTTCGCAAAGGGAAGAGTGTTGCGATTTGCACCAACTATGAAGGGTCTTTATATAGCCTAGGGAAGGCGAATATCTAGGCAATAATTACGGAGGGGACTGGTGTAACTGAGCCGGATTGGACGGATGATGAGAATCTTTGTCAGAGATTAGTTCCATCAGATCCGCCCGGGAAGAGTAAGATTCGCACGCCAACATAAAAAAGATCGGATTTACCCGAGCTATGGGGAATCTTGCAGATGTCAGACTGAAAAGAGTCTGACGATGTGACCGACTCCTTGACCAGTCGTCCGAATAGGCACGCAACAAAACACGACAAAACACAAGGCAAAACGAAAATAGCGCTTTTATTATTATTATGGAAAAAGAGGGTACAAGCAGCAAGGAGCTTATTACAAATTATGGATATGCTCCTAAAAGGATTCCCCCGAGCTATGACCGACCCCGGTACATAAAGGTCACTCGCCAGGCGAAGAGGAGTCGCCCCCAAAGGATCCCCCCGATGGTCCAGGGGGAGAGAGGCAGAACGAGTCCCAGAAAGCTGGCATGAGCGGCGGCGGAATGGGTTCCTCATCGTCCGGATACGCCTCCAGGTAGCGGGCGTAATCCTCGTCATCCATAAGACCCGTGACCGGCCCGTCCAGGTCGTCCTGCGGGATGGAGAAAGTCATTTTGAAAGTCAATTGTTCAGGGACGGCCACCTCCACAAAGGATCCATCCTGAGAAGTCACCCTGGCGGTTGCTGGAGTCGGCGGACGAAGCAAAGGCGGCACGACTTCTCGCTGAGGTGGGGTCGGCGGCTGCGAAGCTGAGGAGGTGGCACCAGCAGGAGATCTCCGAGGAGCCGGACGAGAAGTTTTTTTCTTGCTTTCCCTCTCAAGTCGGGTCCGCTTAGAAGGCAGCGGACGCCAAGGAGACCCGAAGTCAATTCGCTTCCCTTTCACCGCCTGCTGGTACTCGACCAAGCTCGTCCGCCCAACTTCCTCGGATGTCTTCGAGCTTCTTCCGGATCCCATCGACCAACGTTCGATTCACATTCTCGACCTGCCCATTGGCTTGTGGGTACGCCACCGAGACCTTGGTGTGCTTGATACCGTGTCGGCGGCAGAAATCAGTGAAGGCCTGGCAGTCAAACTGTCGCCCGTTGTCGCTGACGATGTGCTCGGGCAGGCCGAAGCGACATATCACCCTTTTCCACAGAAAACGTCGACATTGGTACTCAGTGATGGTAGCCAATGGTTCTGCCTCGACCCATTTGGTGAAATAGTCGATAGCCACAACGCAAAACTTCAGACCTCCCGGGGCGACGGGCAATGGCCCCAACAAGTCTATTCCCCACTTGGCGAAGGGGATGGCAGTGGTGACCGGTGTATAAAAGGTGGCCGGCCGGGTGTCTTTCCTGGCGAATGCTTGACAAACGCCGCACCTGGACATCCATTCGATGCAGTCTCGCATCATGGTCGGCCAATAATATCCTTGAACGACTAACTTCCGGGCGAGCGTGTGGGCGCCCTGGTGCGCGGCACAAATGCCTCTATGAGCTTCGTCCATTATTTTCTCGGCCTCGGGTCTAAGCAGGCACTTTAGTAAGGGTCCACCGAACGACTGTTTGTATAGCAGCCCGTCGATGATCCGGAAGGAGGGGGCTTTCCGCCGAACTTTCCCGGCGACTCCCGGGTCTTCCGGTAACTCACCTTTTTCTATGAATCGCCGGATGTCCTCTATCCAGAACATTTCAGGATTTTTCCCTCGATCCCATTCCCCGAGATCTACTTGCTCGACTTCCGGCGGTGTTTCTTCAACACTCGGCCGATGTAGCTCCTCCTTCTGGCAAATTTTTATCAGATGGTCCGGTACCCCTTCCAAGGCAATTTTGGACAATAAGTCGGCTTCCGTGTTGTCCGTTCGGGGTATGTACTCTATCTCGTAAGCCCCGAACCCTTTTAACATCTCGACCGCACGCTCTTTGTATAGCACCATCCTTGCATTCTTAGTTTCACATGCACGGGAGATCTGTCCGACTACCAGTCTGGAGTCAGTCTTGATTCGCAGCCGCTCGACTCCCAGGGCCTTGGCGAGTCGGAGGCCGTTTAATACCGCTTCGTACTCGGCCTCATTATTTGATGTCGAGAATCGATATCTCAGAGCGTAATATAGCCGGAATCCTTCCGGAGTGATGAGCATGACACCGCCTCCACAGTGCTGTCGGCTCGACGCTCCGTCCGCGTGCATTTCCCACCACTCGCCTGGGCAGCTCTCCGAGGCGTGTTCTTTTTCTTCTTCACTTGCTGTGCATTCCACCAGGAAGTCGGCTAGGGCCTGACCCTTAATGGAAGGCCGAGGTTGGTACTCAATCCCATACTGAGTCAACATAATGGAAAGCAGATGTTTGAACAACTGGGCGACCATCCGGGTGTACGTAGCCCCGGCATTTTTAAGCCCGAAGGGCATGACTTGGTAACAGTAAACTCCGTCCGGTGTCAGGAAGGCGGTCTTCTCCTCATCCGCCGGGTGCATAAATATTTGATGGTACCCTCTGAAGGCGTCCATGAAACTCAGTAACGCCGACCCGGCCGTTTCGTCGACTAACTGGTCGATCCGAGGTAGGGGAAACGGGTCTTTCGGACAAGCCTTATTAAGGTCGGTGTAGTCCACGCACATTCGCCACGCCGGGGGCTTGGGCACGAGGACCACATTGGCCAACCACTCCGGGTACTTAACCTCGCGGATGTGCCCGGCCGCTAGTAGCGTGCCAACCTCCTTCTTCACGAATTCCCTCCGGTCGTTGGCTAGGTATCGTTTCTTCTGTACGACCGGTCGGTGCTCCGAATCTACGGCGAGTTTGTGGGATATGATTGATCGGTCGACGCCAGGCATGTCCTCTGGGCCCCAAGCGAAAACCGTCCGGTGCTCCCGGAGCACCTTTACAATTTCTTTTTTCAATGTCTCGGAGAGGCCGACTCCAATTCGGACCCGTCGGTCTGGCCGTGTAGAGTCGATCTCGACTTCCTCCAACTCGACAGCAGGCTCTGGGCGAGGTAGTATCGTCTTCTTCGGGGGCCTCTCAGTGATCTCATGGATCCGCATCTCGCGTTTGCCCATCCCTCTGCATGCCTGCAGATAGCAGTCGCGGGCGACCTTCCGATCACAGCGCACCGTACCTACTCCATTCGGTGTGCGGAATTTCAAGCAGAGATGCTCAATTGAGATCAAGGCTCCTAAATCCTCAAGACCCGGTCGGCCAAGTATCGCGTTATGCGAGCAGGCCAGGTCTACCACAATAAATTTCATGCTGAGTTTCTGTACGTTTGGGTACGTGCCAATCTCCACTGGGAGTGTGATCGACCCTTCTGCCTCCACCGAGTCCCCTGTGAAGCCGGCGAGGGGGGTTTTGACGGGGTTCAGCTGTTCTCGAGTCAGCCCCATTTTGGTGAAGGTTTCTAGATATAGCACGTTGACGCTGCTTCCGGTGTCCACCAGGATTCGCCGAACGACGATGCCGTTGACGTCCATGGCTATAACCAACGCATCTCGATGCGGTATTTCTCCGGCTGGCAAGTCTCTGTCGGTGAACACGATGGGCTCTCGACACACCTTTTTGGAGTTCTCCTCACGCCCGTACACTGTCCCGACGTACAACTGCCGAGCCCAAGCCTTTCGGGTGTTCGCTGAATCACCACCTTCCGGCCCGCCGACTATCATATTAATAACCGGTTTTTGGCGCCACTGAGCCTCCTCCTCTTCGGGAACCGGCTGTTTGCCTCGACTGCTTTCGGCAACGGCGACGGGCTCCTCATCCCCTCGACTGCCCGGTCTCCGCCTCCACTGGTTAGGAGGCGGGGTTCCTTGCTGGATGATGCCCTCCATAATCTTCTTCAGGTAGAAGCACTCCTCCGTACTGTGGGTATAAGATTTATGATAACGACAATACTTAGCGTTCTTACCCATTTCCTCGTTTGTCACGCGATCGTCGATCGGCGGAGGCTGAGGCGGGGCAACCGCTTGCACCTCGTGGACCGGACGCTCGGGAATCGGCCGATAGGCGTGGACCACGGGTCGGTCGTACGGCTGTCTAACTTCGGGTCGCCGAGCCACGTCCGGGCGCCTCTCTTTGGCTTCCGCTCGCGTTCTCTTTCCGCTGGCAGATCCGCCGACTTCGCGCTGTCGCTTGTACTTCATAGCCTGCTCCGTATTGGCCCTCTTGTTGGCCATATGAATGTCTTCTGCGTAGGTGGCTGGCCGATTGTCCCTCAGGTCTCGGTACAACTGGCCGGACCGCAGCGACTCGATGAAGAAGGTGAGCGCCGTCTGGTCCTCGACCTCTTCTATGGACTGGATTTCTTTCTGCCAGCGGGCTAGATAGGTTTTCAAAGATTCGCCTTCGTCTTGACGGATGTCACCCAAGTGAGTTAGGTCCTTTTGTGGCTTAATATTAGCGGCGTAATGGCTCATGAAGCGGTCTGCCAGCTCTTCAAAGTTGTGAATCGACCCTGAGGGCTGCGCCACCAGCCACCTTTGTGCTGACCCCTTTAACGTGGGTAAGAAAGCACGACACATGACCGGGTCTCGTACCCCCAAAACCTGCATCTTGGCCTGATAGCTCAGCAAATGCTCGCGGGGATCGCCGGTTCCATCGAACGTGGCTTGCTCCGGGAACTTGAAGTCGCTCGGTATCTTAAAAGCCATAACCTCGTCTGAGAAGGGTAAGGCGGTCAGCAACGTACGTCCTGGGGATTTGGCCTTTCCCTCCATCCGTTCTTTCAGATTTCGCACCTCCTGTACTAGGTTAGCCACTTCGACCCTCTCCCGGGTGCGGTTTCCCGTGGATTCCGTGCTTTCGCCGACTTCAGACTCAGCCGGTTGGACGGGGTTGCGGGGAGGTCGCTCCACGCGACGAGTCTCAGTCCTGGCTCTTTTGGTTCGGCTCTTCTCTCGTGCAGCTTGTCGGTCGCGAGCGGCTAACGGGGCACGACTGGGCTCCTTCCGGCCTAATCGTTCCCTTGCCGACCGACGCCCAACGCTGGGACCTAGCCGGGAATGAACGGATTGTACCGGTTGGCTTTCAGCCCGTCGGCTCAATTGCCGGTTGTCGGGCCTCTGAGGCGGTTGCAACTCGCGTTGCGGCTGGCGAGTGATGGACTGTTCTCTCACTCCTAGGCTTGCTTCCGCGCAGGCGCGCCCGATTGCGCGCAACTGCTCCGGGGTGAGCAGTACTTGAGGTAATTGCGGGTTTCTCTGCGGCGTCGGTAGCGGTGTCGTCTCGTTTTCTTGGCTCCGAGCATTTCTCCTATTCAGCTAGCTTCTCACGTCGGCCTCTCGTCCGTTGTCGTGACGGCTCGACTGTTCCTCGCTTCCTGCCATGTCTGGAGCTTTCCTGATTCAACTATTGTTCCTCGGACTCGCCTCACTCAAGAGGACACGTGACTCTTTGTTTCGATCCCCACAGACGGTGCCAGTGATGGTTTTAGGGTTTTTTGGGCCCAAGGAGGTCCAACACAACCTTTGGTCGGAGGATACACCTCTCAATAATATTTATGTCTAACTCCGAGATAATAACAGTGCTCAGAAATTCTTTGTTATTTTCCCTCCTCCGGGTGTCCTGAAAAATGTCCGCCTTTTACAAAAATGGAGGAGCCTTTATATAGTGGCTCCTCCTCTGCCGACTTGAAGGCCCTTAATGGCCGACTTCAAGGCTAATCAAGGTGTGGAGCCGTTGGATGCCATTACTCGGTCAACCAACGGCTCTCCTGGGCTTCTAACAGCCCCACCGGGTCCTGTTTTTAATGCTTCAACGGCTCTCTTTTAAAGGAACCCCTTTAATGCCCTCAACGGCTCCTCGAGCCGGGTCCTTTCCTGGGCTTGGGCCTCGACCGACTCCTGGACTCAACCTGACTACTCTTTGGGCTCCTCTTGATGCTGGCCCACTTCTATTTTCGTTGGGCCCCTATCTCTTGGGCCGGGGTCCTTACCCCATCACTACCAATGTCGTCTACAAAGAAATTTTCAATAATGTATAATTCAAGCCATTGATATTATGTTTTTTAATATACAAAGATGACAAAATTGCTATATATCTACATAGAAAATATAACTTCCATATAAATCATTTCTATAACTGAGTTGCTAGAGAACGAATTAATTAGCCCAATTAATACAAATTATAAACACTGATATATAAAATCTCTACCGTTACAGCAACGAATGCGTATATCTACATGTTAGCTATTAATTGAGAAATTATTTACTTGAATTCAAGCATTGATAACATCAGAAAACATAATCGGTGCAACTCAATTCTTCAATTATATTATATAATATTCGATGCTATAATTTATACAATTGTATATCAATCTAATTAATTTTAAAATATTATAACAAATTCATTCCGTGCAACGCACGGACACAAATACTAGTATATATAAAAGTAAAATCCTCCTAACAAATTTTCCCCCCAAAACTTTTGTAGTAAAACTTATTTGGTAAGTAATTGTCAAATGAAAACTAAATAAAATCTATTAATTGATAATATTATATATGGTATTATATTCTATAATATAATATAATTGATAATATTATTGTTCAAGTATAATAAAAATATTATTGTTCAAGTATAAAATAAAATTAAAATTATAACAATAACAACAACAACAACAACAACAACAACAACAACAACAATAATAATAATAATAATAATAATAATAATAATAATAATAATAATAATAATAATCCAAACAAAACTATATATACAAAATAAAATTAAAATTAAAAAAAAAAATAATTAGAAGACAAAGGTGGCTCCCCTTAGTAAATGATGTGGGATCATTTTGATCTCACGTTGAAAATGTTTAGAAAGATGAGCTCTTGATCGGAAATTTATATCTTACACTACGGCGCGCGTTGCACTGTGCGCCCAGATGCAAAACGACGTCGTTTTAATTTTTTTTTTTTTTTTGAAATTTCCCGCCCCAGTGAATGGCAGTAATTTTTTCTTTAAAAAAAAAACCCGTTGTTCAAAAATGTACATAATGTTATACTAGAATACACATAATTATATACATGAATGTACATAATTATATAACAAAATATACATACTCTTTTTAAAAGATAATACACATAATCTAACATAATACATAATAAACATAAACTTTTAACATAATACACATCAACTCTTAACATAATACACACAAATTTTCTGATTCGGATGTACATAATCGTATAAAAAGAATGTACATAATTGTATAAAAAATGTACATAACTATATGAACAAATACACATAATTGTGTGAACAAATACACATAATTGTGTGAACAAATACACATAATCACAGCAACTCCCTACCGCGCCTCCCAAAACGACGTCGTTTTGGGAGGCGCGCGGCGCACAGTGCTACGCGCGCCATGGTGTAGGATATAACGATTGCTCTTGATCTCCTCTATATAAGAGGAGAAATGCTCCTCTTACAACCATACAATTACTTACCCATCAATATGGTCAAGTATTGAGAAGTCCAAAGGCTTTTTATAGTACTACTATTGACCCGACAAATTATGCTGTGAAACTGTGTCCACCTTGCAAGGTAGACATGGTTCAAAAATAGTTCATAATTATGAATATAATAATCAATATATAGTTCAAGATTTATGAACATATAGTTATGTACAAAATAAAATCTATATATATATATATATATATATATATATATATATATATATATATATATATATATAAAAGTAAAATCCTCCTATTTCATTTTTCCGCCCAAACTTTGTAGTCAAATTAATTAAATATATTTTATATTTTATTGTTCAAATACTTAATAAAGCTTATTTGGTAAGCATATGAAAAATGGAAATTTAGTAATATCAATATTATGAATTAATTAGGAATATTAATATAATGAATTGATTAGGAATATCAATATAATGAATTAATTAGGGCAATACCTTAAATAAATAAATACACTTTCTTTTTAAAAAAGTTTACAAATTTATAATTCTCATTTTTTCACCTATAAATACAATGAGTTGATGACTACAAAAATTATAAGTCTTCATTTTATATTGCATCCATTTTTTCCCACTAGGTCTTCAACTTTGATCATCCAGTTTAGCCGCGTTTCGAAATTAACGGTAGGTTTAGCATCCAAGTAGTTTGATTGGATAGGATACAATACGTTTTTCATGGTTTTATTGTCTAAATTTAATACTTTTTTCAGCGAAAAGCTATTCATATCAATGCCTAGATTATGATTTATTCTGAATATTTACGGTTACTCCAAGTCCATTTCAGATATTGATTTTTTGCTTCTATTGAAGTTTCATTATCATATTCTTCTTAGTTCTTTGTGTTGATTATTGAAATAATCGGACTTCTGAAGTTCTGATTTGTTAAGTTGTTTTATTCTCATGGTGCCGGTTTTGACAGTTATAAAGTCCATGCTCAATTCCTCATTGTATAGGTCAAAAGTGTATTTCTTTTTAGGCGTAATTATGGGATCGCCATAATTACTCCGTACTAATAATAATAATAATAATAATAATAATAATAATAATAATAATAATAATAATAATAATAATAATAATAATAATAAGTGGTAATATTATTGTTCTAATATAATATTAAAAAAATCTAATTTTAATTGTTAATCTATACTTTATATTAATCTATATTTATATTCTATATTAATTAATAAAAAAATCTTCCTTTACAAGTTCTCGCCTAAACAGTTAATAATAATATGAAAAAATAAAAAGAATGGAAGGAAGCGGTATGCCCAAACAATAAATAATAATATTGGAAAGAAAATTAATAATAATATGAAAATATGGAAAATAATGGAAGGAATATTAGCCATGTGAATGTTTTCTACACTCTGAAAAATAGAAAAGAATCAATAAGCAATATAAGAAAAAGAATCATTTATATATTTTACTATTAATCTTTTACGGAAGATTTTGCGTAAAAAATAGAATAGAATTCGTTATTAATAATTTAGACTTATTTTACTATTAATCTTTAAGCAAAATTCTGCGTAAAAAAATGTAATAGAATCGGTTATTAATAATTTACATTTATTTTAGTATATTAATCTTTAAGAAAAGTTCTGCGTAAAAAATTGTAATAGAATCGGTTATTAATAATTTAGATTTATTTTACTATTAATCTTTAAGAAAGATTTTTAAAAAAAAAATAAAATAGAATTAATTATTAATAATTTAAATTAATATTAAAGTACATATATATAAATATAAAAGTAAAATCCTCCTATTTCATTTTCCCGCTCAAACTTTGTAGTCAAATTAATTAAATATATTTTATATTTTATTGGTCAAATACTTAATAAAGCTTATTTGGTAAGCAAATGAAAAATGGAAATTTAGTAATATCAATATTATGAATTAATTAGGAATAAGATTAATTAGGAATATTAATATAATGAATTGATTAGGAATATCAATATAATCAATTGATTAGGGCAATACATTGAATAAATAAATACACTTTCTTTTTGAAAAATTTTACAAATTTATAATTCTCATTTTTTCACCTATAAATACAATGAGTTGATGACTACAAAAATTATAAGTCTTCATTTTATATTGCATTCATTTTTTCCCACTAGGTCTTCAACTTTGATCATCCAGTTTAGCCGCGTTTCGAAATTAACGGTAGGTTTAGCATCCAAGTAGTTTGATTGGATAGGATACAATACGTTTTTCATGGTTGTATTGTCTAAATTTAATATTTTTTTTCAGCAAAAAGCTATTCATATCATATGCTGATTTATTCTGAATATTTACGGTTACTCCAAGTCCATTTCAGATATTGATTTTTTGCTTCTATTGAAGTTTCATTATCATATTATTCTTAGTTCTTTGCGTTGATTATTGAAATAATCGGACATCTGCAGTTCTGATTTGTTAAGTTGTTTTATTCTCATGGTGCCGGTTTTGACAGTTATAAAGTCCATGCTCAATTCCTCATTGTATAGGTCAAAACTGTATTTCTTTTTAGGCGTAATTATGGGATCGCCATAATTACTCCGTACTAATAATAATAATAATAATAATAATAATAATAATAATAATAATAATATTATTATTATTATTATTATTATAATAATAATAATAATAATAATAATAATAATAATAATAATAATAATAATAAGTGGTAATATTATTGTTCTAATATAATATTAAAAAAATCTAATTTTAATTGGTAATCTATACTCTATATTAATCTATATTTATATTCCTAATTAATTAATAAAAAAAATCTTCCTTTACAAGTTCTCGCCTAAACAGTTAATAATAATATGAAAAAATAAAAAAGAATGGAAGGAAGCGGTACGCCCAAACAATAAATAATAATATTGGAAAGGAACTTAATAATAATATGGAAATATGGAAAATAATGGAAGGAATATTAGCCATGTGAATGTTTTCTACACTCTTAAAAATAGAAAAAAATCAATAAGCAGTATAAGAAAAAGAATCATTTATATATTTTACTATTAATCTTTTACGGAATATTTTGCGTAAAAAATAGAATAGAATTGGTTATTAATAATTTAGACTTATTTTACTATTAATCTTTAAGCAAAATTCTGCGTTAAAAAATGTAATAGAATCGGTTATTAATAATTTATCTTTATTTTAGTATATTAATCTTTAAGAAAAGTTCTGCGTAAAAAATTGTAATAGAATCGGTTATTAATAATTTAGATTTATTTTACTATTAATCTTTAAGGAATATTTTTTTTTAAATAAAATAGAATTAATTATTAATAATTTAAATTAATATTGAAGTACATATATTTTCTTATCCGTAATACAATTTTACTTATTATTTAACAAAATCTTCAAATAATAATTGATAATATTATTGTTCAATTATAATAAAAACTTTAATTTTAATTGGTAATCTATATTTTATATAATTAATAAAAACAATATCCTCATTTACACGTTCCCGCCTAAACAATTAATAATTAATAATAATATGAAAAAATGGAAATGAATGGAAGGAAGCCGTACCCAAAACAATATAGAATAATATTGGGAAGGAAATTAATAATAATATGGAAAATGGAAATGAATGGAAGGAAATGTTAGCCATGTGAATTTTTTCTACACTTTAAAAAATGGAAATGAATCAATAAGCAGTATAAGAAAAAGAACCATTAAGATATTTACTATTAATTTTTTAGGAAAGATTTTGCAAAAAAAAAAAAAAAAATGGAATTGGTTATTAATAATTTAGCATTATTTTACTATTAATCTCTAAGGAAAATTCTGAGTAAAAAAATGTAATAAAATCGGTTATTAATAAGTTAACTTTATTTTACTATTAATCTTTAAGGAAGATTTTGCTTAAAAAATGAAATAGAATCAATCTATCTATATATAATTAAAAGTAAAATCATCCTACCCAAATTTTCACCCCAAAACTTAGGGGCATTTCTGTAATATCATCTTTCATTTATAAATAGATATTATATACAATTAATAATATTTAATATATATATATATATATATATATATATATATATATATATATATATATATGGGAAGAAGAATATTATCATACTCGCAAATTTGGAATTTATGCATAGTGCATATATATAATTATACGTATTTATAAAACTAATCAAATGTTAATTTTAATAATAATAATAATAATAATTTTCAAATCAGAATTATAAATTAGATATTAGGGTAATAATTAATCTATATATATATATATATATATATATATATATATATATATATATTACTATTATTATTATTATATAAAAATCATCCTATTTTAATTTTCCTTCCAAACTTTTGTAATAAAGCTTATTTGGTAAGTAAATTTCAAATCGAAATTAAATAAAATCTATTAATTCGTAAATAATAATAATAATAATAATAATAATAATAATAATAATAATAATAATAATAATAATAATAATAATAATAATAATAATAATAATAATAATAATAATAATAATAATAATAATAATAATAATAATCCAAACAAAACTATATACAAATTAAAATTAAAATTTAAAAAAAAATAAGAATAAGACAAAGGTGACTCCCCTTTGTAAATGATGTAGGATCATTTTGATCCCACATTGAAAATGTTTGGAAAGAGGATCATTGCTCCTCTTACAAACATATAATTGTTTGCCCATCAATGTGGGCAATTATTGAGAAGTCCAAAGACTTTTTTTTTAGTACTATTGACCCGACAAATTATGCTGTGGCACCGTGTCCACCTTGCAAAGTAGACACAGTTCAAAATTTGTTCATAATTATGAATATATAGTTCTATAATTATAAACATAGTGTTGTGAACATAATTATAAACATATAGTTATGTAATTATTAATACAGAGATTCAATAATTGTGAATATGAAATTCAAAAATTATGAATATATATCCAACCAAAACGATATACAAACATTTATTATAATAATAATAATAATAATAATAATAATAATAATAATAATAATAATAATAATAATAATAATAATATTATTATTATTATTATTATTATTATTATTATTATTATTATTATAACAACAACAACAACAATATAATAATAATAATAATAATAATAATAATAATAATAATAATAATAATAATAATAATAATAATAATAATAATAATAATAATAATAATAATAATCCAAACAAAATTATATACAAAATAAAATTAAACTTTAAAAAAAAAAAAAAAGACAAAAAGGAGCCACATACTCCCTTTTGTAAATGATGTTGATCATTGTGATCCCACATTGAAAATGCTTGAAAAAGGAGCTCTTGAGCTCCTCTATATAAGAGGAGCATTGCTCCTCTTACAAATATAATAATTGTTTTGAGTACTATTGACACGTCAAATTATGTTGTGGAATCGTGTCCACCTAGCAAGGTAGACACGGTTATAAAATTGCTTATAATTATGAATATATAGTTCAAAAATTATGAATATATAGTTCTAAAATTTTGAACAGTGTTGTGACCATAATTATGAATATATAGTTATGTAATTATGAATATAGAGATTCAATTATTGTGAATATGAAGTTTAAAAATTATGAATATATAGCTTTATAATTATGAACATATAGTTTAGTAATTATGAATATAGAGTTTTGTAGTTGTGAATATATAGAGTTCAATAATTATGAATATGAAGTTCAAAGATTATGAATATTTAGCTTTATAATTATGAACATATAGTTCAGTAATTATGAACATAGAACTATGTCCACCTTGCAAAGTCGACACGGTTCCACATCATAACTATTCGATTCATCGTGTTACATGTAGTATCTGTTCATATAAACTTTCTCAACCTATTGAAGCCCAACGTTTCAAAAAGCTCTTATTTAAGAAACCTTATTTTAATGGCTTCTTATTTCAGTTTTTTTTTTAATTTATTAGGGGGTTTGGCTAAGATTAACCCAAAATGTATATGTGTTGTTTTAGTTTTTAGCAGTGAGCAAAATTGTTAAGTAATTAAATAATATTTTTGATGCTTTGATTAAATTTAAAATGTTAAACAGACGAATTTTTTTAAAATTTTGGAGAATTCTCCAAATAATCAAATTACAATAACAACAACAACAACAACAACAACAACAACAATAATAATAATAATAATAATAATAATAATAATAATAATCCAAACAAAACTATATACAAAAAAAAATTAAAAAAAAAAAAAACAAAGAGGAGTCACAAACTATTTTTGTAAATGATGTAGGATCATTTTGATCACACATTGAAAAATGTTTGAAAAGAGAGAGCCCATCTATATAAGAGGAGCAAAACTCCTCTTACAAACATAATTACTTGCCCATCAATGTGTGCAAATATTGAGAAGTCAAAAGATTCTTATTTAAGAATTTTAACGTTGTCTTCTTATTTTAGTTTTTACTAATTTATTTATTATTTATTATTTATTATTAGTGGGGGTTTAGAAAGATTAACCCAAAATGTATGTGTTGTTTTAGTTTTTAGCAGTTTGGAGCAAATTTCTAAGTTATTAAATAATATTTTTAGTTTTTTGATTAAATATAAAAGATTAAACAGACGAATTTCTTAAAATTTTGGTGAATTTGCCAAATAATCAAATTACAATAAAACAACAACAACAACAACAACAACAACAACAAAAATAATAATAATAATAATAATAATAATAATAATAATAATAATAATAATAATAATAATAATAATAATAATAATAATAATAATAATAATAATAATAATAATAATCCAAACAAAACTATATACATAATAAAATTAAAATTAACAAAAAAAAAAAAAAAAAAAAAAAAAAAAAAAAAAACCGACAAAGGGGAGCCATAGGCTCCTTTTGTAAATAATGTGGGTTTATTTTCATCCTACATTCAAAATGTTTGAAAAGATGAGCTCTTGAGCTCCTCTATATAAGAGGTACAAACATAATTGTTTGTCCATCGATGTGGCGAGTATTGAGAAGTCAAAAGGTTCTTATTTAAGAAACCTTAGCTTTGTCTTCTTATTTTAGTTTTATTTATTTATTATTTATTATTTATTAGTGGGGGTTAGGAAAGATTACCCAAAATATATGTGTTGTTTTAGTTTTTAGCAGTTTGGAGCAAATTACTTAGTTACTAAATAATATTTTTGATGTTTTGATTAAAGATAAATTGTTAAAATGACGAATTTGTCAATAATAATAATAATAATAATAATAATAATAATAATAATAATAATAATAATAATAATAATAAAACAAAACGATATGCAAAATAAAATTAAAATTAAAAAAATAAGAAGAAGACAAAAGGGAGTCATGGGCTCCCTTTGTAAATGATGTGGGATCATTTTGATATCACATTGAAAATGTTTGGAAAGAGGAGCTCTTGCTCATCAATCTGAATGGTGTGGTTGAGTGTAAGGGACTCATCCATCCTTAACCAAAGGTCAAGGGTTCGATCCTTGGATTTGGGAATGGAGTAGCCTTAAATCTCTAAGCCAGCTGCCCCACCCAAAAGAGGTGCTTACAATTCAGCGAGGGGATTTGGGCAAGTATTGAGAAGTACAAAGGCTTTTTTTTTTTTTTTTTGGTGGTTAGAAGTAAAGGAAAATTAGATATGGAAAGAAAATATTTCAAAAATAATATTTTACATTATCAAATAGTAAAGACATATTTTAAAAAATAGTAAAGATAAATTAAAAATGGAACAAAAATGTTTCATTAATAATATTCTACATCATAAAATTAAATGGGACGAAAATTATATAAAAATATCACTGCATCTATATTCTAATTGACTAATTGATTGGAAATAAAAAAGAACAATTGACTGAAAATGAATCTAATATTACTAATTGAGCTCCTCTATATAAGAGGAGCAATTGCTTGCCCATCAATCTGGAGGGTGTGGTTGAGTGTAAGGGACTCATCCATCCTTAATCAAAGGTCAAGGGTTCGATCCTTGGGTTTGGGAATGGAGTAGCCTTAAATCTCTAAGCTAGCTGTCTCACCCAGCTTACAATTTACCGAGGGGATTAGTCACTGTGTGGGCAAGTTGGACTTCTTATTTTTACCGAGGGGATTAGTCACTGTGTGGGCAAGTTGGACTTCTTATTTATTTATTTTTTTGTGGTTGTCTCACCCAGCTTACAATTTAGCAAGGGGATTAGTCACCGTGTGGGCAAGTATTGAGAAGTCCAAAGACTTTTTACTATTATTTTTTTTTTTTGTGGTTAGAAGTAAAGGAAAATTAGAAATGGAAAGGAAATATTTCAAAAATAATATTTTACATCTTCAAATAGTAAAGACATATTTTAAAAAAATAGTAAAAAATTATAAATGGAACGAAAATATTTCATTAATAATATTCTATATCATCAAATTAAAATGGAACGAAAATATCATTGCATCTAATTCTAATTGACTAATTGATTGGAAATAAAAAAGAACAATTGACTGAAAATGAATATAATATTACTAATTGGCTGAAAATATAAAAGTAAATGAATATTAATAATTGACTAAAAAAACGGTCAGATCATTGCCTTTTAATTAAAAATGGAATGAAAATAAAAATTGGAGGAAAATATTCTAATAATAATATTCTACATTATCAATAGTAAATGCATATTTTAAACAATAGTAAAGGTAAATTAAAAATGGAACGGAAATATTTCAATAATAATATCTACATCATCAATTAAAAATGGAACGAAAGTTAGGTAAAAATATCACTGCATTTGATATTCTAATTGACTAATTGACTGAAAATAAAAAAGAATAATTGGTTGAAAATGAATCTGATATTACGAATTGACTGAAAATATAAAAGGATAACTAATTGAGTGATATTCTACCATTATATATTTTCACCCAAGTAATCAGTCATTTGTAAATGATGTTGGATCATTTGATCCCACATTGAAAATGTTTAGAAATGGAGCTCTTGATCTCCTATATATAAGAGGAGCAATGCTCATTTTACAAACATAATTGCTTGCCCATCAATGTGGGCAAGTATTGAGAGGTCCAAAGATTTTTTTTTTCTTTTTTTTTTTTTTACTATTGACCCGATAAATTATGCTGTGGAATTGTGTTCACCTTGCAAGGTAGACACGATTTCAAAATTGTTCATAATTATGAATATATAGTTCAACAATTATGAACATATAGTTCTATAATTATGAACATAGTGTTCTGAACATAATTATGAATATATTGTTATTTAATTATGAATATAGAGATTCAAAACTTATTTTGTAAGTAAATGTCAAATGAAAACTAAATAAAATCTATTAATTGTTAATATTATATATGGTATTATATTCTATAATATAATATAATTGATAATATTTTTGTTCAAGTATAATAAAAATATTATTGTTTAAGTATAAAATAAAATTAAAATAACAACAACAACAACAATAATAATAATAATCTAAACAAAACTATATACAAAATAAAATTAAAATTAAAAAAAAAAAAAAAAAAAAAAAAAAAAAAAAAAAAGACAAAGGTGGCTCCCTTTAGTAAATGATGTGGGATCATTTTGATCCCACATTGAAAATGATTGGAAAGAGGAGCTCTTGATCTCCTCTATATAACCATACAATTGCTTGTCCATCAATGTTGGCAAGTATTGAGAAGTCCAAAGACTTTTTATAGTACTATTGACTCGACCAATTATGTTGTGAAACTGTGTCCACCTTGCAAGGTAGACGTGGTTAAAAAATAGTTCATAACTATGAATATAATAATCAATATATAGTTCAAAAATTATGAACATATAGTTCTATAATTATGAACATAGTGTTGTGAAAATAATTATGAACACATAGTTATCTAATTATGAATATAGAGATTCAATAATTGTGAATATGAAGTTTAAAAATTATGAATATATATCTTTATAATTATGAACATATAACTCAATAACTATGAACATAGAGTTCTGTAATTATGAATATAGAGTTCAATAATTATGAATATGAAGTTCAAAGATTATGAATATATAGATTTATAATAATGAACTTATAATGCAGTTTTTATGAACATAGAACTGTGTCCACCTTGCAAGGTGGACACGGTTCCACAACCTATTAAAACTCAACGTGTCAAATGGCTCTTATTTAAAAAAACTTATCTTAATGGATTCTTAATTTTTTTTTAGTTTTTTTTTTTTTAATTTTAGGGGGTTTGGGAAAGATTAACCAAAAATGTCTATGAGTTGTTTTAGTTTTTAGCAGTTTCGAGCAAATTGTTAAGTTATTAAATAATATTTTTGGTGTTTTGATAAAATATAAAATGTTAAACAGACGAATTTCTTAAAATTTTGACGAATTTGCCAAATAATCAAATTACAATAACAACAACAACAACAACAACAATAATAATAATAATAATAATCCAAACAAAACTATGTACAAAATAAAATTAAAATTAAAAACAAAAAACAAAGGGGAGTCACGGGCTCCCTTTGTAAATGATTTTGAGATAATTTTTATCCCACATTGAAAATGTTTGAAAAGAGAGAGCTCCTCTATATAAGAGGAGCAATGATCCCTTTACAAACATAATTTTTGCCCATCAATGTGGGCAAGTATTGAGATGTCAAAATGTTCTTATTTAAGAAGCCTCAACTTTGTCTTCTTATTTTAGCTTTTATCTATTTATTTATTTGTTATTTATTTATTTATTATTAATTATTAATGGGGGTTGTGAAAGATTAACACAAAATGTATGTGTTGTATTAGTTTTTAGCCATTTGGAGAAAATTATGAGGTACCATATAATTTTTTGGGGGGTTTTGATTAAAGTTAAAATGCTAAAACAATCAAATAAATAATAATAATAATAATAATTATTATTATTATTATTATTATTATTATTATTATATTTTATAATATAATATAATAATAATAATAGTAATCCAACAAAAAACGATATACAAAATAAAATTAAAACTAAAATAAATAAGAAGAAGAGAAAAGGGTGACACGGACTCCCCTTTGTAAATGATGTTGGATCATTTGATCCCACATTGAAAATGTTTAGAAAATGAGCTCTTGAGCTCCTATATATATACTAGTATTTTTTTATGCGCGATGCGCAAAAAGTAGGTGCCCAATATTAATACATTATATTAAAATTTTAAATTTATTTAGATTTTAGATATTTAAATTATTCTAAATAATAATAATAATGTAAATCATTTTTATAAATTTGATATTTATATTTTATGTAATAATTAACATATAACTCAAATATATAATGTTTATATATTATTATTAATGAAGAAGATAAGAAAATATATCATGGATGCATGTGCATGCTAACAATAGTAGAAAAGATAACGGAAGTTATAACGGTAGGGGTATGTTTGTCCAAAATATTTTAATGTGCAACCTTTATAGCATAATGTACAAAAAAAACTTAACGGAAAAAATGAACATAAATCAGGGGTATAACTTTCATTCACACTTATTATGTTTTTAGATAAGAAGAGCAATGCTCCTTTTACAAACATAATTGCTTGCCCATCAATGTGGGCAAGTATTGAGAGGTCCAAAGATTTTTTTTTTTTACTATTGACCCGATAAATTATGCTGTGGAATTGTGTTCACCTTGCAAGGTAGACACGATTTCAAAATTGTTCATAATTATGAATATATAGTTCAACAATTATGAACATATAGTTTTATAATTATGAACATAGTGTTTTGAACATAATTATGAATATATTGTTATTTAATTATGAATATAGAGATTCAAAACTTATTTTGTAAGTAAATGTCAAATGAAAACTAAATAAAATCTATTAATTGGTAATATTATATATGGTATTATATTCTATAATATAATATAATTGATAATATTTTTGTTCAAGTATAATAAAAATATTATTGTTTAAGTATAAAATAAAATTAAAATAACAACAACAACAACAACAATAATAATAATAATAATCCAAACAAAACTATATACAAAATAAAATTAAAATTAAAAAAAAAAAAAAAAAAAAAAAAAAAAAAAAAAAAGACAAAGGTGGCTCTCTTTAGTAAATGATGTGGGATCATTTTGATCCCACATTGAAAATGATTGGAAAGAGGAGCTCTTGATCTCCTCTATATAACCATACAATTGCTTGCCCATCAATGTGGGCAAGTATTGAGAAGTCCAAAGGCTTTTTATAGTACTATTGACCCGACGAATTATGTTGTGAAACTGTGTTCACCTTGCAAGGTAGACGTGGTTAAAAAATAGTTCATAACTATGAATATAATAATCAATATATAGTTCAAAAATTATGAACATATAGTTCTATAATTATGAACAGAGTATTGTGAGCATAATTATGAACACATAGTTATCTAATTATGAATATAGAGATTCAATAATTGTGAATATGAAGTTCATAAATTATGAATATATATCTTTATAATTATGAACATATAATTCAATAACTATGAACATAGAGTTCTGTA
This sequence comes from Ipomoea nil, assembly GCF_001879475.1. Taxonomy (NCBI): domain Eukaryota; kingdom Viridiplantae; phylum Streptophyta; class Magnoliopsida; order Solanales; family Convolvulaceae; genus Ipomoea; species Ipomoea nil. The sequence continues at coordinate 2,964,727 of NW_017619207.1, read as the reverse complement.
ATTATGAATATAGAGTTTAATAAGGAATAAGGGTCAAATAAGCCATCCAACTGCACACCAAACTACAATTAGGCCACTGAACTCAAGAAAACAACAATTAGGTCCCTAAACAACACTATTTCTTGCAATTTAATCTAAAGTGACTTGTTTACCTTTTAATATGATGACATGTCGGTTTCTTTATTTTAAAATAATTTTAATTTTTTTTTGTTTAATAATTTTTAATTAAATAACTATTTAAAAAAAAAAAAAAAAAAAAAAAAAAAAAAAAAACAAACAAACAGCCGGAGACCCCTTCGTCTCCGGCTCCGTCCAGCCATGGAGACGAAGGGTTCTCCATGGGATTCCTTCGTCTCCATGGCTGGACGAAGGGCTTCGTCTCCGTACCCTTCGTCCAGCCATGGAGACGAAGGGATCCCATGGAGAACCCTTCGTCTCCATGGTTGGACGGAGCCGGAGACGAAGGGTCCCTTCGCCTCCATGGCTGGACGGAGCCGGAGACGAAGGGGACCCCTTCGTCTCCGGCCAGCCATGGAGAACCGGGCTGGCCGGAGACGAAGGGTCTCCGGCTGTTTTTTTTTTTTTTTTTTTTTTTTTTTTTTTTAATTTTAAAATATTTATTTAATTAAAAATTATTAAACAAAAAATTTTAAAATTATTTTAAAATAAAGAAACCGACACATCATCATATTAAAAGGTAAACAAGTCACTTTAGATTAAATTGTAAGAATTTGTGTTGTTCAGGGACTCAATTGTTGTTTTTTTGAGTTCAGTGGCCTAATTGTAGTTTGGTGTGTAGTTGGATGGCCTATTTGACCCTTATTCCGTTTAATAATTATGAATATGAAGTTTAAAGATTATGCATACATAGGTTTATAATAATGAACTAATAGTTCAGTATTTATGAACATAGAACTGCAAGGTGGACACGGTTCCACAACCTAAAACCCAACGTGTCAAATGGCTCTTATTTAAAAAAAAAAAAAAAAAAAAAAAAAAAACTTATCTTATTGGATTCTTTTTTTTTTTTTAATTCTTTTTTAATTTATTAGGGGATTTGGGAAAGATTAACCAAAAATGTATATGAGTTGTTTTAGTTTTTAGCAGTTTCGAGCAAATTGTTAAGTTATTAAATAATCAAAACAACAACAACAACAACAATAATAATCCAAACAAAACTATATACAAAATAAAATTAAAATTAAAAACAAAAAAAAAAAAACAAAAACAAAAAAAAAAACAAAAAAAAAAAAAGACAAAGGGGAGTCACGGGCTCCCTTTGTAAATGATTTTAAAATAATTTTTATCCCACATTTAAAATGTTTGAAAAGAGAGAACTCCTCTATATAAGAGGAGAAATGATCCCCTTACAAACATAATTTCTTGCCCATCAATGTGGGCAAGTATTGAGATGTCAAAAGGTTCTTATTTAAGAAGCCTCAATTTTGTCTTCTTATTTTAGTTTTTATTTATTTATTTATTATTTATTTATTATTAATGGGGGTTGTGAAAGATTAACACAAAATGTATGTGTTGTATTAGTTTTTAGCTATTTGAAGCAAATTACTGAGTTACTATATAAGTTAAAATGTTAAAATGACAAATTTGTTAACATTTTGGCGAATTTATCAACAATCAAATAAAATAATAATAATAATAATAATAATAATAATAATAATAATAATAATAATAATAATAATAATAATAATAATAATAATAATAATAATAGTAATCCAAACAAAACGCTATACAAAATAAAATTAAAACTAAAATAAATAAGAAGAAGACAAAAGGGTGCCACGGACTCCCCTTTGTAAATGATGTTGGATCTTTTGATCCCACATTGAAATTGTTTTTGGATCATTTGATCCCATATTGAAAATGTTTAGAAAATGAGCTCTTGAACTCCTCTATATAAGAGGAGCAATGCTCCTTTTACAAACATAATTTCTTGCCCATCAATGTGGGCAATTATTGAGAAGTCCAAAGATTTTTTTTTTTTTTTTTTTTTTTGTACTATTGACCCGATAAATTATGCTGTGGAGGTGTCCACCTTGTAAGGTAGACACGATTCCAAAATTGTTCATAATTATGAATATATAGTTAAACAATTATGAACATATAGTTCTATAATTATGAACATAGTGTTGTGAGCATATTTATGAACATATAGTTATGTAATTATAAATATAGAGATTCAAAACTTTTTTTTGTAAGTAAATGTCAAATGGAAATTAAATAAAATCTATTAATTCTTTCAAAAGGCTGAACCCGAACCCTAAGGGCCCCCAACACTCCGACCCGACAGAGCATTTGGGAGGATAGTGCCCCCCACATTCCGACCCGACAGAGCGAACCCTAAGGGCCCCCCACACTCCGACCCGACAGAGCATTTGGGAGGATAGGGCCCCCCACATTCAGACCCGACAGAGCATAACTATTCGATTGACCCTGTTACATGTACACTTTCTCAACCTATTGAAGACCAACGTGTCAAAATGCTTTTATTTGCTTTTATTTAAGAAACCTTATCTTAATGGCTTCATATTTTAGTTTTTTTTAATTTTTTTTTAATTTATTAGGGGGTTTAAGAAAGATTAACCCAAAACGTATATGAGTTGTTTTAGTTTTTAGCAGTTTGGAGCAAATTGCTAAGTTATTCAATAATATTTTTGGTTTTTTGTTTAAATATAAAATGTTAAACAGACGGATTTCTTAAAATTTTGACGAATATGTCAAATAATCAAATTAGAATAATAACAACAACAACAACAATAATAATAGTCCAAAACAAAACTATATACAAAACAACAACAACAACAACAACAACAACAACAACAACAATAATAATAATAATAATAATAATAATAATAATAATAATAATAATAATAATAATAATAATCCAAACAAAACTATATACAAAATAAAATTAAAATTAAAAAAAAAACTAAGAAGAAGACAAAGGTGGCTCCCCTTAGTAAATGATGTGGGATCATTTTGATCCCACATTGAAAATGTTTGGAAAGAGGAGCTCTTAATCTCATCTATATAAGAGGAGCAATGCTCCTCTTACAACTATATAATTGCTTGCACATCAATGTGGGCAAGTATTGAGAAGTCCAAAGGCTTTTTATAGTACAACTATTGACCCGACAAATTATGCTGTGGAACTGTGTCCACCTTGCAAGGTAGACATGGTTCAAAAATAGTTCATAATTATGAATATAATAATCAATATATAGTTCAAAAATTATGAACATATAGTTCTATAATTATGAACATAGTGTTGTGAAAATAATTATGAACACATAGTTATCTAATTATGAATATAGAGATTCAATAATTGTAAATATGAAGTTTAAAAATTATGAATATATATCTTTATAATTATGAACATATAATTCAATAACTATGAACATAGAGTTCTGTAATTATGAATATAGAGTTCAATAATTATGAATATGAAGTTCAAAGATTATGAATATATAGCTTTATAATAATGAACTTATAGTTCAGTTTTTATGAACATAGAACTGTGTCCACCTTGCATGGTGGCAAGGTGGACACAGTTCCACAACCTATTAAAACCCAACGTGTCAAATGACTCTTATTTAAAAAATCTTATCCTAATGAATGCTTAATTATTTATTTTAAATTTATTAGGGGGTTTGGGAAAGATTAACCAAAAATGTATATGAGTTTTTTTAATTTTTAGCAGTTTCGAGCAAATTGTTAAGTTATTAAATAATATTTTTGGTGTTTTGATAAAATATAAAATGTTAAACAGACGAATTTCTTAAAATTTTGACGAATTTGCCAAATAATCAAATTACAATAACAACAACAACAACAACAACAATAATAATAATAATCCAAACAAAAATATATACAAAATAAAATTAAAATTAAAAAAAAAAAAAAAAAAAAAAAAGATAAAGGGGAGTCACGGGCTACCTTTGTAAATGATTTTGAGATAATTTTTATCCCACATTGAAAATGTTTGAAAAGAGATAGCTCTTCTATATAAGAGGAGCAATGATCCCCTTGCAAACATAATTTCCTGCCTATCAATGTAGGCAAGTATTGAGATGTCAAAAGGTTCTTATTTAAGAAGCCTCAACTTTGTCTTCTTATTTTAGTTTTTATTTATTTATTTATTATTTATTTATTATTAATGGGGGTTGTGAAAGATTAACACAAAATGTATGTGTTGTATTAGGCTTTAGCCATTTGGAGCAAATTACTGAGTTACTATATCATTTTTTGGGGGGTTTTGATTAAAGTTATAATTTTGGGGGGGGGGGGGGGGGGGGGGGGGGTTTGATTAAAGTTAAAATGTTAAAATGACGAATTGGTTAAAATTTTGACAAATTTATCAACAAGCAAATAATAATAATAATAATAATAATAATAATAATAATAATAATAATAATAATAATAATAATAATAATAATAATAATAGTAATCCAAACAAAACGATATACAAAATAAAATTAAAACTAAAATAAATAAGAAGAAGAGTCACGGACCCCCCTCTGTAAGTGATGTTGGATCATTTGATCCCACATTGAAAATTTTTAGAAAATGAGCTCTTGAGCTCCTCTATATAAGAGGAGCAATGCTCTTTTTAGTACTATTGACCCAATAAATTATGCTGTGGAATTGTGTCCACCTTGCAAGGTAGACACGATTCCAAAATTGTTTATAATTATAAATATATAGTTCAATATAGTTCAACAATTATGAACATATAGTTCTATAATTATGAACATCGCGTTGTGATCATAATTATGAACATATAGTTATGTAATTATGAATATAGAGATTCAAAACTTATTTGGTAAGTAAATGTCAAATGGAAATTAAATAAAATCTATTAATTGGTAATATTATACATGGTATTATATTCTATAATATAATATAATTGATAATATTATTGTTCAAGTATAATAAAAATATTATTGTTCAAGTATAAAATAAAATAATAACAAACAACAACAATAACAACAAGAACAACAACAACAATAACAACAACAACAACAACAACAACAATAATAATAATAATAATAATAATAATAATAATAATAATAATAATAATAATAATAATCCAAACAAAACTATATACAAAATAAAATTAAAATTTTAAAAATAAAAAAGAAGACAAAGGGGAGTCATGGGTTCCCTTTGTCTTCTTATTTTAGTTTTATTTATTTATTTATTATTAGTGGGGGTTGTGAAAGATTAACCCAAAATGTATGTGTTGTATTAGTTATTAGTAGTTTGGAACAAATTTCTGAGTTATTATATAAAATTTTTGTTATGATTAAAGTTAAAATGTTAAAATGACGAATTCGTTAAAATTTTGACGAATTTATCAATAATAATAATAATAATAATAATAATAATAATAATAATAATAATAATAATAATAATAATAATAATAATAATAATAATAATAATAATAATAATCCAAACAAAACAATATACAAAATAAAATTAAAATTAAAAATAATAAGAAGAAGACAAAAGGGAGCCACGGGCTCCCCTTGTAACGCAATTGTTTGACCATCAATGTGGGTAAGTACTAAGAAGTCCAAAGTCTCTTATTATTGTTATTTCTTTTTTTTTTTAGTACTATTGACCTGAAAAATTATGATGTGGAACTGTGTCCACCTTGCAAGGTAGACACGGTTCCAAAATTGTTCATAATTATGAATATATAGTTCACAAATTATGAACATATAGTTCTATAATTATGAATATAGTGTTGTGAACATAATTATGAACATATAGTTATGTAATTATGAATATAGAGATTCAATAATTGTGAATATGAAGTTCACAAATTATGAATATATAATTTTATAATTATGAACATATAGTTCAATAATTATGAACATAGAGTTTTGTAATTGTGAATATAGAGTTCAATAATTATGAATATGAAGTTCAGAGATTATGAATATATAGTTTTATAATTATGAACATATAGTTCAGTAATTATGAAAATAGAATTGTGTCCACCTTGCAATGTGGATACGGTTTCACAGCATAACTATGTATAAATAGTCAATGAAAATTAAAAATGAAACGAAAATATTAGGTAAAATATGAATCTAATTTTACAAATTGACTGAAATTATAAGAGGAAATGAATATTAATAATTGGCTGCAAATAAAAAATGATCCATAATTGACTAAAAAACAAGAAAAAAATGGTCAGATCATTGCATTTTAATTAAAAATGGAATGAAAATTAAAAATTGGAGGGAAATATTTCAATAATAATATTCTACATTATCAATAGTAAATGCATATTTTAAAAAATAGTAAAAGTAAAGAACAGAAATATTTCAATAATAATATCTACATCATCAATTAAAAATGGAACGAAAATTATGTAAAAATATCACTGCATTTGATATTCTAATTGACTGAAAATATAAAAGGATAACTAATTGAGATTCTACCATTATATATTTTCACCCAAGTAACTCGTCATGTTGGATTGAAGGTGTTAGATCTAGATAAAGATTAACAAGATTGTGTTGCCACTAGCAATGTCGTCTAGAAAGTGGTTTCCATAATGTGTAAATATAATCGGTAATATTAATTTTTTTTAAATGAAAAAATTGTTATATATCTAGACAAAAAAATATATCTTCCAAACAAATGAATAAGGATAGCAATTCATTTCTATAACTGAGCTGTTAGAGTACGAGCACATTTGCCTAATTTATGAAAATACTAAGCAATGATAAATAAAATCTTTAAAGTTATAGCATCGCATACGTACATCTAGACATTAGCTATTAATTTGAGCAATTATTTGCACAAATTCAAGAAATGATATCATTAAAATATATAAACTGTTGGTCCGGAAAGGGTGGCTAGAAGTCTAGAGGGGGGGAGGGGGGGGGGGGGTGAATAGACTTCTCTAACTTTTCAAACTTTCTTCGAAAACACACAAGGCAAATAACACTTTGATAATTTCAACTCTAAGTAACAAACATTAACAAGATAAACAACTTAGAGTGTGCAGCTGAATAGGTAGCGGTAAAGTGTTATGCTTAATTAGTGCGGTGCTCAAAGAGAGATTCTAAACATGCAATACGTTAGAAACACTTGATATGATTCAAAGATGATGTATGTAAAATTTGGCTTGCATGCAGACGTGGGAACTATCAAACCCAGACAGATAAAGATATGCGATAAATCGTAATCGGTTTAGTTCGCAGTTAGAATAAGCATGCACAAAATATATGAGCAGTATGTAAATAGAGAGAGAGATTTATAGTGGTTCAGAGGTGGTGTAATCCTCCTAGTCCACTCTTCTCCTTTCACTTCAAGGAGGAAATTCACTATTCTTCTATCACCCAGATACAATAGTGAATAAGTGTCCACCGACACTTCTCCGAGTGCTTCGCACAAAGCTACACTCCTCCAAGGTTTTTCGCAAGCTCCTCTTGTTACTCCGCCTTCCTGAGTACTTCGCACCAAAAGCTGTACTCCTACACCACGAGAAGTACGCACAAAGCTACGTCATCACAGGGTTTTCACAAGCTCCTCTTGTTACTCTGCCCTTCACCACGAGTGCTACGCACAAAGCTACACTCTCACAGGGTTTTCACAAGCTCCTCTTGTTACTCTGCCCTTCACCACGAGTGCTACGCACAAAGCTACACTCTCACAGGGTTTTCACAAGCTCCTTTTGTTACTCTGCCCTCTTTCTACACTTAGTAGAGAAATCTGCAAATAGATAAAATTTTCTCTCACTCAGACTTGAATGTAATTCTATGAAGCTCTGTTTCCCCCTTTTTCGGCTAATTGAAAAAATAGATTGTTTCTTTTGCTTGTATGTCTTAGCCGTTGTTCAAGTCGTTGAACTGCTCAATCGCTTTTTTTTTTTGCTTCAAGTCTTCAAGTCTGCTTGGACAATTTATAGCCAATGAAAGCTATTTGCGCGTTGATCAACTTTCGATCTCGATCGTCCATTTTGAATTGTAGTTGATCAAATAATATTGTCAACTTGATCTGAAATATTAGGTAGAAGTCTTTTCTCCTTTTGTCAGATGATTTGAATAATTTGCCCGTTGCCGTGTCTTGAATTTTGTAGCCTCCAAAATTTGAATAAGTTCGGCGCGGCAAGCTTGATATTTCTTGTCCTTCATAAATGCTCTGACATATCAAGTTGATCAAATAATTTATCTGTTGATTTTTGCTTGAGTATAAAACAATTTCTCCGCGAATCAGCCTTTTTCGAGCGTCTCCGGTTCCACCGTAAAAACTTGATGTTCATATGAAAATATATTAGATATTTTCTCCTTCATGATCCTTGTAAAATAATATACTGGAACCTCTGTAAAAACTTCACAGTTTGTTCAGGGTGAGATGCTCTGTTTCGATTTTAAGCTTGGTCCACCATACTTGGTGGTTTCTTCATCTGGTGCATGGCTCTTGTGAGAGTTGTGCATTCTCCTTACTTAGTCTCTATGTCCGCTAGTCTCCCAGTTAGTCTAGCTTTAGCTAGTCTCCAACCTTAGCTAGTCGTTTCTTCATCTGGTGCATGGCTCTTGTGAGACTTGTGCATTCTCCTTACCTAGTCTCCCAGTTAGTCTCCAACCTTAGCTAGTCTCCAATACGGTCAAATACATTTGAGCTAGTCTCCCATATGGTTCAAGTTAGTCTCCCATACGGTATTAGCTAGTCTCCAAGCTAGTCTCCCATACGGTCCAAGCTAGTCTCCCATATTGTGGAGCTAGTCTCCCAAGCAAGTTAAAAATGCTTCACTTGAGCTTCAAACTTAGGATCACTTGGCATAACTCACACGGGTTTCTTCCAACTCCTTTAGCATGGTTCTTGGTGACTTATTCGTATCATAATTGTGTTAAGCTATAATCCCGCTTAACATCTAAAATCAACTTGTGATTTTCCAGACTTGTACATGGGTTGCATGATATGGGTGCACCATACTCCGTAGACTTAAACTAACTCAAATAGAATAAAAATGGGGACTACTTGATTTTTCAAAAATACATTCGGCTCATCAAAATTTACAAAATATTCCTAACAATTTTCCCCTTTTTGATGATGCCGAAACATATACCCAAGTCATTTTGACTTTGTCAACTTTAAAAAATAATTTCTTTTTTAATTGCTTTTATTTCGACTAGCCAATTGAGGAGTTTAACAAAAATTGTGACTTAGAGATTTTAAAATTTGGACAACCTAAACGTATATATGAGACTTTGATCATGGGGTGTTCATTTTTCTTTTTAGCTTGAATTTTTCTTCCCCCTAAATTTTATATTCTCATTTTATACGTGTTACAGAATTAATTCTAAGTCCAAGTTAAAATCTTGTGACATAAGAATACAAAATAAATAAATTAACTAAGACACATTAGTATGGTACGAAATATTGTCATGCATTTTCAACCCATTTTAGCTTAGCATAGATATGATATCAAAGAGTAATGTGCTAGCTAAAATAATTTATACACCAAAAATTGAGTTTGTCAACCAAATTTGTTACCTCCCTTTCAATTTGGCATTGATGAAATCTCTCAATTTTTTGAAGTCCTTCTCTAGTCCTTTGTGTTGATAAGGTGCGGTTACTTGTCCGGTGATGTAGTTGCCATATGCTTCTCTTATATTGTCTCCTTTCAACACTCCAGCTTCATGCCAAAAGAAGCACTCATCAAGTGTTCGGCCATCGCTCATTTGCTCACTTCGGTGTCCGAACTCCGTTTGAAGTTCTTGCAATTTTTGTATCCTTGTAGCAATTGGCTTCAGCATTGGTGGCATTGGTGCAATCGGCGTAGGTGGCAACACACCATGAGAGGTTGAACTCGAGCTAGGACGAGTACCTCTAAGATAGTCCATCATGCTCCCTCAGCTTTGACCTCTTGGTGATGACGTCCCTCGGCTTTGGCCTCTTGGTGATGACGTCGGTCGAACAAGTTCAACTAGTGGTCCTCTTGGAGCTCTCGGCTGTGCAAAGGCATAAGCTTGTGGCACAAAATGACGTGCTAATCCTTCCCCCTTTTCGGCAGCATCCACGAATCTTTGAAAGCTTTTGGTGGAAGAATCTTGCTTGTCACGAACTCCCTCAAGTAGGTCCATGTTGATACGTGATTGTTGAAGTAATCCTTGCACTTGTTGTTCCAAAAGTTTGAGCCTTGAAGATGTTTCGGACCCAAACTTTCCCATTTCAACAAACAATTTGATCACTTCATTTTTCAATTCTCCCTTGGCCGAATCAATTTCATTCTTCAATAAGCCTTGCCTATTAAATAATTGTTGAGCACGGTCCACCATCTCCTTGTGATAACCATCAAGCTTGGTATCCATTGCATCCATTTTAGTGTTCAATTCACCCGTAGATCCTTGTAGAATTGACTTAACATCCCCAACAATCTCTTCCCTTAAGGCTTGAGCATTGAACGTTTGTTCACTTTGTACGGGTGGGGTTGTAATTGGCAAAGGGTGTGCAAAATCATCTTGTGGTGTGGTGATCATTGTGTCAACAAGGTTGGCTTCAGCTTCTTCGGTGTTGTAGCAAAGTAACAAGGTAGACCGATTTCTTGGATGATCTTGATCATAGAACTCATAAGAAGGTGGCAAAGTAGGCAAGTTCCTTGTTTCATCCAAGTTTAAAGAGATCCCTTGACTTGGTGCATTTCCTTCCTCATGAATGGACCCCGTAACCTCCGTTTCGGGATGTGGAAAATAAGACTCAAAACTCAAATTCTCATCCCCAACAGTAGCAGGATATGGATCAATCTCCGGCAAGCTTCCACCATCAATTCGTACCAAAGATCCCTCTCCGGGTCCTCTTCCGCTATCCTCCAAAGATGCAATCGTTGCCCGGCGAATTTCATTAGGATCAAATTCTCCTATGGGCACTTCGGATGTGGCTTCAACTATAGCACCTTTTTCGGTCTTCTTCCTCTTTGCAAGCTTAGTCAAAAAGCAAGAATTAATTACCGAAAGACGAGTAGCTCTAGCAAGGTCACGTGAACCTAACCAACTCAACACCAATTCTTCTCTTTCCAAAGTATTTGGCCCTATTGTTTCGGCCAACTTGTTATGGTCTCCTAATCTCCATGCTCTCCATTCAAGTGCTCTTTTATACTCCTCCAAAAGTGCACTATCCGCCCCAATTGTTGATATTTCATCATCACTTCCAACTTCAACTATGTCACTCACAACAACATCAACTTCCACTCTATTTTCCTCAACAAATCCGTGGTTCTTAAGGATAGGATGGTTCGGGTTTTGAGTGGGTAAGGGTCTAGAATTTTGGTGGCTAGTTTGTTCTTCATTTGATAGAACGGCAGGGGTGTTCGGTCCTTCATGGCTTGGCTCTCGGATATATTGTTTAAGGTATTGGAAGGGGTTAAGCAATTTTCTTTTTCGGGTGGGTTTTGGTAGGCTTGAGGGTAAGGTGAGATTTTTTGGTTCATTTGAGTTGGGTGGCCGAAAGAGATAGCTATGGTTTGTAATGTGTTTGGCTTTGGTAAGGGTAACATTTTTGGTTCTCAAAATTTCACCAACGGCAAACCCGTAACCAATCTCCTGTTGAAACCATCCATCCACCAAAGGCTTGGCTTTCTTTATAGACTCACACAACCTCCCAAACATGAAAGCACCCCAATCCACACAAACATTGTTCAAAATTATGTCCATAATCAACAACTTATCCCCCGACAATTTGTCACGGCAATGATACCGAGACCTCTACACATTTATGCACAATATCCAACAATAAACCGTAATCCTTCTTTAGGTCCTTTTTGTTACCATTAATCTTCGGAGATAGCGGTGCGTTAACATCGCGAATCTTGGCCCAAATGGCATTAACATCATGCACATAATTTTCTACTCTCAAACCCGTTTCAACAAGATTAAACATTCCCTGAAAGTCTTCGAGATTTATTTCTACATCAACACCTTTGATCATAGAAATAATTGAGCCACTTTCTACTCTAGCATTCATATATAATTCAACCACCTCATCCTTATAGAAGCCAACATATCTAAAAGTGTAAAAATTTAACAACCCACAAGATTTGAGAGAGTTGATAATTTTTACCCCAATAGATTTGTCCTCCACTTGCTTGTTGAAATCGGCAACATCCAATATCATTCCACTTAGCACACGACTTGATCTCCTTGGACCTCCGGTGGTGATTGTCTCCATCTCCACTTGATTAACCTCCATAGAAATTGAGTTTTGGAAATTTGGGTGAGATTTTAGCTTGTTTCGGCAGTGAGGTCCGAAAAAGGATAAAGGGGAATGGGTATTTGGATTGAGAGGTTATTTGGGTAGGTTTTTGGGTTTGGGTGATGGGTTTTTGTGTATAGAAGATTTTTGTGTAGAAGATTTAGAGTGGGTGTTTGAGCATTGAGAGTTTTTGGCTTTTCTTCTTGTGCGTTTTTCCGGCCGGCGAGAGAGAGGGAAGAAGAGAATTTGTGTTCTTCTTGAATTCCACTTCTACCCGTTAGGATTGAGGGAGAATAAGTGCGAAATTACTCTTTTGCCCTCTAGTGGGTAGAGAGAGAGAGAGAGTATTGATCTCCTTGAGGATAGATTCGACCTTCTACATGATTTAAATTTGCCAGCTCAGATTTATATACTCCATTTGTGAGTACATGACGCCAAAAATTGTGCTTCAAATAACCGCCAACCTGGAGCAAATCAGAAAAAAGAAATCTCGAAAATAATCTGTTAGACCAATAAATATTCTCTAGATAAATATTATTATTTCAATTTCATATTTCAATAAAGCTGATTTTCTGAAAAGAAACCTGATAAAAATAAATCGATCAGACAGATACCTAATATCTGTAAAGAATTTCAAGTTCCCAAAACATTTAAAAGAATTTTGACTTTTGCAAATGGGTCTAACCTTTTTGACATTTGAATTGCAAGATATGGGCAATTTTTCATCAGAATTAGTTTCTTTAACATGCAAACCCAATTAGGCACATAAAATTTAAATTCCCCCTAAACATATACTTAACAAAATTAACCCAATTAAAAGAATATTCCCCATAAATTGCATACTAATGTCAAATAAGCAAATTAGGCAAATAAATTACACAAATTAAACGTGACAAATTAATAAACATACGTATCATATAAATAAATCGCAAATGTAGGTACGCAGATTTCGTAAGATAAAATTATAACACATTTAGGTACATATAAATTTTACGAAAACATGTACATAATTAAACATATATCATACGTACATACCAATTCGAACTAAAACACATAGGTCACATAAATTATATGCAATATATACAGTACGTATCAAAAATTAACAACAATTAAGAGTTTAGAAATTGCTTAGCTCATTTCGATCATTCCATTTCATGCCTTAGAGTAGCAAAACGAGATTCACACAACGGCTTTGTGAGAATATCAGCAATTTGATTCTCCGTGGGAATATGATCGATTTTCAAATCTTTCTTTTCGACGTGATCTCGGATAAAATGGTGTCGAACGTCGATATGCTTGGTTCGCGAATGAAGCACCGGATTTTGGGTTATGGCGATTGCACTTGTATTATCGCATAAAATGCTAACATTTTCGCACTTAATCCCATAGTCCAATAATTGTTGCTTCATCCACAAGATTTGTGCACAACAACTTCCAGCTGTAATATATTCGGCTTCTGCAGTGCTCGTAGCTATGGAGTTTTGCTTTTTGCTGAACCAAGAGACCAATCTTCCCCCTAAGAACTGACATGTCCCTGAGGTACTTTTTCGGTCTATTTTACAACCTGCAAAGTCTGCATCTGAATAACCAGTTAGTGTAAAATCTCCTTCTTTGGGATACCATAATCCCACATTGATTGTTCCTTTGAGATATCGAATTATCTTCTTGGTTGCAATCAGATGACTTTCTTTGGGCTTTGATTGGAATCTTGCACATACGCCAACCGAGTAGGATATGTCCGGTCTGCTTGCAGTTAAGTATAGTAACGATCCAATCATCCCTCGATACATCGTTTGATCGACGTCTTTTCCTTCACCATCTTTATCCAATTTTTGAGATGTACTCATGGGAATTTTGACTGAGGATTTTCCATCTATGCCAAATTTCTTGATAAGATCTCTTGTGTACTTGGCTTGATTTATGAAAATTCCTTCTTCAAGTTGCTTGACTTGCAATCCCAAAAAGTAATTTAATTCTCCCATCATACTCATCTCGAACCTGTTTTGCATGAGCTTAGAAAATTTCTCACATAAAGATTTATCAGTACTTCCAAAGATAATATCATCAACATAAATTTGTACTAATAAAATGTGATTATTTTCTTGAATTCTAAAGAGGGTTTTATCGACTAGACCTTTGGTGAATCCACAACTAATTAAGAACATTGACAAGGTGTCGTACCAAGCTCGCGAAGCTTGTTTTAACCCATACAATGCCTTCTTTAATTTGTAGACTTGATCACCAACGTCTTTTACCTCAAAACCGGGTGGTTGTTCGACGTAAACTTCTTCTTCAAGTAAGCCATTAAGAAATGCGCTCTTTACGTCCATATGATATACAACAAAATTCTTGTGCGCTGCATATGCTAGGAATATTCGGATTGCTTCAAGTCGTGCGACGGGTGCGAATGTCTCATCAAAATCAATACCTTCTTCTTGTGAATACCCCTTCGCAACTAATCTTGCTTTATTCCTAACAATGACGCCGTCTTCGTTTGCTTTGTTCCTAAAGACCCATTTAGTGCCAATTACATTTTGGTGCGTTGGTCTTGGAACAAGTTTCCATACGTCGTTGCGCTTGAATTGATCTAATTCCTCTTGCATGGCATCTATCCAACTTGGATCGGCTAAAGCTTCATCAATTTCTTTTGGCTCCAGTTGTGATAGAAAGCATGAGAACATTGCATCTTGTTGTAGGTTCCTAGTAGATGATCGCGTCTTCACTCCGTCCCTCGGATCTCCAATGACTAAGTCATGTGTGTGACTTCTTAGCCATTTTCGATTCGGTTGAAAGCTCATTGGATTCTCAGAGTTTCCATCTTGTTGCAAAGTTACTTGGTGCGAATCCATTTGTTGCGAATTGTTGACGGGTACAGCTTCTTGTTCATCTACTGGAATTTCTTCTTCTTGAATTCTGGGTGCAATTTCGGTTGTACGTGATATTTCGGGTATCACATGGGATATTGCCTCAATTTGGTAAACACCCATATCACTTGATTCTTCTACTTCCTGCAACACATTATCTTCAAAATTTTCATTAGAAATAATTAAATCACGATTGCCTTCATCATTTTTCCCATTATTGTCGTGATTTTCATCGAACACAACGTGAATCGATTCTTCTACCACCATGGTTGATTTGTTGAATATTCTATATGCCTTGCTGGTAGATGAATATCCCAAGATTATTCCTTTGTCCGCTCGCTCGTCAAAAGTCTTTAATTGAGACTTTCCATTAACAAGTACAAAACATTTACAACCAAATGTATGAAAATAGGTGAGATTGGGTTTTCTCTCTTTCCATAATTCATATGGTGTTTTGTTATAAGACTTGTGGATTAGACTATGATTTTGAGTATAGCACGCCGTGTTAATTGCTTCTGCCCAAAATCTTTTTGGTAGTCCGGCGGTCGTTATCATGACTCGTGCGGCTTCCTTGAGTGTTCGATTTCTTCTTTCAGCTACACCATTTTGTTGCGGCGTTCGTGCCGCAGACAATTGATGTAAAATTCCTTGTGAATTGCAGTAAGATTGAATCACTCTATTTACAAACTCTGTTCCTCGATCGGTTCGTATTGTTGCAATCTTCATGTCCTTTTCGACTTGTAGTAGCTTTAATAGCTCTGGCAGCTTTGATAAGACTTCATCCTTTTTCTTAATGAATATTGTCCATTTGTACCTAGAAAAATCATCGACAACAACCAAAGTATATTTCTTACCACTTATACTTACTGGGTCTACTGGACCAAATAAATCCATGTGCAGTAGACTTAAGGGTCTTGATGTTGACTCTTGAGCTTTGACTTTGAATGATGCTTTGATTTGTTTTCCTTTCTGGCATGCATCACAAATTTGATTTTTCTTGAACACAATGTTGGGTAGTCCTTCGACTAGATTATTTCTTGCAAGCTTGTTGATGGTTTTGAAATTCAAATGCTTTAGCCTTCTGTGCCATTCCCAACAAGCTTCATTCGAATTATTTGCCATCAAACATACGGATTCCTTTGTTGTGCTCCAATCTACAACATACATGTTTTTCTTTCTTGATCCGGCGAGTACGACTTCGTTCGTAGATTCGTCTTTGACTTGACATTTGCCTTTGTAAAATTCTACGAGATATCTGTTGTCGCAAAATTGACTTGTACTAAACAAGTTAAATTTTAATCCTTCGACATAAGAAACGTCATCAATTCGTAGACCATTTTTCACAATTGCGCCGGTTCCTTTTGTCATTCCATATCGATCGTTTCCTCCAAAAACTGCTTTTGGTCCTTCGATACTTTTGAACTCAACTAGACTAGCTTTATTGCCGGTCATATGTCGAGAGCAACCGCTATCGAAATACCAAACTTCTTGCAAGAAAGATTAATTATTTTTAGGTACTCATGCTTGATTGGGTCCTTTTGTGTTAGTAATTTTTGGCATCCAAATCCACCTAGATCCCACTGATCCAAGAGTAGGTGATTTGTAACCATTAAAGACTCTATAATCATAACGCACTTGCGAATAATGCTTTGGTGCGGGTTGGGAAGCAGATAGTTGCTTGATCCTATGAAAAAGAGCAAATCTGGACTTGGTCCATGGTTTGTCTTCAAGCGACCAATCTTGTTCTGAGGGATATAATCTCCCAGCCCCAATTCTCGGAATTCTTCCCATATTCCTATGAGGTTTTATTGCACTAGACTCGTTGGCTCTCTTTTGAGATACAAATTTTTGCCTTTTAAAATTTTGTTGCCTATCCGAGATATTAATTTTTGAATTCGGCCTTGCAACATTTTTTTGGGCATTTATTTGTTTACCAACTCCTTGTCTCATTGTGCTATACTGACTTTTCATAAATTTTACCACTAGAACTTTATTAATTAAAGTAGTAGTAGAATTAGTCAGTTTCACAGGGGTTTGAGAACATGATGGATCATAGCCTAGTCCGGCTTTATCTCCAGCGGGTTTTTGCATGTTTACCATTTTATCCATTATTTTAGATGAATTTGTAAATGATGCGATTACTTCCCGAAGGTTATGTTCTCGAACCTCTCTATCTTTGCACTCTTCTTGAAGTCACACATTTTCGGCTTTCAAATTACTCATTTCATTTAGAGCATTTTGCAATTTTTGTGACATTTCTTCCTTTTCAAGAATTAACGTATTATTGCGCTCTTTGATTTGAGTATGAGTGGTCATGACTTTTTGACAATCTTTCATAAGACTTTGAAATGATTCTTGAGTCTGGAAAGAAGTGTCAACTGAACTGAAAGAACTAAAAGAGCTAGAAGATACCTCTTCGTCGATTTCACGCGCCATATAGCATTCCTTATGTTCAGATGTTTTGCCCACTAGGCATAGTAGCGCCGTATCTTCTTGTGATGAATCACTCTCGTCGCTAGATGATTCTTCGGATTCACTTGCTTCTAACGGATCGCTTATTAGTGCCTTCCGTTTGCCCTTTTTGAATTTCTTCTCTTTGGATTTATATTCCACTTGTGGAGAAGTATTCGAATTTTTGTCCGCCTTGAGGTGTGGACATTCGGCCATAAAATGTCCAGGCTTTCTACAATTGTAACACACGTTTGTGTTATCTTCGACCGGTTCCCTTCTTGATCTTCTATTTTCTCAAAAGAAATTTCCTTGTAGTGATCCTTTGTTCTTTCGCATGAACTTCTTGAATTTCCGAACAAATAAGGAAAATTGTTCGTCAGATAAAAAATCATTATTTCCTACTGACCTTGATGTTGAGGGTTGTTCGGCCATCAATGCGGATGTTCGTTCATCACGTTCTTCCTCGACTCGTGTCTTCATTTCGAACTCATACGCCTTAAGATCACTAAAGAGTTTATCCGTAGATAATGTCCTTAGATCTCTATGATCGCGCATTGCGGTCACCTTCATATCCCAATTTGTAGGTAGTCCGCGTAACACTTTGAGCGATATTTCCTTCTGGGTAATGGTCTTTCCCAGATCCGTGATTTCTCCAAGAATTTTGATCAATCGAGATTCCATGTCGGTGATGCTTTCGTTCGGTATCATTTTGAAATCTTCGAACCTCTTCATGGCAATGGTTAGTTTGTTGTCTTTTTCTTGTTCATCGCCTTCATCGATTCCGATAAGTGTATCCCATATTTCTTGCTATGGTGCACTTTCGAATCTTTGGGAATATGGTGTCATCGACCGCTTTGAACAAAATATCTTTGGCAATGTTGTCCAAATTATTTCGCCCTCTATCTTCCTTTGTCCACTCCATTTTTGGCTTTGGAATATATCGTGGGGCATTTGGAGTTAGTGCGGCGGCAGTGTTAACTTCCATAATTTGGATAGGACCATTTGCGATGACTTCCCACATTTCGTCATTTAAAGCAGATAAGTGCACCTGCATACGTATTTTCCAATCAACAAATTTATCAAGTGAGAAAAGCAAATTTTGAGCAAGAGCCATATCTCTCTTTCATCTTGAAGATTTTGAGATCTATCTAGCAGTCAAAATTGACTCAAATAGACAACTGCTCTGATACCACTTGTTGGTCCCGAAAGGGTGGCGAGAAGTCTAGAGGGGGGGGGGGGGTGAATAGACTTCTCTAACTTTTCAAACTTTCTTCGAAAATACACAAGGCAAATAACACTTTGATAATTTCAACTCTAAGTAACAAGCATTAACAAGATAAACAACTTAGAGTGTGCAGCTGAATAGGTAGCGGTAAAGTGTTATGCTTAATTAGTGCGGTGCTCAAAGAGAGATTCTAAACATGCAATACGTTAGAAACACTTGATATGGTTCAACGATGATGTATGTAAAATTTGGCTTGCATGCAGACGTGGGAACTATCAAACCCAGACAGATAAAAATATGCGATAAATCGTAATCGGTTTAGTTCGCAGTTAGAATAAGCATGCACAAAATATATGAGCAGTATGTAAATAGAGAGAGAGATTTATAGTGGTTCAGAGGTGGTGTAATCCTCCTAGTCCACTCTTCTCCTTTCACTTCAAGGAGGAAATTCACTATTCTTCTATCACCCAGATACAATAGTGAATAAGTGTCCACCTACACTTCTCCGAGTGCTTCGCACAAAGCTACACTCCTCCAAGGTTTTTCGCAAGCTCCTCTTGTTACTCCGCCTTCCTGAGTACTTCGCACCAAGTTGTACTCCTACACCACGAGAACTACGCACAAAGCTACGTCCTCACAGGGTTTTCACAAGCTCCTCTTGTTACTCTGCCCTTCACCACGAGTTCTACGCACAAAGCTACACTCTCACAGAGTTTACACAAGCTCCTCTTGTTACTCTGCCCTTCACCATGAGTGCTACGCACAAAGCTACACTCTCACAGGGTTTTCACAAGCCCCTCTTGTTACTCTGCCCTCTTTCTACACTTAGTAGAGAAATCTACAAATAGATAAAATTTTTCTCTCACTCAGACTTGAATGTAATTCTATGAAGCTCTGTTTCCCCCGTTTTCGGCTAATTGAAAAAATAGATTGTTTCTTTTGCTTGTATGTCTTAGCCGTTGTTCAAGTCGTTGAACTGCTCAATCGCTTTTTTTCGCTTCAAGTCTTCAAGTCTGCTTGGACAATTTATAGCCAATGAAAGCTATTTGCCCGTTGATCAACTTTCGATCTCGATCGTCCATTTTGAATTGTAGTTGATCAAATAATATTGTCAACTTGATCTGAAATATTAGGTAGAAGTCTTTTCTCCTTTTGTCAGATGATTTGAATAATTTGCCCGTTGCCGTGTCTTGAATTTTGTTGTAACACCCCGTGTTACGATCCCTAAAATCAATTAAATCATTTAGCCAATTACCCAAAAGAAGGAATGAAATCACAATAATTAATTAAGGAAAGACCCACCATAGTCCATGGGCCCTCATCCCTAAACCCAATCCTTAGTCCCAAAAGGAATAGAATTAGCAAGCCTATAATATTAGTTCCTAATTAGGACTCCTAAATATATAAATAAGGGACTTAAGAGACACCTAGAAACCCCCCACCACAATAACGTCCCACCACCCCAAAGAGCTCCAAGAATTCCCTTAGAAGAAATCAAGAAAGCAAGAAAGCTTAAAGAAAGACCCTTCGTAGCCAAGGAATTAATTAAGGCTAAGAGGTAACCCATGTCTCAACAAAACCTATTTTCATAGCTATGATTCCCCTCTTAGGATTTCCCCATGTTATTGTGTATTGATGATTTGTGTTATTATTGATGATTGATGGGATAATTCCATGGGTGACCTTGATGATAAAAGGTTCTTGATAATTATGGTGTTCTTGATGATTATATGACGTTCTTGATGATTACATGATGTTCTTGATGATTGTAGGATGTTCTTGATGTTTATATGATATTCTTACTGAATCTTGATATTGGAAGATGAATTGTATCCTTGTTGATTTAAAAACGATTAGAACCCTAGGTTGTATCGTATGGAATCATTCTTGGTATATTCGGTGGGAATTCGCATGATCGGGTGTTGATTACGTTTAGAAAAGAATGATAGGTTATGTGTCGTATGTTTCTTGATTTTGATCCGTTAATTGTCTACGTGTGTTATCAATTACGTTTGAAAGTGTCTAAGTATGGTTTCGGGTTCCACAAAGGTTCCCGGGGCATTTTTGGTGAAAAAGAGTCAGTGGGGGGTAGGTGGGGGGTAGGGGACCCGCCACCTACCCGCGGCCTCCTTGGGCAACGCCGGCAGCGGGCAGCGGGCAGCCGGCGGGTGATCCCTCACCGACCGGCTACCCGCTGGTTTGGACCCCAATTTGGGATTTTGGCTTCCCCGTTTGATGTTCCCCCGACCCCCGTGGTGTCCCAACAGACTCCGTCTATCGTGCCTATGTCTAGTTTGATTTTCGGGTACCGTTCGTAGGTCGTATGAGTCTTATATATTTCATGCTAGTTGAATTGGTATCCCGTTGACCTAGGTGAAAGAAGTATGAACCCCTTAGGAATATTCTTAGTATGTGAAGGATCACGCATAGGTTTTGTTACACATTTTCTTCCCCTTCCCAATGTGTTAATGTGGGTTGCATGTGCTTGCTGTGTGTTATGTGTGCATGTTACCCCGACTTGGTTGAGATCAATCGGGCTATACGGGCAGTCGGGTGGGCTGAGAACCATACCGGCTGTTAACCAGGCTGGTAGAGACCGGTCAGGTATATAAATATTATATAGGACAGAGGTCCACTATACGGGCAGTTGAATGGGTTGAGAACCATCCCAACTGTTAACCAGGCTGGTAAAGACCAGTCAGGTATATAAATATTATATAGAGCTGCGGCTCATCGGTCGGTTGCGATCGACCCCTCCGTGCTGTGAAACGGGGCAGGGTGCTGCGGGGCCGTGTCAGAGCTATATGCGCTGACCCTCATGTATGGGCATGCGATTGGTCCTGTGGCGCCAACAAAGTGTGCTATGTGATGAAGTATGGATGAGTTGTTGTTATGAGTAAATTGGGGATAAGACTATGGGATTTGTACCGGGGATTGTACATGTTGGGTTATGATTATTAATTGTGTTTATCTTATCTGTCTTGCCTGTTGTAAACTGTATATGCTCGGTATAACTGCTGTATGTGCTTAGCCCTATCCGTTGAGTCTATCCCTGTTTCAAAAGCTAGAGTTCGTAGGAGATATCTTCATGTTCAAAATGACTTTTCATATATCTATATATATATATATATATCTATACGTATTGTATTTCAACGCGTTGGAGTGGGTTACCAGCATCTCTCGCTGAACAGATATATTTGGCTTTCAAGCACAGAAGAGTGAGTCACTGGAGCGCGCTAGAACTCGGAACGTAGAGTAGATAGTTTCCCTTTCGGCCTGCGTGCCATGTTTATGCGTTACATTATTGAGGATATTAGTTAGTTAGCCTTTGCACCTGAGTTCTCTAGCTCAGGTGTGGCATAACACCCCGTACTCTTGTATTATGTTGTGGGATTTAATGAGATTTCACCTTTATTTTATAAGTTTTAAATATCCTGAAAATCTGGGGTGTTACATTTGTAGCCTCCAAAATTTGAATAAGTTCGGCGCGGCAAGCTTGATATTTCTTGTCCTTCATAAATGCTCTGACATGTCAAGTTGATCAAATAATTTATCTGCTGATTCTTGCTTGAGTATAAAACAATTTCTCCGCGAATCAGCCTTTTTCGAGCGTCTCCAGTTCCACGGTAAAAACTTGATGTTCAGATGAAAATATATCAGATATTTTCTCCTTCATGATCCTTGTAAAATAATATACTGGAACCTCTGTAAAAACTTCACAGTTTGTTCATGGCGAGATGCTCTGTTTCGATTTTAAGCTTGGTCCATCATACTTGGTGTGTTTCTTCATCTGGTGCATAGCTCTTGTGAGACTTGTGCATTCTCCTTACGTAGTCTCTATGTTAGCTAGTCTCCCAGTTAGTCTCCAACCTTAGCTAGTCTCCCTTAGCTAGTTTTCAAGCTAGTCTCCAATACGGTCAAATACATTTGAGCTAGTCTCCCTTAGCTAGTTTTCAAGCTAGTCTCCAATATGGTCAAATACATTTGAGATAGTCTCCCATACGGTCCTGTATTGAGCTAGTCTCCCTTAGCTAGTCTCAAATACATTTGAGCTAGTCTCCCATACGGTTCAAGCTAGTCTCCCAAGCAAGTTAAAAATGCTTCACTTGAGATTTGAACTTAAGATCATTTGGTATAACTCACACACGTTTCTTCCAACTCCTCTAGCATAGTTCTTGGTAACTTATTTGTATCATAATTGTGTTAAGCTATAATCCCACTTAACATCTAAAATCAACTTGTGATTTTCCAGACTTGTACATGGGTTGCATGATATGGGTGCACCATACTTCGTAGACTTAAACTGACTCAAATAGAATAAAAATGGGGACTACTTGATTTTTCAAAAATACATTTGGCTCATCAAAATTTACAAAATATTCCTAACATAAACGATCTAAACCATACCTTTAAATGCACTATATAATATTTGATGTTCTAATTTAAATAATTATATATAAATTCATATATTCTTAAAAAATTCATTCCGTGCATCGCACGGGTGCAAATACTAGTTAATAATTAATAATAATGTGGAAAAAATGGAAATGAATGGAAGGAAGCCATACGCCAAAACAATATAGAATAATATTGGGAAAGAAATTAATAATAATATGGAAAAATAGAAATGAATGGAAGGAAATGTTAGCCATGTGAATTTTTTCTACACTCTGAAAAATGGAAAAGAATCAATAAGCAGTATAAGGAAAAGAATCATTAAGATATTTACTATTAATCTTTTAGGAAACCTTCAAAAAAAAAAAAACTCTTTTTAGGGAAGATTTTGC
The DNA here is from genome assembly GCF_001879475.1 of Ipomoea nil. Lineage (NCBI taxonomy): Eukaryota > Viridiplantae > Streptophyta > Magnoliopsida > Solanales > Convolvulaceae > Ipomoea > Ipomoea nil. Next base: position 2,941,172 of record NW_017619207.1, on the reverse strand, counting down.
ATAAAAAAAATAGAATAGAATTGGTTATTAATAATTTAGCCTTATTTTATTATTAATCTTTAAGAAAAATTCTGCGTAAAATAATGTAATAGAATTGGTTATTAATAAGTTAGCTTTATTTTACTATTAATCTTTAAGGATGATTTTGCTTAAAAAATGTAATAGAATCAATTATTAATAATTCAATTAAAATTACAGTACATATTCTTTCCTTGATGCGTTGTTATTTGTCCAAAGAATATCAACACCCCGCGGTCAACCAACAGACACTCGAGTGCATATTCCATGGCTCCGTTTGATGCGTTATTTGTCCAAGAAATATCAACGCTCCACGGTCAACCAACAGACACTCGAGTGTTTATTCCACGACTCCCAGGTAAATTTCTCCTAATTAATAAAATCAATATCCTCCTTTACAAGTTCCCGCCTAAACAACTAATAATTAATAATAATATGGAAAAAATGGAAATGAATGGAAGGAAGTCGTACGCCAAAAAAATATAGAATAATATTGGGAAGAAAATTAATAATAATATGGAAAAATAGAAATGAATGGAAGGAAATATTAGCCATGTGATTTTTTTTTTCTACACTCTGAAAAATGGAAAAGAATCAATAAGCAGTATAAGGAAAAGAATCATTAAGATATTTACTATTAATCTTTTAGGGAAGATTTTGCATAAAAAATAGAATAGAATTGGTAATTAATAATTTAGCCTTATCTTATTATTAATCTTTAAGAAAAATTCTGCGTAAAATAATGTAATAGAATCGGTTATTAATAAGTTAGCTTTATTTTACTATTAATCTTTAAGGATGATTTTGCTTAAAAAATGAAATAGAATCAATTATTAATAATTCAAATTAAAATTACAGTACATATACTTTCCTTGATGCGTTGTTATTTGTCCAAAAAATATCAGCACTCCGCGGTCAACCAACAGACTGTCGAGTGCTTATTCCATGGCTCCGCTTGATGCGTTATTTGTCCAAGAAATATCAACGCTCCGCGGTCAACCAACAAACACTCGAGTGTTTATTCCATGACTCCCAGGTAAATTTCTCCTAATCGCTATTCTAATAATTTAATGATATTTAAAAGGGAAAATTGTAAAAAATGCCCCTCTATAATTGACCAATTATCAATGTTACTCCTGAATTATGAGGGTTGTAAATGTTGCCCCTCAATTATTAAAACGGTGCACTTATAACCCCTCCGGTAACGGATCTGTGAATTCCCGTTAGTCAATAGCGTTATATGAGGGTAAATATGTAATTGCATTATTTTTCCTTTTTTTCTTTTTATAATTTTCATTTGTTTCTTTTAACCTTTTTAACAAAAGCTTTTAACCTTTTCCTTTAACCCATTCGACAAAAGGATACAGACAAACAGATTACATTATTTCCTTTAACCCATTCGACGATTGAAGGACACGAAGCCGAAGTCGTCGCCGACATTAAGCTTTTCTTCCGTTCGTGTGTTCGTTCGCCGATAATAAGTATAAAACTTCTTCTTACTGTCTTCTTCTCTTCTTCGTGAAATTGTTAAAAACCCTAACCCTATCTTAAATTCTCATTTAGTACAGAGTAAATTGGTAGGAAATCGAAGCTTGGAGTATGCGATAATGACTAGTCGAAGGCTATCTGGACTAACTGCTACACCCAAATGTAAGTATTAAATTGAATAGTAATACTTTAATAGGAATTCGAAGATTGTTGTCTGACTTGTCATAAATGGTTGTACTATAATAGTAGGGACCCCTTAATAGTTTGTTGTTCTCTGGTTTGTATTATCATTTACTGAACATGTGTGATGGTTATCTGGATTCTCCCATATGTGTAGGTCCCAACATTGTGTGAATTAAGCAATTTTTTATTCTGCCCAGATTAGTGCTATTTTTGTGGTCCCCAATACTGTGTGTTGCCAATAAACATGTCGATTTAGTGAAATTGAGCTTTGTTTTTGTGGTCCCCAGTAGTTTGACTTGAAATTAATGTACTTATATGCTATTTCTTTACTGTCAGATGATGAGGTTGGTATGTACACTCTCAAACTGTATTATGGTGGAGATCTAGTGCTAAACCCTAGAGTTGAATATAAGAATGGTAGAATTGAGTATTTTGACAAATTCTCCGGTGAAGAAGGTAGTATTTTAGAATTAAGAAAACTGGTGAAAAGTTTTAAGTTTTGTGATAAGAAGGTGAAGTTTTGGTTTAAATGTGGTTCTAAGAGTTATCCTAAAGTGAGACAGATTAAAACTGATGCTGAACTGTTGAGTGTCATGTATGAAATTCCCAAAAATAAAGAGGTTGAAATGTATGTAGAACATCTAGAAGATGACCAGTGGGACTATGAGGTACATGCAGATGGGTACATTTCAGATGAGTTATGGGTAGAATCTGAAAGTAATGTTCCATTACAAGGGGAAAAGAATTTGTTACTTTGTCACTCTACAGAAGAAGAAGATCAAGGTGTCCAAGCATAACAACAAAAAGCAGTCTTAAATTAGATAAAGGTGTCCAAGTAGTTTTGTATTTTGTGGTGAAAGTAGATGAATGCACATCTTTTGGTGAATTATGCCTAACTTTGGCAGTTTTTTTTGGTGCATGAATTCTGCCAAACTTTTGCAATATTGAGTACTTTTGTAATTGGGCAGAATCAACTCTACTTATGTATTTTGTGCTTTTGATGAATTATGCACAGCTTCTTATGATCCTTTGCGACTTTTTGTAGTATTTTGTGTTTTTTTTTTTTTGACTATTTGCTTTTTGGCAATATTTTGTGGCTTTTGCACTTTTGTCTCTTATTTGATTTTGAACAGCACATTGTGCTTTAGAACAAGGCTTTTTAAACAAGATTATTAGACAACAACATGAACAAGAAAGAATAATATGAAAATCACCATAAACAACTTCACTTCACTTTTCATTCAAATACAAAATAATATACACCATCACCTAGACACCTATACAGTTTCATTTTGATCTAGTCTCTAATTTGTAGCAAACACCAATCACTTCATACAAAATACAAAGTGGATTTATTTCAACTGTAATATACCATCACCTGCAATAACAGATTCCCACAGCCCTTTCCAAATTAAGGGAAGTATTAATCCTACACTTAATTCCCCCCCCCCCCCCCCCCCCCCCCCAAAAAAAAAAAAAAAAAAACACATTTCTCCCTCTTTGGTTATTCAAAGAAAATTCTAGCCTAGTAATCTTTACTCTCAGTTGCTGCACCTCAAGCTCCTTCTTTTCCATCTCAATTTCAAGTTTCTGGAATTCATTCTGATGCTTATCCAATCGTTTAAGTAGTCCTCTGATCAATTGTGCTACTCGCTCATTCACATCAAAATCTAACCACTGGAAAAAACGACAACTTCCATGCCCCTGCAATTATCCCAACACACTAAATTTAGGGTTTATTCAAAATTATTTAAAAATGGACATTTGCAATCACAATTACTTATACCATATCTTTGACATGCTCGATATCTCTTTCCTGGATTCGCATAGTTCCAAGACATTTTGACGGGTGCAAGAAGACCACAATGACAACGTATCTCCTCCATTGATGAACATGAAAAGCTTTGGCTTACCCCAAACATGTCTTTAAGCAAAATCCCATGTTCTATTAATTAGGGTTGTTAAGGAGAAGAGAAGAAGAAACTAAGAAGAAGGACAAACCTGGTTGTCGGTGGCCGGAGAATAGAAACGGAGATTAGAGGCCGGTCGTAGCAGGTGCGAGGTCTTCAATCGGTGACAGTCTCAATGAGGAGGGGAAATGGAAAATATATAAAGAAAAAAGAAAAATAAGTCAATTACATATTTACCCTCATATAACGCCATTGACTAACGGGAATTCACAGATCCGTTGCCGGAGGGGTTATAAATGCACCGTTTTAATAATTGAGGGGCAACATTTACAACCCTCATAATTCAGGAGTAACATTGATAATTGGTCAATTATAGAGGGGAATTTTTTACAATTTTCCCTATTTAAAATCTAGGTACCTATACCTCTTTCCAAATAATTTTCTATTTTTTTAGTTTTTCTATTACAAATATTTCATTTTTTCAATTTTTCTATTTCTCCAGTTATTCATTTCTTTAAAAAGATGTCTCATTTCTCTCCAACATCAAATAGCCTGGACATTAGCACTTGTGGTTTTACAAAAAGGAAAATTCACACAAAATAAATGCAATTACTGACCAACAAGATGACAAAGAAAAGGAAAATGAACACAACCAATTAAGATATGATAAATATATTTCACCAAAAAAAAAAAAGATACGGGCCCTGTTTGGTAAATTGGATGTTAGCTGTTAGCTGATTGTGTTAATTGGAGGGTATAAAAGTTGATAATATTAGTTAATTGTAGAAAAGTGTTTGGTAAATTAGCTGTTAATTGATAGTTGTTTGGTATAATTTCTTTTATGAAAAAACTAATTGAAAAAGTTGCTTGGGATAGCTTTTTGAATTTTAGTCTTTTGGAGTTGCAAAAAACTAATTAACCAAACATTTATATTGATATTTTAACTGAATCAAACAATTAATAGCGGTCAAATAAGCCAAAATTAACCTATAGGCCAATTTTTGACCAAATAGGCCATGATAAATATTTGCTATAGCATAGAAAGCATACCCTGAGTAACTTTTAGAAATTTACCTGCTAAAGGGAAAAAAAATGGGCATATTTATATTAATACGAAGATTATTATCTTGGTAGAGGTGAATGATCACCTGAGTTTGGAGTCATTGAGGCCCTGGAAACATAATTAACATCTCTTATAAAGGCAGCACATGAATATAGTTCCGATTTTGTCAATTTTAATTTATATAACTTATAACTAATTCACTAATTTATGTAACTAATTTTTCGCTACTTAAAATAACATAATTTAATAAAATAATTCAATAAATCTATATCTATATCTATACTATAATTAAAAACAAAATTCTATTTACTTGCTTTCCCGTCCAAACAATAGTAAATAGTAAATGTAAATTAAAAACGGAACATAAATATTTCACAATAATACTCTACATCATCATCAGTTTAAAATGGAACAAAAATTATGTAAATTGGAAAAAAAAATGAATATTAATAATCGACTGAAAATTAAAAATGAAAAAAAAATAGTAAAGGCATATTTAAAAAAATGGTAAAGGTAAACTAAAAATGGAATGAAAATTAAAATGGAACAGAAATATTTCAATAAAAATATTCTACATCATTGATAGTACAAATATCCACGTAATGCGGTCAAAGTACTGAATGAGACCAACTAATAATAGTAAAAGGGGATTTTATTGATCAAAAGTAGTCCTAGTACAATCTAGATGGTTATCCCGAGGGCCGACTAAATGTGGTCGGGCAGCTCTGTAAATAACCTATTGATCGTCCAAAAGTCCCCCTCACTGTAGCCGCCGTGGGTACTTATAGCCTCTGGCCGGAGACACACTTCCGGCCTACCGGCATGTAACCCATGTAGCCTCCACGCGTATTCACCCGGCGAGCCCTCTCTGTCAACGCATAGCATTGCCACGTGTCTTTCTCCTTCATCTTCGTCTCTTTACAAAATGAAGGCCTGAGGATTGGGAAGAAACCTCGATCGGGAAGCCCAACGGTTGGGCCCGACCACTCTGGCTAAACGACGCCCGACCTAAAGGTCCTGCACAAACGACGAGATGAACCAAACCTATGACGGTCGGGATATATCCTACCAAGAGCCCCCCAGCCCGGGACGTTTTGGACCGCTCAGGAAAAATCGAGACGGGATGAAAAGTCCTTGTCAACCGGGCTAGAATCCCGACCGGCCAGCTGTCATTCCCCATGCCACGTGTCACTCCCCAGGCGTCTTGAGATCTGCAACGGTCAAATCGCCCACTTGCGTGCTTTCCCGCCAAAATATCTCCTATAAATAGGCCCCTCCGAGGTTCGTTTTATCTTTTACCACCCTGTGAAAATTGACTGGAGCTTCCCGAGCAATTAACACAGCAAGCCAACCAAGCAACAACTTCTTCCTCCCGATCAACTATACATTGGTAAGCCACTTCTTTCTTGCCTTTTTATTTCTTCTTTTAAACTCTTCCCTTCACTCTTCGCATAACGACCAACCCTGATAACTTACTAACCCAGACCAAAGTACCCGACTCATCCCTGAACCGACCATCTCCTTTGTGAAGGGGATATGTCAGACTCGGATAGCCAGAATATCTCAGGAGCGGATTACGACGATGCGGTTGAAGAAATAAGCGAGGGAATAGAGATCGAGGCATCTTCGCCTGAAGTCGTTAAAGTCGTCCAGCGACCGAGAAAAATCCCTGATCAAGAAAGCTCTTCCAGCTCGGAAAGCTCATCGGGATCGGGCAGCTCGAGAAGCAGCGACACCTCAATGAGCAGTCGTGAAATTCCGACCGTGGGCGCTCGAGAAACGCCTACAAGAACTATTGGGGCGGATCATCAGGCCGCCGGTCCTTCCCACGATTGGGAAACAACACCTGACCCGGCCGACGAAGAGCCAACCACAGTCGCAGCCGCCGAGCCAGAGTTCATCTTCCTCAACAGCGAGAGTGTCGACCATCAAGAATGCCTACTGATAACTCGCGAACCGGCAAATATCTCCGCAAGGCTAAGCGGTCGGGTGCAATTCGACACCCGTAGGAGTCTAGGGGGAATTAAGGAACGAAACCAGGGGAAATGGATCGGGATACACTACGACTCGTTGCAAACCCCGATTGCATTCCCATTCACCGCCCTCTTGGCCGCTTTCCTAGGGTATTATCGGGTTCTGCCCGCCCAGATATGCCCGAATGCCCACCGCATCTAGGCATGTTTTCCCCAGATCTGCTCTCGGCACAACGTCGCATGCTCGATGGAGCTCTTCAACTACATCTACATGTTCAAGCCGTTGGCAGCCAAGTATGGAGGTGGGTTCTTGGTACTCCACTCTCGGGATCACCTTTGCTCGATCGATGACCTCCCAAGCAACAACAGGGGATGGAAGAATAGGATATTCTCCGCCAAGTACGACCCCTGGATCCTCCCTGTCGACCGGACTTGGAGTACGCATTACAGGAAGCAAGTGCAACCGGTCGAGACCCGAGCACTCCGCGAAGCAGCCTTCCGAATCTCCTGCGAGTTCTACGAGTATAAGATCTTCCGGATGTGGGAGGCTTATAACAACGCCCGGTTGCCACCACCTTGATACGATCAGGAGGAAAAGTACAAGCCTCGGCCGACGGGTGTATCAATCGCTGTAGCGGCGCCACAAGTCGAGCCAACCGACGAAGGTCTAACATTAACCGTATTTTCCCAACCCTTTCTTGCCGACTAATTATTGTTGTTTTAACCTTGTGTTTTTTTTTTTTTTTTTTTTGCAGAGATGGGTCCAGCTTGCGGCTTCCCCACCTCTAACACACCCCGAGCAAAGATGACGCTCGGGAAGAAAAATGCTGATGCCGGATCAGCCGGCGATAAGGAGGCTGGAGGCAGCTCTATCCCGGACGCCCGTCCACTGGGTGCCTCGACGATGACCCACCGCCGAAGGGGTCGTGGTCGCCGATACTACGACCGACGCACTGGCTCTCCAAGACGTTGGTCGCAAGGGCAAGGAGAAGGTGTCTGTGAAAGACACGGAAGAAGGGGGCACACTTAAGCGCCGCCGCAAGCAAAACAGCCCCCTGGGTGGGGTCGTAACAGGCGATGACTCTCTCCTCACCCAGATCAGCAATCTCCAGCCGATCGAAGTGGATCTGAGCAAATGGACGCCCGGGCAGGTGGTCGAGATGAGTGCACGAGATCTGGTCGAGGTACGTTTTGTTACTCCTTTATCTTATGTGCAACTCAGGCCGTTCGAGCTAAGGCATTTCCCTTGCAGCTATCCCGAGCGATCCAGAATCTCCAGCACCGAGCACTGCTGGCCAACGAGGCCGAGGCCCTGAAGCAGGTCGTCGAGCGGCGCAAGAAGGAAAATGCCGAGTTTCAAGATAGTTTGAAAGCGTCCAAAGAGGCCCAGGCGATCGCGGAGAAAGTTGCCGGGTTGCGCTGAGGGAGGCCAAAGAGCTCAAAGACCGGTTGGACAACCTGGAGGGGTTGTCTAAGTTCCTCTGCCGAGATGAGCCCTCCGCCGACCAATTCTTCCGAGCGCTGATGAAAACGAAGCTCGGAGAGGAGAAGATATGGGAGTTCGGCCATTGGGCCTACAAATTCGGCCAAAGAGCAACGCGAGAAAAGACCCGATCCATTATGGAGGAGGTCTTCGAAGGCGACGACCTGAAGGCCGTGCTGACGACTCTCCCGGACGAGGTCCCCGACCCCGGCCTGATGCCTTTCACGGAATCATCTGCCCCGGACGCCCAGCCGAGACCAGTGCAAACGCCGGCGACAAGGACGTAGGAAAGGTCGTGTAGATTCTGACCAATCCTGTAAATCTCCTTTTTTGTTAAACTTTATTTGATCGGGAGCTCGGTCCCGTTTGTGCCGGGCAACTCTTTGACTTTTGAGTGAATGAACTTTTTGCTTTTTCTATAATTTGTCCTTTACGAACGCTTTCAATTTTTGCGATTCATCGATCTGTAATCAATCGACCAACCTTCATCGATCAATAATCGACTAGTTTTCATCGATCAACCTAATAACCCTCCTCAGCCCCCACTATCGAACACATGAGGAACGAATGAGTGTGAGAGTACTTAAGATATTGATCAGGCTTTGCTCTTCCGGGTATCCTGTTCTCCCGAGTGATGGCGTGACACGACCGTCCGCCGAAGATGAGCGTTTTTCCCAAACGTTAGGATCCGCCCGGATGAAATGTAGAGGATGTAAAAATCCATAAGGCTTTTACCCCTATCGATCGGTCCCGAGGGAGAGGTAAACCTATATTGGCTATAACCGAATTGATTAATCCCGGTATACTCAGGCAAGTTTTAGCGACATTGTGGTCGTTGGGCTTTTGCTCGATCGGGCTATCGCCCGACTGAATCGTTGATGTTGAATCTTGATCCGATGAAATCACAGATATTGATAGTTGGTCGAGCCGCCGTGCACAGACGAGCAAGCAATCATCGATCGACATTGCAAACTTATTCCCGTTCGCTGACGGACATACTAATACATATTGTACATATACAACAAAAGATGGGCGTGTCCACTCGCAGGTGGAGCCCTCACCCCATCCAAAATTACAAGACGACATTAATGTCGAAATAAAACCAAATTATCAAAATTCCATGTGCCCTCGATCACTCGCCCGGTCGTTGTTTCCAACCGGTAAGTGCCCGGGCGAACGACCGCTGTGACTAATATGGCCCTTCCTAATCCTGAGCTAACTTTCCTCCTTCCAGGGGTTGACTGGCTTCTCGTCGTCGTAGCACGTAGTCCCCAACCTGAAAGTATCTCGGGTGAACTCGTATATAGGGGTGTGCAAACCCGACCCAACCCGACATACCCGACCGACCCGACGCCCGAAAACACCCCTTCCGACCCGTCCGTGGTCCGATTAGCTTAATCCGAACCGAAGGCAAAACGACGTCGGATAAAGCAGGTCGGATAGGATTTGGTTTTTTCCCATCCGACCCGTCCGACTACCCGATCTAACCTAGGGTTAGGTTTTTGTGTATGCTAGACGACGTCGTATGAGGTAAGTATATATGTATGTTGAAGCCTTTGTGTAGCCAGATGCGCAGCCCTACTCTTCTGATTCTTCTCTCAGTTCTCTCAATCTCTCATCTCTGAGACTCTCTCACTCTCAGAGGCTCAGAGCTCTTCTCTCGTTCTCTGCTCTCTACTCCTCTCAATCTCATCCTCTCAATCTCTCATTCCTTCGAGTCTCTCACAGTCGTCTCACCTCTCTCACTCTCTGAGACTGAGAGTCTGACTGTATGAGACTCTGAGTCTCTGTGGACTGTCCGATTGTCCGGTGTGCGGTGGTCGACTGGTGGAAGCCCTTCTTGAGTTGGTGGTGGAACGTGGACTGGTGATTAGAGGCCCTTGTTCTCCGGGGAATAATAAGGGGAAACCAAGTAAATCAGAAACCCTAGTTTTAGTTTTTGTGATATGTTGATTCTTTCCTCTTTGTATGTTCATATGCTCGTATATTTGTGTTAGATTATGCTATGTTGTGTTCTATTCTCTGATCTAGTATGGTGGAAGCAGAAACCCTAGTTTTTGTTTGTCTGATCTGTTGATTCTTTCCTCTCTGTATGTTCATATGCTCGTATATTTGTGTTAGATTATGCTATGTTGTTATGTTGTGTTCTATTCTCTGATCTAGTATGGTGGAAGCAGAAAGTCAGAAACCCTAGTTTTTGTTTGTCTGATCTGTTGATTCTTTCCTCTCTGTATGTTCATATGCTCGTATATAAGTATATTTGTCTTAGATTATGCTATGTTGTGTTCTATTCTCTGATCTAGTATGGTGGAAGCAGAAACCCTAGTTTTTGTTTGTCTGATCTGTTGATTCTTTCCTCTCTGTATGTTCATATGCTCGTATATAAGTATATTTGTCTTAGATTATGCTATGTTGTGTTCTATTCTCTGATCTAGTATGGTGGAAGCAGAAACCCAAGTTATTGTTAGATTATGCTATGTTGTGTTCTATTCTTTAAAGGTGGAAGCAGAAACCCTAGTTTTGTACCTGTGAATCTGTGATTTGTGTGGACTATGATATTGTAATCTGTTAAAGGCTTGAATGTGAAATTATCAAGTTTCAAACTTGAAATTTCCATTTATTGGTGGAAGCCATTAACATGAAATCCAGATAATGATGAATTGGATACAATTCCTGAATCTGGATTTCTTTCATTATTTGAGTATGTTTATGGATGTATTACCCTTAATTGAATATTTGAATGTAAATATGTAAATATGTAAATATGAAATTGTGAAATCTTGATACATGATGACACAAAAAAGTGTCTGAATCCAGATTTCTTTGTATGTTTATGTGAATCAGTGAATGTGATTGTTGGCTTGTTGCCTTTGCTGAGTAATTGATGCCCATCATTTTAGATGGAAAGCATCAATGTTCCTGACTCTGGACCTCAACCCTCAACTCAAGAGGGACATGGAGGACAAGCCCAAGGCACTGAGAATCCTGCTCAGCAGCCTCAGGTTGCTCCTGCTGTTCCTGCAAAAAAGAGGAGGGTGGTAGAGTCTAGGTCTCCAGTCTGGGATCACTTTGAAAAGATAAAGAACTCTGAAAATATAGTGGTTCAAGGCAAGTGCATTTACTGCCTGAAAGTGTTTTTCTGTGAGTCAAAGAAACATGGCACATCATCACTGAAAAATCATATGATGGCATGCCTAAAAAATCCTGTCTCAAAGGATATGAGGCAGTCCCTTCTCACATTCAATACTGTTGCAACTTCTGCAACAGAGGCTCCTGTGGGGGTTTTGGGGACTTGGGTCTTTAATCAAGAAGCCATTAGAAGGGCATTATGTGAGATGATCATAATAGATGAACTCCCTTTTAGGTTTGTTGAGGGTCAGGGGTTCAAGAAGTTTATTCTTGTAGCTTGTCCAAGGTTTCAGATTCCTTCTAGGTGGACTATTTCTAGGGATATCTACCAAATCTTCCTAGATGAGAGGTTGAGTCTTAAGAAGTTGTTTAGGGTGGGCACCCAAAGGGTCAGTTTAACCACTGATACTTGGACTTCTGTCCAAAGGATTAATTATATGTGCATTACTTCACATTTTATTGATGACCAGTGGAGGCTTCAGAAAAAAATCATTTCCTTTGTCCCTGTTTCTTCTCATAGGGGGGAGTATATTGCTAAAGCCTTAGAGAGTTGTCTGTTGGAGTGGGGGATTAAAAATGTGTTCACTGTGACAGTGGACAATGCTTCTTCTAATGATACAGCTATGGGATTCTTTAAAAGCAAGTTGTTGTCTTGGGGGGGTTCTTCTGTTAGGTTGCAGTATATGCACATGAGGTGTATAGCCCATATTTTAAATTTAGTGGTTCAAGATGGCTTGAGGTTTGCAGATGAGTCAGTTAAAAGGGTGAGGGATGCAGTGAGATGGGTTAGGAACTCACCTGCTAGGTTGAATAAGTTCAGAGAACTTGCTGAACTCATTGGGGTGGAAGCCAAATCAGCTTTGCAGCTTGATGTCCCTACAAGGTGGAACAGCACCTACCTTATGCTCAACACTGCAATTCAATATCAAAGTGTCTTTGACTCATATCATCAAAATGATCCTTCTTTTTTCTGCTGACTTGGGTTCTGCACCTTCTTTCCTTGATTGGGAGACTGTTGAAAGCTTAATGAAGCTTTTGAAAACTTTCTATGAAATGACTGTGAGAATATCTGGTTCTCTTTATGTCACTTCTAACACATTCTTCTCTGAGATCTCTGATCTCAGTTGTATGCTGGAAGATATGACTAAAGCTGACAGAACTGAAAAGGTAAAAAACTTGTACAATTTATTTGTGTAATTCTGTATATGAGTATATCTTGTAAGTTATTTACTTGTTTGTGTTTTTAAATGCTTATGCTTTCTGAGTTTCTGTATTTATTAGGCAATGGGGACAAAAATGAAAGAGAAGTTTGATAAGTACTGGGGAGATCCAGAAAAAATGAACCATATCATTTTCTTTGCCAATATTCTGGACCCTAGAGATAAAGAGGAGTACATGCCTCACCAGTTTGTCCAGTTGTATGGAGAGGCCAAAGGCAAAGAATGTTTTGCCAAGGTCCAAAATTCAATGGTTGCATTGTACAATGACTATGCAGCTACATACTCTGACAGTTCATCATCTAACCAACCTGTCCAGTCTCAGCCTCCTACTTGTACAGTTGGTAGGCCTGTCTCAAGGATGAAGAGTGAACTTAAAAAAAAAAAAGATTGGAGAGTGGTGGTGGAAGCAGTAAGCAGACAGAGCTACAAATTTACTTGAGTGAAAATCTGGTTGAGGATGATGAATCTGTGAGTTTTGATGTTCTAAAGTGGTGGAAGAATCATAGTGAGAGATTTCCTATTCTCTCCAAAATGGCTAGAGATGTACTTGCAGTTCCTATTTCCACAGTTGCATCTGAGAGTGCATTTAGTACAAGTGGGAGGGTGCTTGATGCATTTAGGAGTTCCTTGACTCCTAAAATTGTGGAAGCTTTACTGTGTACCCAAGATTGGTTGAGGTTACATAATCAGCCAATCACAGTTGAGGAAAATTTAGATGAGGTTGAGAGATTGGAGAAAGGTAAATTATATATATATATATATATATATATATATATATATATATATATATATATATATATATATATATATATATATATATATATATATATATATATATATATATTTCTTACATCATTTCTTTTGTACTTTTGTAATTTGTAAGTCTATAACTAACTACTAATTCTTAACTGTTTTGCAGAGTTACCCACTGGAGCTGGAACTACTCTACCATCAATGCTGCCATCCATTCCTGTAATGTTTTCAGTAATTATTTATCTTTATATGTTATGGTGTTGTACTGTTGTTTGCTGATGGCCTTCAAAAGATGAAACTGTGAGAATATCTGCAGTCTAAGTGGCTTGGCAACTTTCTATAAGTATATTATAGAAATATTGCCCCACTTAGAGTTGCCATACTCCCATAACACCCATTACATCCATTCTGGATCTCTGGTATTTCTCTCATCCTCTTAACTGATCTCTGTTCAGTTTTAATGCATTATTATTTATTCTTACTTGTTTTTTTGGCAATGATGATGCTTCCACCACTGTCTGAACAAATGGTATAGTGTTGCTATGTTGCTCATGTGCTATAATAACACATTTGAGCAATTTGCCACTATCCTAGCTTGAAATGGAAAATTGCAATCTGAGCCTATAAGGCTATTAGCCTAATGCCCCTACTTAGTTAGCTGTTGACTACATAGGTTGTCTAATAATCTAATATTCTGTTAAGTTTTCATATTAACAGGAAGAAGTGTAGTCGTGTAGAAATGGTGAATGGTGATTGATGATTTGATGAAAAGGCCTAGACTGGATTACTTGAATGATTGCTGACTTGCTGTTTTGCTGAAGTTCTGTTTAAGTGATTAACTTCAAATTTGTAATGTTTTGGAAGTTAAACACTTAAACTTATATTCTTTATGTATTCGTTTACTTTTTGCACTTTGGTTTGTAAACTTGAATTATTTTGCTCTCCAAAATGTCCATTATTAAGTTGTTGCATCACTTGCATGTTTTAGTTTGTTAATTTATTAGTTATTACTTATTTTGTTAATCATATTATCATTATTATGTTTTTTCAGTTTTTTATTTTCAATTATCAATGAACTTTTCCAAATCCGAATTAGGTCCGACATCCGATCCGAGTAGTCCGAAATCCGACATAGCATATCCGATAGGGTTTTAGTTTCAAAACGGACGGATAGGACTTCAAAATTTCAATCCGCAATCCGATCGGATGAACAGAAAACCAGTCCGATCCGATCCGATCCGTCCGTTGCACAGCCCTACTCGTATATCTTTAGTGCTCTTCACCATCTTTTGATATTCGACCATGCGTCTGGCTACAATTTCCCTCTTCTCTTCCACACCGTCTAGATCCACGACCATAGAATGTTCATTTTCATTCGCATTGAACGACCGTTCTCTAGCGGTCGGGATCCATGCTTCGATCGGTAAACGCGCCTCAGCACCATAGACGAGAGCGAACGATGTTTCCAACGTTGCCTCTCTAGGGGTTGTGCGGTAAGTCCAGAGCACATATGGGAGTTCCTCGGCCCAACTACGACCAACCGAGTGCAACTTCTTCTTCAGGCCTTCTAAGATAGTTCGGTTGGCATTTTCCACTTGGCCGTTCCCCTGCGGGTAAGCTACCGATGATCGGATCGAAGTCGTCCCGATCGTCGCCAAGAAGTTTTGAAAATATTGACTCACAAATTGTCGACCGTTGTCACTTATAAAGTGAACGAGAACGCCAAACCGAGAAATCACATTCCGCCATAAGAACCTGGTGCACTGTTGAGAAGTAATCGTGGCCAAGGGCTCAGCCTCGATCCATTTGGAGAAGTAATCTATCGCCACGATAACAAAAAGTCGTCGCCCGGATAGTTGCGGAAAGGGCCCCAAGATATCCACCCCCCATCGAGCAAACGGGATAGCGGTCGTGACCGGCTGATAGAAGGTTGCCGGACGTCCGGGCATCTGGGCGTACAGCTGACATGTCTCACAATTCCTCGCAAGCTTCTCACAATCCAGTTGAATGGACGGCCAATAGTACCCGATCACCATGATACGTCGAGCCAACGATCGACCTCCCTGGTGCGACGAACATATACCCGAATGCAACTTGTTCATTACCAGGTCTGCTTCAAAGGAATTCAAACAATGCAGCAGAGGACCACCATACGATCGTCGGTATAACCGTCCGTCTTGCACCTGAAATCTCGGTGACCTCAACTTCGCCTTTCGCGCCCGTTGTGGATCATCCGGTAATCGGTCGTGCTGCAGGTATTCCATCAGATCAGAAATCCATGTTTCCTCAGCCGGTTGGATAGGGGCGACCGGTAAGCGGTGAATACTATGCCTCGGAATCACTAAAATTCGAGCAATTTTGGACATATGCTCGGGTGCGTGTTGTGCAAGCTTCGAGAGGATGTCCGCATCAGCATTATCCAATCGGGGAACATGACGGACAGTATATGCTCGGAAGAAATTCAACTTCTCCATCGCTAAGTCGTGATAAGTTTGTAGCCGTTCTCCATTGACCTCATAATCACCGAGGACTTGCCCGACAACCAACGCTGAGTCGGTCTGTGCCCGGATGTACTCAGCCCCCAAGTCCCGAGCATATTGTAACCCGTTGACAAACGCTTCGTACTCTGCCTCGTTATTGGTCGGGGAAAATTGATACATCAGGGCATAATAAACTTTAAATCCTTCTAGGCTAGTGATTGCGACTCCTCCGCCCGCTCCCTTCTTGCTACTTGAACCATCAGTAGCCAACGACCACCAAGCGGCCTCAGGATCTTCTTCAACTGGAGGTTGGACTTCCCCAGCGGTGCACTCGACCAGAAAATCGGCCAAGGCCTGACCTTTAATCGCCGGTCGTGGTCGGTAGTCTATAGCGTACTGCGTCAACATTAATGCCCATTTGACTAAGCGTCCAGATGATGAAGCAGTGCAGAGGACTGCGCCGATCGGTTGGTCTGTCAAAACATGTATAGCTCGGCCTTGAAAATAGGGAGCCAACTTCTTTGCCGCGTATATAAGGCAAAGACTACCTTTTCTAATAGGGAGTAGCGGAGCTCGGGCCCATGGAGCGCGTGGCTCACATAGTACACAGGTCGCTGCACCCCCTCCAGATCTGTTCGGCATAACACCGCACTTACAGCTCGATCGGACACGGCTAGATAGACATCAAGCTCTTCCCCAGGCTCGAGCTTAGACAGCACGATCGTAGACATAAAATATTCCTTCAACTTATCAAAAGCTGCGCGACATTCCTCATCCCACACGAATCCATTGACCTTTCGGAGCACTTTGAAGAACGGTAGAGCGCGCTCGGCCAACTTCGAGAGAAATCTGCTCAAGGCTGCCAGTCTCCTGGTCAATTGTTGGACTTCCCGGATGGTTGTGGGTGGTTGCATGTCGACGGTTGCTTTAACTTTGACGGGATTTGGCTCAATCCCCCTCTTTGTCATCATGTAACCGAGAAACTTCCCGGTCTGCACGGCAAATGTACATTTGGTCAGGTTCAAACGTAGCTGGTACGTTCGCATGATCTGGAAGCACTGTCGGAGATCCCGAGTGTGGTCTGCTCGGTCTCGACTCTTCACTAGCATATCATCAATGTAAGCTTCCATCGTCCGGCCTAGCAGGTCCTCAAAGAGCATGTTGACCATGCACTGATATGTTGTTCCCGCGTTGCGTAGGCCAAATGGCATGACCTGGTAGCAATATAAACCATCAGGCGTGACGAATGCCATTTTGCTCTCGTCTTCATAGCTCATCATAATCTGATGATAACCTTTGAAAGCGTCCATGAAGCTCATGAACTCGGCCCCAGCCGTTTCATCGACCATCTGATGAATACTCAGCAGGGGATAAGGATCCAGTGGGCATGCTTTATTCAGGTCGGTGAAGTAGATGCACATTCTCCAAGATGGAGGCTTAGGGACCAACACTATATTGGCCACCCACTCGGGATAAGTGACCGGGCGTATGTGCCCGATCGCAGCCATCTTCTTCACCTCTTCTTGAACGAACTCTCGGCGATCGGAGGACAAGTGCCGGGTCTTCTGAACAATCGGTTTAGCCGCAGGGTCTACAGCCAACCGATGGAAAATAACCGTTCGATCAATCCCGGGCATATCCTCGGGCCCCCATGCAAATATATCAGCGAATTCCCGGAGGATTGCTAACACTTCCGATCGCAGTTCAGGGGTAAGGGCCCGACCAATCTTTATCTTTCTCTCCGGTCGATCTTCCGATAAAGGAACTTCCTCTATCTCTTCAGATGACTCTGACTGTTCTTTCCAGTCCTTAACAGCCTCCCGGACGATGGTGTTTACTCAAGACGAACCCGCATCACGCCGATTAACTGCTCGAGTATAACACTTTCTGGCCGATTGAGCGTCACCGCGTAGAACCCCAACCCCAGCCGGGGTAGGAAACTTCATGCACAGGTGAGGCATAGATATTATTCCCCCGACCTTCATGATGGCCGGGCGGCCTAGGATCACGTTGTGGACGCAATGGAGATTCACGACCACAAATTCCATATCCGTCTTGACTGATTTAGGCGGAGTTCCTAACTCGACCGGGAAGATGATTTTTCCTTCGGGGCAGATGGTAGCCCCGGTAAATCCCGACAGGGGTACACCGACCGGAATTAGCTCCTGGCGGTCAAGTTTTAGCTTCTAAAAAACGTCCAAGTAAAGGACATTAACACTGCTCCCGGTGTCTACCATCACCCTTTGTACGTCGACTCCCATGATGTCGATCGTAACAACAAGCGCCTCCATCCCGGTGTCTTCGCTCTCTGGTTGATCTTCCAAAGAAAAGGTGATCGGCTCCATCTTTTGCCTCTTACTGGTTTCCCGGGAGTCGACGATCACGACCGGGCAAGGATTTCGAGCTTGGGAAGCATCTTCCAAGCCCCCGAATATAACATGGATTGTCGGTTTTGAGGCTTGCTGACCACTCGAAGGTGGATCGGGATCCCACCGGTCTTGATCTCTCCGGTCCTGGTTTGATCGATTAGGGCGATGGGAGCGTCTGTGATCCTTTCTTTCAGATGGTTTTTTGCTCTCTTCTCTCTTCCCCACACACTTATCCAACTTCCCCAACTGGAGTAAATCTTCCAACAATTGTTTCAGATGGGTGCACTCCTCCGTGTCATGCCCAGCACACCGATGATAAGCACAATGTTTCGACTTATCCTGCCCATCCGGTCCCGGATGAGGTAGACGAATGAGGTTGCAGGACTGGGCGTATTGCATGGCTTCCGCAGCCGATCGGTTCAACGCCGTGAAATCTCCCGGTCGTGCTCGTGGTCGGGGATGGTCTTCGCCCGACCGGTTGTCCGACCGACCGGAAGCTTTCCGGGAAGATCCAACCTCTTGGGAGCGTTTGACGGCATTTGCCTCTCCAGCATTGGCATAATCTGTCACTCTTCGGAGCGCTTCTTCATAGGTGGTAGGCGGGTGGAGTATAAAATCCGGATACAAATAACCCGCTCGGAGAGAAATGTGTAGCATGTGAATGGCTGTTAGGTCGTCCATAGGCTCGACCTCTCCGACCGCCGCTTTCCACTTGACTAGGAAATTGATCAAGCTTTCCCCCTCCAACTGTTTAGCCTTCTCGAGGTACATGTAAGGCTTCCGGACAACTTTGTAAGTGACAAACTTCCGAGTGAACTTCGTCGCCAAACTAGCAAAATCAGAAATAGACCCCGGTTGCAATGTTCTGAACTACTCGGCCGCCCGACCGGAAAGCGTCGAGTAAAAAGCCCGGCACATCACGGCGTCAGTTACGCCCATCATGAACATATTGCCATAGTAGGTGCTGATGTGGACCTCCGGGTCTGTCTGGCCGTCATATTCTTTGTTTCCAGGAATTCGCAAATCAAGCGGGTAAGGTTGAGCCATGATCTCCACCGTGAAGGGTGTCCGCAATAATGAAGCGGTATGATCGGGAGGAGGCCTTGAGGCATGCTCATTCTGCCAGCGAGTGAATTCTGCTCGAAGATCGTTTAACATTCCTCGGGTCTCGTCTTGCTCGACCGTGCGGGCTGGTTCCCGAGCCCGGCGGCGTCGATGCGCTTGAGGCCCGCTATGTCCTGACGACCCCGACTGACTGGCCGCTTGCATGGGAGAATCAACCGAGCGCCTATTTGGATCCTGTGGTCCCAATCTTTGCCTCATTGCTGGTCGGAGTCGCTTGAATGCGCTAGCCCGGTTGGCTTCTAATTCGGCCTCTTCAGCCGCTTGAACATGGGTTTCCTACCGTGGTTCCTCCATGACCTCGGCCCCCTGCGATCCCAACCTCGAGTGAGCGAGCGCCTAGTCCGGGGACCGGGCTGAAGCTCGGGCTCGGTCGGCATGGTCGGTTGGTTCGGGGGAGAGGAAGTTGGAGCAGTGTACGCAGGCATGTAAAGCGGGTAACTGGCCAGTGGATAATACATTGGTGTCCCTGGCCAACAACCATATTGAGGAGGTGGAACTGGGTAGGGATAATTTGCCAGGAACGGATATTGTTGACCGGGCGTTGGATACATTGGTTGAATATAATTAACCGGGTTGGGAGCTGCCGATCGTGGAGGTGAAAGGTTGAGATTGAGGTCAATTGTCTGACCCTGGTGTTGTGTATAGTTGTGGTCGGATGAACTTGCTTCCTCATCCTCCGGTGCTCGGTACGACGATACATGAACGGAAACATGTTGATGATTGGGATCTGGTACTCGTCTACGATAACTTTTCGTACCCGGGTCCCCACAGACGGCGCCAAAATGATAGTATAAATATCCACATAATGCGGTCAAAGTACTGAATGAGACCAACTAATAATAGTAAAAGGGGATTTTATTGATCAAAAGTAGTCCTACTACAATCTAGATGGTTATCCGACTGAATGCGGTCGGGCAGCTCTGTAAATAACCTATTGATAGTCCAAAAGTCCCCCTCACTGTAGCCGTCGTGGGTACTTATAGCCTCTGACCGGAGACACACTTCCGGCCTACCGGCATGTAACCCACGTAGCCTCCACGCGTCTTCACCCCGGCGAGCCCTCTCTGTCAACGCATAGCATTGCCACGTGCCTTTCTCCTTCATCTTCGTCTCTTTACAAAATGAAGGCCCGAGGATCGGGAAGCCCAACGGTCGGGCCCGACCACTCTAGCTAAACGGCGTCCGACCTAAAGATCCTGCACAAACGACGCCAATCATCAATTAAAAATGGTTCAAAATTTAGGTAAAAATATCACTGCATCTCATATTCTAATTGACTAATTGACTGAAAATAAAAAATAAATAGTAATTGACTGAAAAAAAAAGTAATTGCCTGAAAATGAATCTAATATTACTATTTGACTGAAAATATAAAAGAAAATGAATATTAATAATTGACTGCAAATAAAAAATGATCCATAATTGACTAAAATGAAAAAAAAAATTCTCAAATCATTGCATTTTAATTAAAAATGGAACGGAAATTAAAAATTCGACGAAAATATTTCAATAATAATATTCTACATCATCAATAGTAAATGCATATTTTAAACAATAGTAAAGGTAAATAAAAAATAGAACGGAAATATTTCAATAAAAATATTCTACATCATCAATTAAAAATGGAATGACTAGCTCAAAAAAATAAATGGAATGGAAATTAGGTAAAAATATCACTGAATCTAATATTCTAATTGACTACTTGATTGAAAAAAAAAAAAGAATAATTGGCTGAAAATGAATCTGATATTAATAATTGACTGAAAATATAAAAGGATCACTAATTGACTGATATTCTACCATTATATATTTTCACCCGAGTCACCCATCCTAATGGGTTGAAGGTGTTAGCTCTAGGCGAAAATGGACAATATTGTGTTGCTACCATCAATGTTGTCTACAAAGAGGTTTCAATAATGTGTAAATATAATCGGTGATATTATATTTTTTAAATGGCAAAATTGCTATATATCTAGACAAAAAATATATTTTCCATGCAAATGAATTAGGATATCAATTCATTCTTATAACTGAGTTGCTATAGAACGAGCACATTTGCCTAATTTATAAAAATACTGAACAATGATAAATAAAATCTCCTAAGTTACAGCACCGCGTGCATACATCTACACATTAGATATTAATTTGGCAATTATTTGCTCAAATTCAAGCAATGATAACATAAAAACACATAAATGATCCAAACTATTCCTTCAATTGCATTATATAATATTTGATGTTCTAATTTAAATAATTATATATCGATCCAAATATTCTTAATATATTACAACAAATTCATTCCGTGCATCGCACGAGCGCAAATACTAGTTATTAGAAAAATGAAAAAGATAATTGAGAAGCATGTTTATATAGGGTAAAAGGTGGTCATTGTTCAAGTTAGCCTTTACTAAAGAAAATAGTCATTAATTAGGCTACAGTTGAACTTTGTAGGTTCGAGAAAGATGTTGGGGTATAAATATAGGCTTATGTAATGCTTGGAATGAGCTTGAAATGTCCATATAAGTTTTTGAATAACTCAGGAACTTGGGTTAGGTTGCTTGGGGCCTAAGAGAGATGTACCTACTTTCTTATGTTGATGATTTTTACAACAAAGAAAGTGAAGGAAGTGAGGGAATATATGGGCTCGAAACTTAATCTATCCAAAAAAAAAAAAAAAATTATCTCAAGTCGCCAAGGCAAGGGGAGTGCGCTAAAATTAATGAGGTTTTTGACTTAAATGTGCAAAAGATATGAGTGGTAGAAAAAAAACATGCACATTTTGAAATTTGTATATATTTTAAGAAAAACTACATTGAAACTTGTGTTTTGGATAAAAATGCAAGTTCAAATGGAATTTTATAAATTAACGAAAAGATCTTTTTTAAATGTAAAATACAAGAAACACAAATTATACTTATATTTCTCGTATAAATACGACTTGCATTTTTAATATTCTACACAATTTTTTTTTTTTTGTTAATTTAAAAATCTATAATGGGACTTGCATTTTTTAACTTCAAACACAAATTTCAATGAAATTTTTCCTTAAAATATATAAAATTAAAAAAATGCAGATTTTTTTTCACTCCACTCAACTTTTGTCTATTTCAGTCATTAACCGAAATTAATGCGCCGGCCGCCGGGCCACTAAATATAGTAAAATGCCAACATTGTATTATGGTTGCCTTGTTGGCCCAACTTCCGCATTTTCGGACAAATATATCCACGTGTCTCTCACACATGGGAGTTGCGCTTCGTCAGTGGGTAGAGCGCAAATACAGTTCACTGGAAAGCAGGCGCACCAATTTGCACTCCATTGCTGTAAATCTGAGCTCAGCTCGCCTCACCTCGGCTCTTCGTCTCCTTGGTTCTTAGGATTCTTGCACTCCATCTGTTTGATAAAAGTCTATGGCGACTGGGTGCTGCGTTGCTGCTACTCACACTGACTGTGGGCTCGGCCGTTCTTGTATTGGTTTGCCCTCTATTTCTTCTAGGACTGCGGGTACTAGACATAGTCATGGCAGTTCCTTCAAGATGAAGCCCAGTGGAGGGTGTCGAATTCGGTAGTCTCTCTCGCTCTCTCCCTTTATTTCATATATTTTACTAGCAGTATTTCTGTCGGGTTTGCAGGGTCATATGAACTAAAAAAATAAGTACTCTTGTAGTCTTGTCTTAGTCTTCTTGCGCCTAAAGATTCATTTGCACTGATGGCCGTATTACGAAATACTGAACTTCTTCGTAGCAATTATGCGAGGAACCTGATCTCGCACTAAAAAAGGATTTAAATATAGAAATCGAATATTGTAACACCCCTCAACATGAATGACATTCTAGCTTAGTTGATAGTTGAGTTACGCATCCTTTACTAGGCTTTTGTTGCACTTCTATATTTCGTTAGTTACTCCCACATTGATAAAATAAGAGAGAATATATGGGTTTATTAGGCTATGAGTTAGACTAATTGATTGATTGGATCAATTTTTTAGTGCGGTTTGGCTCATGTGCATTATAGCCTAGTTGAGTAGAACATATAGGTGACCCCAACTCAATCTTAGATTATAATAGGGGATAAACGCTTTTAGTCTTTGTTTGTCTCTATGTACTGCATTCTGAGGACAGAAGGGAAGCTGGATTGAGTAAATTTCAATACTTGTTTCAAATGGAAATAGGGATGGGATATCCCATTCACAGGCTTAAGTTGATCGTTCATTAATGTATTCACAGGCTTTTATTTAAGTGGAAGAAATTTAGCTAAGGATGCTTGCGGATGATGTGGATTTGAACTGAAATGCAGGTGCCAGTCCACTAGTACGGATGAGCGCAAAACAAAAATGAATTTGTTAGACAATGCAAGCAATCTCCTCACTAATCTGTTGAGTGGGGGAAAAATTGGGTCCATGCCTACTGCTGAAGGTGCTGTTTCTGATCTTTTTGGTCGGCCACTTTTCTTCTCACTGTACGACTGGTTCTTAAAGGTACTGCCATTGGCATGATTTATTTATTTCTTCTTATTGTAGTGAATATGTCCTTATGACTAGATGACCAAATTACTGTGTTACAGTATGATTTGCTCTTACCTGAAGATACGGAGCCACTAAGTTATAAGTAAAGAGGTACTAATAGTTGCCTTTTACGGGGCGTTTGGTTGGAAGGAAGGAATTAAGGAGGAAAGAAATTGTAATTCGGTGCGAAAAGAATAAGGTGGGAATAACAATTACATTGTTTGGTAGGGAGAAATAATGAAAATGGGAGAAGCGATATAAAGACTAAAATACCCTTTGTGTAATAATATTAATAATAACATTCAAGGACAAATATGTCTTTTCCTTCCCTTTCCCTTTGCATGAATTCATTGAATTGCAATTCATAGGGGGGGCCTATGAATTGCAATTCAATGAATTGAGGGAATTGCAATTCCCTCAAACCAAACAATTTAGTTTATCATTTCATTGAATTGCAATTTAATTCCAACGCAATTCATGCCAACCAAACACCCCGTTAGAGTCTTAGAGAATGCCTGATGAACTGCATTAGTGGTAAATATCCTCTTAAAAACAAGACTTTAATCTTCCTAAACTTGGAAACTATTTGCTCTGTTGTTTGAAGCTAGCATTTACCTTTTGCGGTGCATTCCCACCTTTTTTTTTTTTTTTTCTGTATTCATTTTCCTTTTGGTTTTCATTGAACTGACAGTATGGCTCGGTGTATAAACTTGCTTTTGGGCCGAAAGCATTCGTAGTTGTATCAGATCCCATTGTGGCAAGGCATATTCTTCGTGAAAATGCATTCTCATATGACAAGGTGTGATTCTGTAAACATTCTTTCTCTCACTTTCTCAAACACATAAGCACACATGCTGGAGCTTTCCCTTATTGTGACTCTAGTTTGCTTTTCTTTATTTCTTTTTATTTTTTAAAAATCTTAAGATACTATCGATCTTTTATTTTTAGATCATTTCCTTTTGAATTTCTATATGTTGATAAAGAGAAGCTGTACTAACTAACCAGGCATTATGTTGACTATTCAAACATCTGTGTATGTTGCAATCTTATGGAGTTATGGCCTCACTTCTTTTACATTATGACATTTTTTGTCTTCAAACAGGGAGTTCTCGCTGAAATTTTGGAACCTATAATGGGAAAAGGACTAATACCTGCTGACCTTGATACTTGGAAACAAAGGAGAAGAGGTGAGTTTGAATTTTGAGATATGAGCGGGTTCAATTCCGTGAACAGTCATGGATATCTTCAGCAACTAGTTGTTTGTAGCTTCTGATGTAGTGCCAGTGTGGACTTTACTATATTTTTACAAGAAGTGATTCATGGAATAAGCTTAATAGTAGCATATGAATGCATCACCTCTTGTTGCAATATTTAGACTAATAAAGGCAAGAAGTGACAGCATAATAACAGATGCTACTACACTTAATTTAAATTCTTCTCATTATTCATTTTCCAACTTTGCGGGCATAAATGCTGCTATACGAACTAAGGGATATTTTACCTGCATTTCATGATTTTTTACTTCTTTGTACCTTTATACTTCTATACCAATATTTTACTTATGTGGTTTACAGTCATTGCTCCCGGGTTCCACACTTCATACTTGGAAGCCATGGCAAAATTATTTGTCGATTGTTCTGAAAGAACAATATTGAAATTTGAAAAGCTTATAGAAGGAAAAGAGTCACAAGGTGGAAAAACAATTGAACTGGATCTTGAGTCAGAATTTTCAAATTTGGCACTGGATATTATTGGGCTTGGTGTTTTCAATTATGATTTTGGTTCTGTCACCAAAGAATCTCCAGTAATCAAGGTAAGGGTTAGATTACCATGCTTTGATTTTATGAGGATGCTGCATTTCTTTTCAGAATGTGAATGTGTTACTCTTAGAGTGATTATTGCATCTTTATTGTGCTCTCCCTTTTTCTTTAAATCTTTGTAGCACATAAGCACAACAGGTAAATAGATGTTTTTCTCGGCCATTTTTTGCTACCTATATTCTTCTCACCAATATCAATTGCATGATTTTTTGCTACCATGAACCTCCAGTATCTGGTAGCCACATTGGGCTTCAAGTAATCCAGAGTTAAGTTATTGGACTCCATTTGGTGGACCTCTCTTGATTTGCTCCATTCACGAGGCATGAACCGAAGACTATGTTTGAGGGGAATCAAGCTCCTACTACTTGGACCGCATGTTGGTAGTAATGTAGTTTCAACTCCATGGTGGCAATTGTCTAAGTCAAACTTTTGCTTATAGGTAGTTCATGGAAGATTTTGATAACCGTTTTATCCACTAGAGCTTTCTGATGGATATGCTGATAAGTTGTATAATGAAAATCTTCGGCAAAAGTCACATTGCCTTCACTGTTGGTACGTATTTCCAATCAAACCTGGTTTCAGTCTGCTTGAATTCTGGATTGTGCCAACTGCCAAACAAAGGATTTAAGGACATGCTATATTTACTTGATGATTGACTTAGGAATAAAGAGGATGGTTATTCAAATAATTTGAATAGCATATACTCTTGAATTTCCCAACTGCATCCTGTCAGAGAATAAGTCAGCTTTCTGCTTTATAAGAGATCCAATCAAGATTCTGTAGAGGTCTTTAAGACTGGGATATGAAATTCCATAGAGATCCTCGAAATTGGGAGTTGGAAAGTTGTCTTAGCTTCATACAAACTATCTACTCAAGTCCTGGAGGAGCTGCAGAGGGATTGGAGACAAGGATGTTCATTGTCAAATCAGTGTTATACTGTTATCAAGGCCCGACGCCTAGGCGTCCGGTCGGTCGAGACCGAACGCCTAATGTGCTCGCCTCGCCTCGCCTAAGTGCAGAATACAACCCAAAACTCCACAAAACATACATGGGCTGAACCTACACACTAAGGCGAGTTGACCGGTGTAATTTTCAGCCGGAGAATTCGCCGGAATCTGCCTCACGCGCCGGAGCGTGGCATCGGAACAGTGGCTCACCGGCGGCGTGTGGTGGCTTTGATGGCGGCGCGGTTAAAGCTCCGGCGTCGTCCTCCCGTTTCGAGCAAAGCCCACTACCTCACTCTGGCATGTTAGCAATAAATACTAGACTTCTCACCACCCTAGGAAAAACTATTCATCTTCTCAAGACAACTTGAAGTAAATAGGGTTATAAAAAGGCTTCCCAAGACAAGATATTTTCAATATACAATAAATACTTGACTTCTCACTATCCTAGGAAAAACTATTCATCTACTTCAAGTAAATAGGCCACAGCAAAAAGGCTGCCCAAGACAAGATATTTCAATATATATATACCAGGGTTATGGCGACGCCTAGTCGACGCCTAGGCGTCCGGTCGGTGAAGACCGAACGCCTAATATGCTCGCCTCGCCTAAGTGTAGAATACAACCCAAAACTCCACAAAACATACATGGGCAGAACCTACACACTAAGGCGAGTTGACCGGTGTAATTTTCAGCCGGAGAGGTCGCCGGAATCTGCCTCACGCGCCGGCGCGTGGTGTCGGAGCAGCGGCACAGCGGCGGCGCGTGGAGGCGCGTGGTGGCTCTGATGGCGGCGCGGTTCAAGCTCCGGCGTCGTCCTCCTGTTCCGAGCAAAACCTACTCCCTCACTCTGGCATGTTATCAATATATACTAGACTTCTCACCACCTTAGGAAAAACTATTCATCTTCTCAAGACAACTTTAAGTAAATAGGGTTGTGAAAAGGCTGCCCAAGACAAGATATTTTCAATATACAATAAATACTAGACTTTTCACTACTCTAGGAAAAACTATTCATCTACTTGAAGTAAATATGCCAGCAAAAAGGCTGCCCAAGACAAGATATTTTCAATATATATATACTTTTTATTTATTTAATACTCATCGCCTAGTCATCGCCTAGGCGGTCGCCTAGTCGACTAGTCGACTAGGCAGTCGGTGGCATCTCGCCTAGAAAGTCCGCCTTGATAACCTTGATATATACTTTTTATTTATTTAATACTCATCGCCTAGTCGACTAGGCAGTCGGTGGCATCTCACCTAGAAAGTCCACCTTGATAACCTTGGTCAAATGTCAAATCTTTCATCCAAGCTTTGGTTAATGATAAATGATTAATCATGTGATTTTCCAGGGAAGCAGATTTGGATCCCAGGCTGCCCACTAAATATTTCTGTTTTTTTTTTTTTTTTTTTTTTTTTTTTTTTGTTGGGAAGCATCTAAGGAAGCTATAGTTGATGGGGAAAAACTTAAGAACAAGGGATATCATTCATGTCTATCACTGTGTTTTGTGTCTCAAAGATGAAGAAACAGTCACCGTTTTCTTATTCACGGCAATTTGACATGGAAATGTTGGCAACTTTTATTAAGTGGAGCTAAATGGTTATGTCCTCTACTGTTAAAAGAAGTGCTGAAAGGCAGGAGTCTTAAATGGAACAGAATGAAATATAAGGAATGGAATCTGGCTCTGCTATTAATGTTCTTTTCTTGATGGTTTATTTTTGGTCACCTCAAATATGTATAGTATATAGGCTACTGTTTGCCTCTTTTGCTGCACAAAATCCATGTGCTTTGGGTGGTACCCTTTAGGCCTTTAATGACTTCTTAACTTGTCAAAATGAAAAAAGAGATCCACTCAAGATTGTATAATTTTTTATCTGAAGTTGTCAGTTGCTCTGATAATTCCCTTCAAAGAATTGGTTGATTGATTTAGAGAGCATGCTAGGTGCACACATCACTTTACTTGTAAGCATTAATGGATTGATATTTAGAAATTAGAACTTGGAAGGTGACACGTGTATTCCTTACCCACAGAATAAAGAAACTAGGAAACAGTAAAGCTTCTATTATTAGGAGTACAAACAGCCAGGAAAGGTTTCTGTAAGCCTTTGTAATTTACTAGTATGTTCTTGATTGATTGTTTTTCCTTCAAAGGTTAGTCAACTACTTAGTAGTAAGAGAGAGAGAGAGAGATCTGCATGAATCATGCTACAATTAGCTAGATAGTGCATGATCAGTTTTGTTTGTTCATTTGATTTGGTTGAAGGTTTTATTTATTGTGTGTTCTAAGAGGCTATTAAGTTAGACGATATTCTCATGGAGAGACATCAGGCATGTTTAATTGAACTCTTCCATTTTCTTCTGCCAATTACAAACTAGTTGGTGTTTTCAACTTGCAGGCAGTATATGGTACTCTTTTTGAAGCTGAGCATCGGTCAACATTCTATATTCCTTATTGGAACATTCCTCTGGCAAGGTGGTTAGTTCCCCGACAAAGGAAATTCCGTAATGATCTTAAGGTCATAAATGACTGTCTAGATGGTCTCATAAAACTTGCGAAAGAGACCAGACAGGTAAGAGGATTTATGGCATAAATGACAAGCATCTTTTGAGAGTGCAAACTGCTTCTCCATATAAACAACAATTTTGATAATTAATATCATGTGTGCTTTCAAGTGCTTTATAATGTCATGGTGGAAAATAGACATACATTACTGGTATAATAACCTCTACATCAAGCTATGACAGTCAAATGGTGTCACAAGATGAAACACAATGACACATTTGGGTCTCACCAAAAAAACAATGACACATTTGGGTAGAGTAATATTCTATATTTATTGCTTTTATCGGAGAAAGAGTGCATGCTACTCCTTATGTCTTTGGTCAAACAAAGTCTGTGTTTGATTGAATGGGAATGAATCTAGTAAGAAGAAGATTTTGGAATTGGAGATGAAAAATAGAATTTTGATCCATAGTAGTTACAGATCAGCTAATTTTCTTCTTATTGTTAAAAATCATTTTAGAAATTTTCAAAACTCATCAGATTGTGTACCAGGATTTCTTGTTTCATACTTTCATTTTGATTGCATTCTCTGTCAGGAAGCAGATGTTGAGAAACTGCAGCAGAGGGACTACCTAAATCTTAAGGTTGGCATTTATTTCTGTTTGTGAGGCCATATGTCATAGGATTTATCGTTCATGCATTCAAAAAATTTAGAAATCCAGACTAGTGAGTTTTGGCTTGACTATGAAAGTTCGCAGGATGCAAGTCTCTTGCGCTTTTTAGTTGATATGAGGGGTGCTGATGTTGATGATTGTCAGGTGACATTTTTTTTAACTTCATTTGTTTCTTTTTAATTAATTTTCAACTAAAAAAAGATGTGTGGATTTCATTTCATTCTTTCATGCAAATCCATGTTGCATATTTATCTCTATGCAGTACTAACCTGTTTTCTTTGCTTCATACATACCACTCTTTTATGAATTTTATGTGACAGCTAAGAGATGACTTGATGACAATGCTTATTGCTGGCCATGAAACAACTGCAGCTGTCCTTACTTGGGCTGTTTTCCTGCTAGCACAAGTACGGCTTGTCATAACACAAAGAAAAAATCTTTTTTACATTCATCTAAATGAAACAAAGCATAATTCAGACGACTCTTGAAAGTAAAATCATGCAAAATTTTTCTGGAAAGGAAATAACAAACTTGAAGTGCAAAAGGTACTCATCAAGGGTACAGAGTGCATATGGTTTGCATCAAATATGCAATTTCATTTTTTTTATTGATAATGCAGACCTTTTTGCTTCCATTACAGTAATTCTTCCTTAATTGTTAATTGATGACATCACAATGTTTGATGAACGTGGTTTTGATAATATATGTTCAATTTGAGCAGCATCCTTCCAAAATGAAGAAAGCCCAAGCTGAGATTGATGCGGTGCTTGGACAGGGAAGTCCAACCTTTGAATCACTCAAAAAATTGGAGTAAGCCATGGAACTCTATGAACTTGTTCTGGTTACCATGCCATATTTGAGTACTCTTTAGTTTTAACCCAAGTAACAAAAATGATTTTAAAATAATCCTGTAGAATTTTTCAATACCTATCGCTAGATTTCTGGCTATTTTCTGTTGAAGTTAAATTAATTACATATCAAACTGGAAATCTAGTGGGCAATGTTAACGTTGAAACTGTAGAAACTGTGTAAACTGTGTATATATTTCTGTGTGTTTGCTGTACAAAGTAGAAGCCTATTTATACATAGGCTGAGAGACTCCCAACCACATAATTCAAAAAGGAAAGGAAAGACAAAGCACCTTATTCTAACTACCCTTATTCTTCTAACAGGCAAGTATCTAGTTACTTTTATGCTAATTGGAATTTCATCAAGTATATATGTCCATTAGATATGATCTTAACGATAAGTGTGCTTCTGGCTTTCAGGTACTTACGTCTCATTGTCGTGGAGGCTCTGCGCTTATTTCCACAACCTCCATTGCTTATTAGGCGTTCCCTTAGGCCAGATCAATTACCAGGTAAAGTTCTCATTATTACTTACAAAATTCTTCAAACTCCTCAATGTTTATATATGAGAAAATCCTCACTTTTGAATGTTTTTGTTGAATTTGAAAGATGGAATGGCCTGGCGGGTGGAGAATAACAACCACCCGCCAGTTAGGTGGAAGCAAGAATGTAGAATCAAGGAATGGAAAATGTATATAAGGCTGAAAGATATAGAAAATGTATGATTCTATATTATCTGTCTTTCTAACAAAGAAACATAGTACATATATATATATATATATATATATATATATATATATATATATATATATATATACAAACACATAATTGTAAGTACCTATCCATAAACTGAAACCTATTCATAAACAGACACAACCCTATAGATAAATCTAACTCTTTATTTTTCAACAGTTTTAACTTTTAACCGAATTTAATTTTTACTTGAAAATTTACTTAATTAATCATCTCTTCATGAAAGCAATGAGCTACTCGCCCTTCACTCAAGAGTAGACTCCTGGGACTCTTGAGTGCTTAAGTCAAGGCTAGGCTTCAGATAGAATTTTTTCACTTACAATTGAATAATTTCACTCCTATTAACTGTATAAATTATCATCATAACTTGAAGGATTCAAAAGTTAAAAATGAAAAGAATAACTACTCTGTGTGTGTATAAGAAAGAAAAAGAAAGATTTCCATGATTCCAGCCTACATAGTTTATGGAATTTCTCAACTATCAAAATTTTGAAACTAGAGATTAAAGTCCTTGAATATTCAAGTTCCATAGCCTGGGGTAATTCCTTCGGATTTATTGTGGTGTGTTCTCTTCTCTAATTGCATCCATATATGTGGACCCGGAATCCTTAAAGTTGTACTAAATTAATACTCTGTGAGTCCATTCATTCTAAACTTCTTTAGGTAAAGATGGTATAAACAAGTCTCAGTCATAACTTCGATTTATTGAAAAGACTTGAGACGCACCTTCATTGAGGGGACTTCATATATCTCAAAAGTATCTTTCGAAATCCTTGTATTTGAGTCAGGATATGAACTGAAACATTTAAACCCTGCGAAAAACATTGAACATTCAAGTCAACCAGTATTAAGCCACAAATTCAATGAAGCCTCCTTGCATTTTCTTTGTGATGTTTTCCTTTTGTGCACGTCATGATCTTAAGCATCTGCTATCCTTGTATCCTGAAAAAATTTTACCAACTGTGAAGGAGGTTACAATGGTGACAAGGATGGATATGCAATTCCAGCTGGTACCGACATATTTATTTCTGTAAGTTTGTTGACTTTGTACTTTTTCCTTTGCAATGTTTGTGTGTGCTGTATAATGTGTTGTTTAAGGTTTAAGGACTTGTACTTCTAGGTTAAAAATGAATATTGACGAGGTACCTAAGCACAAAGCCAAAAGATAGGATAACCCCGCTGAATTCTATATTTTCACTTACACATCCAAACAGGTCTATAATCTCCATAGGTCACCATACTTCTGGGACAAACCAAATGAGTTTGAACCTGAGAGGTTTCAAGTTCGAAAGGAAAGTGAAATCGAAGGGTGGGCTGGTTTTGATCCATCTAGAAGCCCTGGAGCACTATACCCAAATGAGGTCAGCTTCTTTCAGTGCACTGTTTAATTATAATGCCATATCATCAGCAAGTTTGATATTTGATAATGGGATCTGCTCATGTAATCAGATTATATCAGACTTTGCTTTCTTGCCTTTCGGTGGAGGACCAAGAAAATGTGTAGGGGACCAGTTTGCACTCATGGAATCAGCTATAGCATTGGCAATGTTGCTGCAGAAGTTTGACATCGATTTGAAAGGAACGCCAGAGTCCGTGAAGCTTGTTACTGGAGCAACAATTCATACGAAGAACGGGTTATGGTGCAAATTGAAGAAGAGGTTGGATGTGTGCTGAATCTGAAAATCCATTGTTCTCGGTAAACTATGCCTGTTCAATACAACACTATGAAGTTCGGTGCAGCAAATGCAATGAAGAGTCACTAATTTCTGAAGAAGAAGAAGAAGAAGATAATTCAACTCATATTATTCAGATTTCTGAAGAGATTGTTGCCCTTCTGTAGATCTGTATTTTATAATTTTGTAAAATAATGTATTAATCAGAGGTGTAGTGCAGCAGGGGGTAGCATCAGATTGAATTTATCAGTGGAGAAAGGAAGCTTTCAATTCAATGATATCAGGCGATTGCTTGGCATTATTCTATATAGTTTGGTGATATCTACCTGAAGGAATTTGGTTAACAGCATCGTTGGGTACATCTATATCTATCTATATAATAATAATAATAATAATAATAATAATAATAATAATAATAATAATAAGGGAGAAGTGTCAAATAGGTCCATCTACTACTGCGAAGTGCTCGATTTTCATCCTGAACTAAATTAAGTGTCAAATAGGCCCATCTACTAGCTAAATTTGTTCGATTGACTTTTTTTGCAGGTTGTTAACAGGTTGCCTATTCAATTATTAAAAATATATATATATATATATATATATATATATATATATATAATATATATATAAAAAAAAATTCTAGGTTTCAAACTTTCAAATTTTCAATCACCCACCAAGCCTTCGATATGTGCTTCAACTAATCAATAAACAATCACCAAATGTGTAAAATATCCCCAATTTTTTCAACTTCCGTATCTAGAAACATAGATAATTGTTCATATCATACTGAATCCACTTGAGATATTAAAAAGCATTCATCAAATGGAATGAAAATATGGATGACATCTATCTATATATTAATATTACACAATACATGAACTCCATAGGATTTTGATTACCCATTAAGCCTTCGATATGTACTTTATTTTTTTTCTTGGATTTTAACTGAAATAAACAATTCGAAGCATACAGCAATAAGGTAAATAAAATGGAGGGAGAAAAGAACGCACCTTTAAGAAGCAAGTTTCAAATTTTTTAATAATTGAATAGGCAACTTGTTAGCAACCTGCAAAAAAAAAAAAATAATCGAACAAATTTAGCTGGTAGATGTGTCTATTTGACACTTAGTTTAGTTCAGGGTGAGAATTGAGCACTTCGCAGTAGTAGATGGGCTTATTTGACACTTCTCCCTAATAATAATAATAATAATAATAGAAGTGCCTGGAAAAATTTTCTCCCAAAATTTTGAGACATTTCTATAATATCAATCATTTGGAGAAAAAAGTCATTTAAAATTAAAATTAATTATAAATTTCTTTGATATGGTTATTTTATGTTAATTTTAACTTGAGTTTATTTTTCTCTTTTTCTTTTTGTAAAAATAAATCTAATGTATGAAGTGCATTTAGTTTAGGAATGGA
The DNA here is from genome assembly GCF_001879475.1 of Ipomoea nil. Taxonomy (NCBI): domain Eukaryota; kingdom Viridiplantae; phylum Streptophyta; class Magnoliopsida; order Solanales; family Convolvulaceae; genus Ipomoea; species Ipomoea nil. The sequence continues at coordinate 2,906,840 of NW_017619207.1, read as the reverse complement.
AGTACATATGAACCTACTATAAACGAAGTACATATGATGTGCATTTAGTTTAGAATTTTTGAACATTATAAATTATAGTTATAGACATATAGAATAAATATTAGAATAAATTTCACTTTTAGTTCACTAACTATTATACATGAATCACATTTCGTCATTGACTATTAAAATTTTTCAATTAAGTGCATAACTATGTAATTTGTATCATATTTGGCCCTGCCATTCAATTTTTTGACCAACTATTGTCTGAAGTGCTCTTTCCGGAATAAGTAAATGCATGCAATGCTCCTTCTAGAAGTAATGCTCCTTCTAGAAGTGGTCATTCCGGAAGAAGCAAATGCAACGCTTCCAGCAATAGTTAGCTGGGAAATTAGACAATTAAAAATTTTAATAGTCAATAACCAAATGTGATTCATGTATAATAGTCAAGGGATCAAAAGTGAAATTTTTTATAAATATTATGAACATAGTACGAGATGAATGTTATTAAACATGATGCGTCTATAGTAATTATTATATACATTAAACTTTATTTTTATGAACATTATGAACCTACTATAGAATGAATGTACATACATATGATGTATATTTAGTTTAGTGTTTATGAACATTAATGTTTATGTTTATAGACATATAGAACAAATATTATGAGTATAGCACACAATGAATATTACTAAACATGATGCGTTCATAGTATACTATCTATGAACATTAAGCTTTATTTTTATGAACATATAAAATGAATATTATGAACCAACTATAGATGAATGAAAAAGCATATAATGTATATTTAGGTTTGTGTTTATGGACACAATTTATGGACATATAGAACAAATATTATGAACATAGTCTATGATAATGTTATTAAATACGATGTACTAATTGACATTTGATATAGAGTTAATTCCAGCAATAGTCCTCTGACTACTGTGATTTTCCAAATTTAGTCCCCGTCTTTTAATTTGGACAAAATAAACCCTTGACTATCAAAATTGTTCCACCATTGGTCCTTCCGTTAACCAAGGGTTAAATAGGCGTTAAGTTAAGGGGTAATAAGGTCATTTCCTTTGTTGGGTTTCTTATTCTCCACCATGCTCTTAGACTGCACATGTTATGTGAATTACGGAGACAAATGCATGTAGTCGAAGATGAGATTGGATGTTAAATGTCAAATGATACAGGTTGACAACTAGGCAGTGAAGAGTTTGGCACCCTACATGAAAAAGATCATGAAACTCGTCACTTTTGCTATGAAAATTGGAGCCCATTTAGCAGCAGGGATGGGAGAAATGATACCAGATTTGAGCAGGGAATTCACCCACCTACTCGACTCTCCACTTCTCTATAGCGTAGCAGGTGCAAGCACAGCTGGAGCAGCGGGTGCAGCCATGGCTAGAGCAGCAGGTGCTGCTGCATTTGGACAAGGTGACAGGAGCCGGGGATCAAGGGACATTCAGCATGATCTCGATCAGAACAACACAGTAGTGAGTTTTAGACTTCTTAAGGGACCGGAGATGCTCTACTTGAAAATATATTGCAGAAAAGTTTGGATTGTGGCGAGTTAGATACCGAGATGATCATGATGGATGGCCAAATCGTGTGGATCTGTAGAAGGCACATGCACATGAGAGCAAATGATATTTATGCTACATGTCTATATGGTCTTTTACATACTGTTGGATTCTTTTGAGAAAATAAATACTATATACCTTTTGTTTTGTGCGTCTGTGTATGAGAGAGAAAAGGGTTAGGTTTTGACAGATACAGGTCTTTCTAAGGAAGAATTGAATTCATGAAGAAAGCAGTGAACCAAAAGATTTAATTCATAACTTAAGATTTGAATCAATCTGTGCATTCGGAGCAAATGAAAGGTTTAAGCACCTATAAATCTGTGTTGTCAACCTATATCATTTCACAGCCAATCTTATCTTCGACTACATGCATTTCTCTCCGGAATTCACATAACATGTGCAGTCTAAGAGCATTTTGGAGAAGAAGAAACCCAGCAGAAGAAATGACCCTATTAACCCCAAACTTAACGCCTATTTAACTATTGGTTAACGGAAGGACCAATGGTGGAACAATTTTGATAGTCAAGGGTTTATTTCGTCCAAATTAAAAGACGAGGACTAAATTTAGAAAATCACAATAGTCAGAGGACTATTACTGGAATTAACTCTTTGATATATAACCATGGGATCCACCATGGAATGTGACTCTAGTCCACCATGGAAGCAACACGCATGGCATGCATTTACTAAAGAAATACTATATTATCTTGGAAACTTTAAACAATATACATAGTCTGCACTTACTAATATTACATTATATTTAGTGTAATAGTTTAGTTTATGCAAATTCTAATACTTTTGGGCAGCCAAATACATTAATTGTTGTGCTGACTATATTTAATTAAAATTTTCAAATTCAAAATTTGTGTCTAGCAAAGTCACTTTGCACTCTAACTTTTAGATGTCCCTTAGTTTGCTTATAAATACCCACAAATTAGGTCCAGTCTTTGTGATTTTTTTGGTATAGTTCTCTTTGTATACCCATGATATTTTTGTAATTTGACAAGTGATGGGTATATGGTCTTTTTTTTTTTTTTTTTGTTAATATTTTTTTTTTGAATGCTACTAGCTCTATTACATTGTAGTATCTGTTCATATACTTTCTCAACCTACTGAAACACAACGAGCTAATAACGCCTCCATTGAGGCTCGAACTTACAACCTTCCAAATGGAAGTCCAACCCGGGTACCATTAGACCACATAGTCCTGGCTAAAACAAAATTTGATATTAGGTACTATACATACTTTATATAATAAGATATTGTTAGAATATTATATAATATTTTTAGTATTTATTTATTTACATTATTTAAATTTGATTAATAATATAATTAATATATGTTACTATTCGTGCATCGCACAGGTGCTATACTAGTGATGTTAAATGCACCCGGAGGACCATATTAACTATTGATTTTAACTATGAGTGACAAATTATTGTGTGAACTGTGGTCTACATAGAGGCAATTTATATCGTGAACCAGGGTCCACATAGCATTGTGGACCCTAGATCAAAACGACGTCGTTTGATGTTTAAGCTTTAACAAACTCTGTAATTTCCCGTTTCTCATGTTTCAAAATAAATTTTAATTTATTTTAGGTACAAAATCCTTACGCTTAATGTACAGAATTGCATAACATCCTGTTTCTCATGTTTTTTATTTTACTTATTTTTAAATATGATTTATGTAAATAATTTATGTCCTATAGCCACATAATTTCATAATACAAGACATAAATTTGTAAAATAAGACACGCAATATGTTTTGTGTTATATAACTACTAATCAATTTCAGGTCCAGAATCCTTATGCTTAATGTACAGAATTACATAACATTATGTACAGAAACGCATAACACGATATACATACACATATTTTCTATTTTACTACGAGATACATACACATGTTTTCTATTTTATTTATTCGCATATCTGATTTATGTAAATAATTTATGTCCTATAAACACATAATTTCATAATACAATACATAAATTCGTAAAATAAGACACACAATATGTTTTGTGTTATACAACTACTAATCAATTTCAGGTACAAAACCCTTACGCTTAATGTACAGAATTGCATAACATGATGTACTGAAACACATAACACGATATACATACACATGCTTTACAAAATAAATAAATAAATAAATAAAACTTCTGTAAGACGAACTGAACAACAAACGATCGCCGTTAAAATTAAAGTTCAAAACGACGTCGTATACGACCAGGATCCACAGTGCACTGTGGATCCTGGTCCACGGTATAACGATTGCTATTTGCTACATAGCTATGTGAACCACGGTCCAAAACGACGCCGTTGAATTTTATGTGTTAGAATAATGTACTTTATGTGTTAGAATAATGTACATTATGTGTTAGAATAATGAAACTTTTGGGGTAAGGTAATGTACTTTATGAGTTAGAATAATGTATATTATGCTTTAGAGTAATGTGCATCATGTGTTATAAAAATGTATGTTGCTATGGGTCGCGTGAAAAACTTTTTTTTTTTTTATGTGAAACGACGTCATTTTTAGACCGTGGTCCACAGAGACACAATAACTATTGACCCTAAGTCTTGATTGGTTGATATGTTATTTAAATTATTTAAAATTTTAATTTTAATATTAATATTTTTCTTCATAACCTTATTTTAAACTTAAATTTACTTTTCTCTTTTTCTGTTTGTACAAATAAAATTGATGTGTAAGAAATATAAAGTGAAAAACTCTAAGAGGACGTTTGGTAGCCTGAAAATTCAAATTTTCTTTAGAATTTAAAAAGTGGAAAATTATTCTCACATTTGGTGTAATTTTTTACTTAGAAAAGTTCGGATCAATGATAATTTAATTAGTAGATTTATTCAATTACGTACTTCGTATTTATCAGTTTGATGTCATGCTAAAACTTTCTTATAAATATAAGAAATTTATCTCTCTCCATTATGAAAAACAAATTTTTTTTTATCCTGGTATCTAGTCAATATTTTTGACTAGTTTTCTATCTCAAATATAATTTTCAATAATGATGCATATCTCTTCTTTTTTTAATTGCATTTATTATATTTTAATTTGATAGAGTTTTCAAGTCTTGTACTCTTGTTCGCAATCTGATTCCTTGCATGTGTAAGGGGAGTGTATTCAATCATGACTTTTGTAGACTTTTAAAATGATAAATTTTTGATTAATTTTCATAGAGTCATTCAAAACTTTTTAAAATTCTATACAAAAAACATTTATAAACTTTTACCAACTTTTTTTAGTTAAAAAAGTCTTAAAAAGTCATTAAAATTCTAAATTGAATACATCATTACAAACTTTCAATGATTAATTTCGATTATTATCATTTATAATTTCTTACAAAACATGTTATAATATATCATAAAATTCTTCTTATTATATAGTTTTTCACCCACATCAACATTCTCAACATTATTATTTTTATCCATAGCATGGTGAAACTTATATTGTCATTATCCCAGCCAAGGGGTTCGCAATGTGACATGAAAAATGCAAATATTATTTTCATTTTTCTTTTATTACCAAGTGGCTTGCAAATTTGCATAATATGCAAATTTGCAAGCCACAACTTTTCTGCTTAAAGTTGCCAAGGCAGCTTGCTTTTTCTGTCAAAAGCTGTGCAGCAACGTGCTTTTTCTTTTTTAAATTTCTTTTATTATTAGTTTATGAATATATTTATAATATAATATGAGAGTGGGACTCATTTTTAAAGAGAGATAAATTTGCAGGGATGTAGAACAAATAGTAGAGAATTTACAAATTTGATGATGTGGAAGTAGGACCCATTTTAGCAAATGAGAGAGATTTGCAGGGATAATGTTAGAGGGAGATTGTAAAGTTTAGGAGAGAGAAAAAATTAGTAGAGTTTAGGTATGGAAAAAATCTATACTATATATAAAAAAAAAATCCTAAAATTTTAACTTCCCGCCCAATTCCTAATAAATCTCTCCTCCTAATAAAATATATTGATTTCTACTTTCCCATTCGTACAATAATTCTGCATTAAAATTCTATTCTCATATTATTATAAAATACTGTAATACAATCTATATCTATATTATATATAAAAACAAAATTCTGAAATTTTAACTTCCCGCCCAATTCCTAAAAAATCTCTCCTCCTAATAAAATATATTGATTTCTACTTTCCCATTCGTACAATAATTCTGCGTTAAAATTCTATTCTAATATTATTAAAAAATACTGTAATACAATCTATATCTATACAATATATAATAACAAAATCATGGAATTTTAACTTCCCGCCCAATTCATAAAAAAAACCTCTCTTCCCAATAAAATATATCGATTTCTACTTTCCCATCCGTACAATAATTCTAGGTAAAAATTCTATTCTAAAATTCTAAAATAGTGTAATACAAATCCCTTTGTACATCTATCTATACTATATATAATAACAAAATCCTGGAATTTTAACTTCCCGCACTATTCCTAAAAAATCTTTCTTCCCAATAAAATATGTTGATTTCTACTTTCCCATTCGTACAATAATTCTGGGTAAAAATTCTATTCTAAAATTTTAAAATAGTGTAATACAATTCTCTTTGTACATCTATACTATATATAATAACGAGTAAATACCCAAAATGGTCCCTCGACTATAGCTAAATTCACAAATTGGTCCTCAACTTTCAATTTCAACCAATTAAGTCCTTAACTATGCAATTTTGACACGATTTGGTCCTCCATCTATTTGACCGTTTGTTGACCGTAATCGACGATCTCCAGAAGAACCTTCAGCTCTCGTCGGAGCACGTAGAGGCCTCCAGGATGACGTTGCACCGTTTCGGAAACACGTCGTCTTCTTCGCTCTGGTACGAACTCAACTACATTGAATCCAAAGGGACGATGAAGAAATGCGACCGGATTTGGTAGATCGCTTTCGGCAGTGGATTTGAATGTAACAGTGCGGTCTGGAAATGCAACCAGAATCTTAAAAAACCGACGATAGACCATGAAATTACATATATATCCTCAAAAATCATAGTCAACAAACGGTCAAATAGACAGAGGACCAAATTGTGTTAAAATTACAAAGTTAAGGACTTAATTGGTTGAAATTGAAAGTCGATGATCAAATTGTAAATTTAGCTATAGTCGAGGGACCATTTTGGGTATTTACTCTATAATAACAAAATTCTGGAATTTTGACTTTCCGCCCAATTCCTAAAAAATCTCTCTTTCCAATAACATATATTGATTTTTACTTTCACATTCGTACAATAATTCTAGGTAAAATTCTATTCTAAATTTTAAAAATAGTGTAATACAATTTCCTTTAAAATTCTATACTATACGTAATAACAAAATCCTGGAATTTTAACTTCCCGCACTATTCCTAAAAAATCTCTCTTCCCAATAAAATATGTTGATTTCTACTTTCCCATTCGTACAATAATTCTGGGTAAAAATTCTATTCTAAAATTTTAAAATAGTGTAATACAATTCTCTTTATACATCTATACTATATATAATAACAAAATTCTGGAATTTTGACTTTCCACCCAATTCCTAAAAAATCTCTCTTTCCAATAAAATATATTGATTTTTACTTTCCCATTCGTACAATAATTCTAGGTAAAATTCAATTCTAAATTTTTAAAATAGTGTAATACAATTTCCTTTGTAATTCTATACTATACATAATAACAAAATTCTGAAATTTTAACTTCCCGCTCAATTTCTAAAAAATCTCTCTTCCCAATAAAATATATTAATTTCTACTTTCCCATTCGTACAATAATTCTAGGTAAAAATTCTATTCTAAAATTTTAAAATAGTGTAATACAATTCCCTTTGTAAATCTATATCTACATTATTATATATAATAGCAAAATCCTGGAATTTTTACTTCTCGCCAAATTCCTAAAAAATCTCTCTTCCCAATAAAATATATTGATTTCTTCATTTCAATTCTTACAATAATTATGGGTAAAAATTCTATTCTAAAATTTTAAAATAGTGTAATACAATTCTCTTTGTACCTCTATACTATATATAATAACAAAATCATGAAATTTTAACTTTCCGCCCAATTCCTAAAAATCTCTCTTCCCAATAAAATATATTGATTTCTACTTTCCCATTAGTACAATAATTCTGGGTAAAAATTCTATTTTAAAATTTTAAAATAGTGTAATACAATTCTCTTTGTACAACTATACTATATGTAATAACAAAATCCGGGAATTTTAACTTTCCGCAAAATTCCTGAAAAATCAGTCTTTCCAATTAAATATATTGATTTCTACTTTCCCATTCGTACAATAATTATGGGTAAAAATTCTATTCTAAAATTTTAAAATTGTGTAATACAATTCCCTTTGTACATCTATACTATACTATATATAATAACAAAATCCTGGAATTTTAACTTCTCGCCCAATTCCTAAAAAATCACTCTTTCCAATAAAATATATTGATTTCTACTTTCCCATTCGTACAATAATTCTGGATAAAAATTCTATTCTAAAAATTTAAAATAGTGTAATACAATTCACTTTGTACATCTATACTATATATAATAACAAAATCCTGTAATTTTAACTTTCCGCCCAATTCCTAAAAAATCTCTCTTCCCAATAAAATATATTGATTTCAACTTTCCCATTCGTACAATAATTATGGCTAAAAATTCTATTCTAAAATTTTAAAATAGTGTAATACAATTGCCTTTGTACATCTATACTATATATAATAACAAAATCTTGGAATTTCAACTTCCACCCAATTCCTAAAAAATCTCTCTTCCCAATAAAATATATTGATTTCTACTTTCCCATTCGTACAATAATTCTGGGTAAAAATTATATTCTAAAATTTTAAAATAGTGTAATACAATTCCCTTTGTACATCTATCTATACTATATATAATAACAAAATCCTTGAATTTTAACTTCCCGCCCAATTCCTAAAAAATCTCTCTTCCAAATAAAATATATTGATTTCTTCATTCCCATTCGTACAATAATTCTGGGTAAAAATTCTATTCTAAAATTAATAGTGTAATAGAATTCCCTTTGTACCTCTATACTATATATAATAACAAAATCATGAAATTTTAACTTTCCGCCCAATTCCTAAAAAATATCTCTTCCCAATAAAATATATTGATTTCTACTTTCCCATTAGTACAATAATTCTAGGTAAAAATTCTATTTTAAAATTTTAAAATAGTGTAATACAATTCCCCTTTTTACATCTATACTATATGTAATAACAAAATCCTGGAATTTTAACTTTCCTCCAAATTCCTAAAAAAAACACTCTTTCCAATAAAATATATTGATTTCCACTTTCTCATTCGTACAATAATTCTGGATAAAAATTCTATTCTAAAATTTTAAAATAGTGTAATACAATTCTCTTTGTACATCTATACTATATATAATAACAAAATCCTGGAATTTTAACTTCCCGCCCAATTCCTAAAAAATCTCTCTTCCCAATAAAATATATTGATTTCTACTTTCTCATTTGTACAATAATTCTGGGTAAAAATTCTATTCTAAAATTTTAAAATAGTGTAATACAATTCCCTTTGTACATCTATACTATATATAATAACAAAATCCTTGAATTTTAACTTCCCGCCCAATTCCTAAAAAATCTCTCTTCCCAATAAAATATATTGATTTCTACTTTCCCATTCGTACAATAATTTTGGGTAAAAATTCTATTCTAAAATTTTAAAATAGTGTAATACAATTCCCTTTGTACATCTATACTATATATAATAACAAAATCTTGGAATTTCAACTTCCACCCAATTCCTAAAAAATCTCTTTTCCCAATTAAATATATTGATTTCTACTTTCCCATTCGTACAATAATTCTGGGTTAAAGTTGTGATGTGTCAAAAGTTCAGCAAGGCATAACTTTTGACTCGCTTGTCCGTTTTGGACAAATGTTTTTTTAAATCGCGTATTTTTTCGAAATCTTTTATTGTGTGCCTCACGGTCATTATATACTCACAAAACTTGAAAAGAAACTAATAATAATAATATATGTGGTAAAAATAATATTTAAAAGTAATTAAGTGTTAATAATAATAGTGAGAATATTAACGTAAGAATTATAACATTGAATAAATCGTAATAATTAATAACTATAGTCTAGGATTAAATTTGGAATTGTCAGGAAAAATAAGCGACCTCTGGTGAAATTAACTCTTTATCGATTTAAATATTCTTAATATATTACAACAATTCCATTCCGTGCATCGCACGGGTGAAAATACTAGTATAGGATAATGAAGAAAAAATAATTTATTGAATTTAAGTATAAGGTTTATAAAGTTTAAATAAGGATAAAAATAGAGTTTAAATAGAGGGAGAAAACATTCAGAGTTGGTAGAATTTTTTTTTTTTTTTTTTTTTTTTTGAAATCTTGGGGTTGATGGTTGGATTTCAACTATTAATATTTGAGAAGGAAAAGTCTACAAAAGTCTTAAAATTAAAAAGTCTACAAAAGTTCATAACTTTTTGAATACCGCATGACTTTTAAAGACTCTTTAAAAGCCTTAATCGAATACCACCCGACTTTTAAAGACTCTTTAAAAATCTTGACTGAATACCTCCTAAGTTTTAAAGACTCCCTAAAAGTTTGAATTGAATACCTCTAAACTTTTAAAGTTCATAAAAGTCTTTAAAAGTCGATGAAAGTCATGATTGAATACACCCCCCCTAAGTGTGTATGTATATATATATACTAGTTTTTTACGCGCATTGCGCGATTGAGATAATGCCCAATGTTTTTTTTTTTTTAAAATAAGTACTTTAAAGTATATCAAGACAAGATTATATTGAAATTGTTCATGCATAGATAATTGAATGTTGAATTTGCGTATTTAAATAGGTAATTACAAATGCAAGATAATATAGTCGAGATTGATTATAATTGTCAATAAAATAATTGTATAGGTATGGTTGAAGCCAAATACGGGACATAAAGGATAGCAAATAAAAATTAGGGCATAAAATATATACTAATTAGTTTTTCACTTCAATTTGTTGTGTGATTTTAATACTCTTTTTTGCCAATATTTGTTGTGTGATTTTAATACTCTTTTTTGCCAATAAATCTCCGAAGTAGTTAATATGATTGGCCTAATTATATATTTTTTAATTTTTTTTAACAATTAATATTATTAGTATTAGGGAAAATGGCACTTTTTCCCCCTGAGTTATATACTTATAGTACTTTTTCCCCCTGAATTATTTAAGTGGCTCTTTTTCCCCCTGAAATGTTAAATGGACATATTTACCCTTAAAATAAATATTTAAAATAAATAATTCATTTATTTTTCTTCTCCAACAAATTATTACTATAATTTGGTTCAAACCAAACAGATACTATAGCAACCAAACCAAAATATTCCAATTACAATTTATAATCAAAACGCGATATTTAGAGTTTATTAAAATCGCGAACCGGAATGGCCGGTTCATGTTCCGAACTGAAAAAATAAAATACATTTATTGTTGAATTTAGACTATTTTAAAATAAAAAATAAAATTTTAAAATAAAGACGGTTCAAAATTGCGAATCGGATCCGGAACCGCCGGTTCATGGTTCATGATCCAATTTTTTTTAATTCTTAAATTTAATAAATTGAAATCTAAATATTGGGTTCTAGATCTGAATCATAACCGAAAACTTTTAATTCGATTGCTATAGTGTCTGGTTCAGTTTGAACCGAACCGTGGTAATCGCTACATATACGCAATAATTAGTTGGAGAAGTAAAATAAATAAAATGTTTACTTTAAGGGTAGAAATGTCAATTTAATATATTAGGGGGAAAAACCACCACTTTTAAAATAATTGAGGGGGCTAATGTGCTTACATAAATAATTGATGGGGGAAAAGTGCTATAAATATATAACTTAGGTGGGAAAAGTGCCATTTTCCCTTAGTATTATTATTTTATTTTTTTAAGGAAGGGGATATCCCTACACCACTTACTTCAAGTGAGATTCGAACCTATCACCTCACACTTAGAAAAACAAATAGGTACTAGTGAACCACAAGCCACTTGATTGTTGTTGTTGTTGTTGTTATTATTATTGTTGTTGTTGTTGTTATTATTATTATTATTATTATTATTATTATTATTATTATTATTGTTATTGTTATTGTTATTGTTATTGTTATTGTTATTGTTATGATGATGATGTATACCCTTAGGTCATTTTACATGTTTATCTAAACAACTAATTTTTTCAAATATCTTTTTACCAATCGTTGATATAATTCGCATATCAAATTCGCTAATATAATCCGCTAACGCTAACCGCTAACTGTTGATTGTCAAACAAGGACATTGCGAGATAGTTCTCACTTCAATTTGTTGTGTGATTTGAATACTCTCTTTAATTTGTCAACAAATCCCACAAGTAGTTAATATGATTGAGTATATTAATTATATTTTTTAAAATTTTTTCATGATATTAATAAAATACTTGGTAAATAAATATTTATAGCATTATTTTGTATTATAACTTTGATATTTAATTAAAAAAAATAGTGCACAAAAAAGACAATAGACAATGTAGTGAATATAATCAATTGATGAATTTGAATGTAGAGAATTTTTACATTGGAGAAAAATAAAGACAATATAACTAATAAAATTATTTATCTTAATTAATTTATTGATAATGAATAATTTTTTTTTAATAAAGACATTGTAGGGACAATATAGCGAATATAATCAATTGATGAATTTGAATGTAAAGAATTTTTATATTGGAAAAAAATAAAGACAATATAACTAATGAAATTATTTCTCTTATTTAATTTATTGATAATGAATAATTTTTTTTTGAATAAATACACTGTAGACGCATAATTCTAAATTAAAAAAAAATGCATATGTATTATTTTTTGTTGTAGCTACTAAATTATTATTTAATTTAATAAGAGTAAAATAGAGTACTAATTATGCCAACTTTGATTGGGATGGAGTTCGAACCTAAGACCTTTCTTATTGAAATCAATGAATAAGTTAACGGTGAACTAACAGAAATTAACGGAAAAGATAATATTTAACGGAAAAGTTTACGGATAATCATATTCATTAAGGATAAATTAAGAAATTTTAAGGAAACTTTAAAATCTGATCGATCTGAACCATTCATTTGATTAAAAGTATTTGACCGTCATTTTTTCTACCCATTGTAGGCCTAACTCTCATGGGCTCTTATTAGTATATATATATATATATATATATATATATATATATATATATATATATATATATATATATATATATATATATATATATACTAGAGATCAAATGCGAAGGAGTTCTCATGTAAAAAATAAGGTGAAATCTCAGTCATTGATCTAACCAAAATTAACAGCCCATAATGACGAAAAAGAAATGTGGTGACGTTATGGTAATTTTGCGTAAGTTCAAAGCTTAAGGTGCGTAAGTTTAAAGTCTAAGGTGTGCAAGTTTATAATTTAAGATGTGTAAGTTTATAGCTTAAGGTGCATCACTTTCTAGTTTATTGTGCATTAGTTTAACTTTTAAGGTGCATAAGGTGCATAAGTTCGAAGTTTAAGTGCATCAGTTCCAAACTTAAGGTGCATCAGTTCAGTACTTAAGGGGCATCAGTTCAGTACTTAATGTGCATTAGTTCGAGACTTAAGGTACATAAGTTTGACACTTAAGATCATTCACATCCATGTTGCTAGGAAGCATGAGTTTTTTTTTTTTAAAAAAAAATTCACATATATATATATATATATATATATATATATATATATATATATATATATATATATATATATATATATATATATATATATATTCCATATACTAATATTTGGGAGTTGTCAATTGCCCCTACAAAATGGCACCCCTTATAAACTATTGATCTCAAATCATGTGGTTTAAATTTTTTATCTTACATTTAGATTTATTTTTGTTTTTAAATGTCCTCAATTTTTAATCGAATTACAACTTTGCCATTCAATAACCACTTTTCTTTCTTCCTTCTAGACAAAAATTCCCTTCACTTTCCCTTCTACTTTTTCTTTCTTTTCTTTCCTCTACAAAGGACAACACTGTTACCATCTTTTTATTTGTTTTCTCTCTCCAAAATCAAACCCAACCTAGACATTTATGTTGAGTTTCTCAAAAAGTGTTGAGAAACTTTCTCGACCACCCTACTAAGACCATCTACAAAGGGAGCAGGAAAACAGCAAAATAAAAAATATAAAAAAGGTAATTAAATTAGATTAATTAAAAATTAAATTACATAAACATAATTTTAACAAAATTAAAATGATTAATTAATTTTATATTAATTTAATTAAATTCTAACTAATTTGTTTTAAGAAAAATTCTAACTAATTTTAATTTTAATTTATATTAAATTAATTAAATTTGAGCTAATTTTAATTTAAATTTTGTATGTAATATATTAAATTAATTAAATTCGAATTAATTTTAATTTTAACTTATATTAAATTAATTAAATTCAAACTAATTTTATTTTTATGTAATCAATTTTATATTAAATTAATTATATTTGAAATAATTGAAATTTTAATTTTAATTTGTATTAATTAAAATAGAATTAATTTTAATTTTGTATGTAATATATTAAATTAATTAAATTCGAACTAATTTTAATTTTAATTTTAATTTATATTAAATTAATTTGAATTAATTATAATTATAGTTTTATTTGTAATCATTTTGATTTTGTTAAAATAATATTTTCTGTAATTTAATTTTTAATTAATCTAATTTAATTTTTAATTAATCCAATTTCATTTTTTTTTTTTTTTTTGCAATTTTCTTGCTTCTTTTGGAAATGGTTTTAGTAGGGAGGTTGAGGAATTCAAGTGTGACTTAAGTTTCTCACCCCTTTTATCATATCAGTTTCATCCCATTTGTAGAGTGGTCATGTCGCGTGGAAGAGAAACTCATGTCGCACTTGAGTTTCTCTTGTTTGAAAACTTAAAGAAACTCAGTGTGACTTGAGTTTCTCTTGTTGCCGGGAATTGAGATATGCATGTATGACATGCTGTTATTGTATAATACAAGAAACGCAAGTCGTACTTGAGTTTCTTATTGTATTTCTATAAACTAGAAACACGACTACGACTTGCGTGTCTAGTATATGTTTTTTAACAAACACAATTCATACTTGCGTTTGTATGTATTTACGAGAAAAAAAATTCAGAAATTAAAGAAAGAGTTCTACTACACATATTCTAAATTTCTACTCCATCACTTTACTCTCGGACAAGTTACCTACGATTAGACATTTTTATCATGTTGGTCCTACTAAAATTGTTTATATTAATGATGAGTGAGAGAGTAGAAACTGTGAGTAGAATTAGAGAGCAAATGTAGCAATTTCATTAAAGAAGCTCAAGTCTCAAACGAGTTTTGCCCTTTTTGGTCAAAGTTTGAAAAGTTGCTAATTTTTGTCTCTCCATGGTTTAATATACTCATTTCAGTCAATTTCCCTTTTGATCCCCCCACCCCCACCTCTGCAAACTAATCTAATTAACTAAGTAGATAATAATTCAGATTGATATAAATACTTCCTATGTCTTATTGGTCAAACCAACTCTTTCTTATTTGCTTATTTTATTTAGTAATTTTTAATTGTTTTTAATTTTATTTTATTTTTATTATTATTTTTTTTGTGTTTAATGGTACTTTCTATGTATTTTTTTAATATATAAATTTTATACTCCATCTATCCTATTTTACCTGTCATGTTTAATATTCATTGGTCAAATCAACTCCTTTTTTTTTTTGTTTTCTTTTTTTAAAAAATAAAATATCAATGTATTAATTTAAAAGATGTAATAAGCAGTCTGGGGGAGAGGTCTCCCAAGAACAACCAGTGCTCCTAACTAGGGTGTGAGCTAACTGGTTCGCTAAACATGGAATAAAACGACAAATTGAGTTTTGAAAAGAGGAAAATAGAGAATGACATTATTATAGAATATGACCCGTATAAGAGTAATCTCTGAACTTTTTTTGGGATCGCCATTGTGATGTTATAGACTTATAGTAGTCGGACTCCAAGCATATGTTATTGTCTTGATGAGCTTTTAGCCATAATAGAGCTTCTTTGCATGCCACAGCTTCTACATGGTGAGGATGATTGACATATGGGATTGTACCACTTATAGCTGCGCTGCAACAAAACTTCTTGAATTGCCTGGCCTCATATAAGATTATTGCTCCGATCCGAAACCAACCTTTTTTTGTCTCGTGAAATAGCGCCCCAGCAACTTGACATCGTGTTGATCCCGTTGGAAGAAGAGCTGGTGTGATTAGCAGTAGTGCTTTATTCGAAAGATTTCGCCCGTCCATCATGCTGCTTCTTGAGGCAGTCTACCATATTTTCATCGCATTGAAGAGTATGTTCATGTTCTCCCAAACAGTTAGGTTGCGACTATATATGCCAAATATGGTACATGCATGCTAGCCGAGTTTTCATGTCTTTGCCTTGTCAAACCATTATATTGGTCGAATTCTATTTTTGGTTGAAGCCAGCTTTCCATCCCCGCAAGGTGCCAAACTGGTGATTTCTCAATAATGCATCCTACTAGTGCATGAAATATAGATTCCTCTTGTATGTACTAGACAAGTCGATCATATCAGACAGTCAGGCCGGTATCGTCACCCCTCCTCTTCTGTGGACGTTCCAATATGAGTGCACGCCAGGCGAATTGAAGACTTTGATTTTTGGTGGTACGTAAATCAAGGTTCTAGAAATAATTCCATCGAGGGAAGCCATTTGTCGTTGAATTAAGCAGTCTCCGAATTGCCACATAGATCAGAGCTTTAATTTATATTCATTGTGTAGATTCCTCTTAAGTCTCCCGGCCAATACCATGTATCGGGGTAACCACTAGATGGGATTAGTTGCAGTATAAGATCCTTATCTCTGTCATTTAGGAGTATGTCAATTCTTTCAACATCATATCGATCCCAGTTAGTTTCTGGAATTTGGGTTGATAAGGCTGCAGGCTACCATGAGGTGGGTGTTGTCTGGGACTGGTAATATAATGTCCTATCAGATCAGTGGATTTGTTGAGTCAGGCAGGCACGTACGGTGTATGCTAGATTAGAGTTGATTTACCGTCTCCAATTCTTCGCTGTATGTGGGTTTAAATAGCTCCTGGCCGGCCATATATAATACTCTTCCAAGCAAAACTAGCGTTGGGTATCAATTCAGCAGTTAGGAAAGACTTTTCTTTTGCAAATTAAAGTACTTTGCCTTTAGAGTTCTAGCTAGTAGGCTTGTTGGATTAGTACATTAAAATTGTGAATCTGTCTAAAACCCAGCCCGCCTAGTTTCTTCGGGGTACATAGATGATTCCATCTCATCCGGTGTATTCCACCATTCTTAGCAGTAGAGCCTTTCCACCAATAGATGTTGAGTATTTGTTCAGTTTCCTAGCATAGAGTCAACGGTAAGAGATATACACTCATGGTGTATGTAGGGGACGATTTTTAATAGAATTTCTTGGCCAGCTTTCGAGACCACCTTTTTGCTCCAACTCCCAACTCTGTTACATATTTTTTCCTTGGTATAGCCGAAGACCATTTTCTTATTCCTGCCTATAATTGAAGCTAATCCTAGATACTTCCCCAAGTTTGCAGCAATTGGAACATCTAGTATGTTTGCTATTTCTTCCCGCCAGGTAGTGGTGGTGTTATTACTAAAGGTGATCGTAGATTTGTTGAAATTAACTGCCTGTCCGGAACAGTCCTCATAAACCCGAAGGATTCCATTAATGGTTGCTGCTTCTTGGGGGTCTGTTTTGAAGAATAACATGTTGTCATCTGCAAAGAATAAGTGACTTATGGACGATACTCCTCTTACAACTTTCAGTCTCGTGAATCTGTTTAAGCGCTTCCCTTCCTGTAGTAAGAGGGAAAGACCATCAACACACAATAAAAAAAATATGGAGATAGTGGGTCACCTTGTCAGATACCCATAGTGGGAGTTATCGTGTCAATCAAAGAGCCATTGATAAGAACCTTGTATTTTACCGTTGTCACACATAGCTTGATTAGGTTGACCCATTTAGCATCAAAATCCAAAACTAAAAGCATATATATATATTTCAAGAAGCTCACTCCATACGGTCATACACTTTAGCCATATCAAGTTTTAATCCCGCCCAACCCATACGTCCACCTTGTTTCCACCTAAGGTAGTGTCCTGCCTCAGTCGCAATAAGGATATTATCTGTTATTAATCTATCAGGAATAAAAGCACTCTGAGACTCTAAGATAACATTTTTAAGAATATCTTTCATCCTTGTACGTGGCCAACATTTTCCCTAAGATCACCAAGGTTCTAGGGTTTACTTTTTTGCGAAATAACACAATTGTAGCATCATTTAGTCCCTTGGGGAGCGTCATGGTGTCTATACAATGTAATACGAAGTCAACAACATCCGTACCTGTGATGTCCTAGAAATACTGATAGAAACCGGGATTCATTCCGTCTAGACCAGAAGCCTTATCTGGGTGCATTGAGAAGATAGTTGCCTTAACCTCCTCAAGTTGGAAAGGTTTGAGCTGTTAGATCTAAATAGTCTAACTATACTGAACAATAGTATACGAGAGATCTGACCTCGTATAAAAGTGGAAGCGTAGCCGTGTTGATCTTCAGCCATAGTTGATGTTGCATCTTAACGGTAGACCGTTAGCCATGTTTTGCCTCATACCTGACTTAGAACCCTAGATGGTGTATTGGTGTCTACTGAGCAGTATGAGTACCGTATCTGTATGTGCTGTCTAATCCATAAACCTGCATCCCATCAATCCAGGTTTATATTAGGCACAGAGTTTGGTTGACTAACAACTACTAGTTATTAAGTCCAACCAAACCACTTAATAAGCCTAGTCAACTTGCACCACTTAATTAAGGCCCTAATATATAATATACAATATAGGGAAAATGGCATTTTTTTCCCCTTAGTTATATACCTATAGCATATTTTCTCCCTAAATTATTGAAGTGGCTATTTTTCCCCTGAAATGTTAAATGGACATATTTACCTTTAAACTAAATATTTAATTTATTTTTTTTCTCCAACAAATTATGACCATAATTTGGTTAAAACCAAACAAACACTATAGCAACCAAACCGAAATATTCCAATTACAATTTAGAATCGAAATTCGATATTTAGAGTTTATTAAAATCATGAACTGGAACGGACAGTTCATGTTCCGAACTGAAAAAATAAAATACATTTATTGTTGAATTTAAACTATTTTAAAATAAAAAATAAAATTTTAAAATAAAGACGGTTCAAAATCGCGAATCGGATCCGGAATCGCCGGTTCACGGTTCAAGATTCATTTTTTTGATACATAATTTTAATAAATTGACATTTAAATATTGAGTTTTAGATCTGAATTATAACCGGAAACTATTAATTCGATTGCTTTAGTATCCGGTTCAATTCAAACCGAACCGTGGTCATTCCTACGTATACGCAATAATTTGTTGTAGTAGTAAAATAAATAAAATGTTTACTTTAAGGGTATAAATGTCAATTTAATATATCAAGGGGAAAAAGCACCACTTTTAGAATAATTGAGGGGGCTAATGTGCTTACCTAAATAATTGAGGGGAAAAAACTGCTATAAGTATATAACTCAGGGGTAAAAAGTGTCATTTTCCCTATATATTATCAAGGGAAAATCTTACATTCTCCCACTTGGTGCAAGTACTAGCACAACCTTCATCAAAGAACAAAACACACGAATCATAGTGATATGTCCTCTATTTAATCAGAGTAGTATCCATTATGGTCACATGCATTTTAATTCTCCAACTTAGGTTCTTAATGAATAAACCCTATGTTTATTCTCGGTACCTTAAGGGATGTTTCTCAAAACATATTATGTGCACAACTGAAAGAGAAAACACATCCAAATTGTACAAAAGAGTACATTGTATGATCTCTAAAACTTTAGAAGCATGCCTTAAGTAGAGATCTCTTAATGTTAGCATAATGCTAACTATATTCTATGACTTCTTTATAAGTTAACTTTAAGCACTACCTCTAATAGCTAAGAGCTTGGAGTTGAAACGTCTGTCACTCCCACACATCAAAAATAACCAAAAGATAGTCAAGTCACAGAAGCATTCCAATAACTTAGACAATAAACCAAAGGCCTAAGTCCATAAATTTGGAATCTTAAACATACACCATAACTTCCCAAATAACTTCAATGTCCACTTTAAATGAAGTAAACATAATGAGCCTTACAAACCAAAATGGCCCAGGATCAATTTTGAAGAAACTAAAGACTCTACTAATCACTGAAGAATTTATTGAATGACAGCGTACCACAAGTTAAATTCTTTTGTTCTAATAAATTTCTTAATATTGTTGCAACATTTTCATAAATATGTTGCACAACCAAACGTCCAATAATATGAACTTATGAATTTATATGAACAAAAACAAGATTAATACTTGTGGAATATTTTGGACTTATTGTTTGACATACAATCCAATTTGAAATGTATGAAGATAATAATTAAATTCAAAATCTTTAGTGGAGAATCTTAATGATCTTTTTCTAAATTATCACTCCCACTGATTAAAATATTCTTCAGCGAAATTAATAAATGAACTTAATAACATACATACTCATAATTGATTTGACCAACTAACAAATGAAGATATAATTCCCCACCATTAGTTGGACATACTAAATAATCAATTTTTGGTTCCAATTAAAGTCCAACTAAACAATGAAGATATGTTTCCCCACCATAGTTGGACATACTAAAAAAAAACAAAATACACCTTCCAAAACCAAGTTAGAATTTGGCTCAAAAGAGACATTTTATTATTATTGGAATCCAAAAGATGTATGTCAAATCACGTAACTTACTATGGTTAGTCCGAAAAACCAAGCAAGATTCGTGGATTAATTAATAAAAATGACTAAATTTTGGGAAGTGACTGAAAACATGTTTTATAAATTCTAAGAAATTGTGATAAAATTATCATTTAATGGGTTGAGAGATTTATTGACATAAAATTTGCCTGTGGGCTAAAGTTTTAATTCTATTAAATCCAACTAGTATTTCAGCCATGCGATGCACAAACATAAAATTCTAAATATTGAATTTATGTAGTGAAATAGAAAGTAATTATTTTTGTTATTATAGTTGTAATATAAATAATTTTTCAAAATTGGAAGCGTTTCTAAATTTTAAAAAAAAAAAAAAACTGTTACATATATACAAAACAATAATAACATTATGACAGTTAAAATTGATTTGAAATTAGAAATGATTGAACACTTCATGATAAACAACATTTGTAGTTGAATTACAGTTCATTTGACCTTCATTGCGATCAAGATCTTTGTTATTATTGATAGTAATAACATAATTTCTCTCATATGATTGTAAATTATCATTCTCTGAATGGGAAAAGGACATAAACATAAGTTTAGACAAATGAAGTTAAAGAAATAACCAACATATGCACACGTACAATTAAAATTAAGCAAACAAATTAACAAAGTTATGTAAAATAACTAATCCTATATATATATATATATATATATATATATATATATATATATATATATATTGTGTGTGTGTGTATATATATATATATATATATATATATATATATATATATACAAATATATGTATAATTGTTATGTGAAAAAAACATATGTAACTGGCAGCCCAATCGTCCAGGCCTACTCTAAATATAATGAATATAAATTAGCCCAATATAATGAGCTCATATCCTAAACCCATTTGAGCCGACCAAATTTTAGATGGCAAATTATGCCCTGGACCCGTGTCCACATTGAATTGTGGACACGAGCCCAAAACGACGTCGTTTTTTAAAAAAAAAAATTCGTCATTTAGTTAAAAAAAAAAAAAAAAAATCGCGCGCGTTTTGCCGTTAACGGCGTTATTTTTTTTTTTTTGGATTATGAATGTACAGTTATGTCGTTATGAATATACAGTTATGCAATTATGAAATTATGAACACAGAGCTCTAACATTATGAACTTACAATTATGAACATATATAGTGATAAAATTATGACCATAAAGCTTTAAAATTGTGAATATAGAGCTTCGAAGATTATGAATGTATAGTTATGGAGTTATGAATGTACAGTTATAGAGCTATGAATCTACAGTTATGGAGTTATGAATCTACAGTTATGAGATTATGAATCTACAGTATGGAATTATGAATGTACAGTTATTGATCGAATTATGAACAAAGAGCTCTAATATTATGAACTTACAATTATGAACATATAGTGATAAAATTATGAACATAGAGCTCTAAAATTGTGAACATAGAGCTTCGAAAATTATGAATGTACAATTATGGAGTTATGAATGTACAGTTATGGAGTTATGAATGTACAGTTATAGAGTTATGAAGGTACAGTTATGGAGTTATGAATGTATAGCTATTAACATATAGTAATAAAATTATGAACATATACTCTTACAATGAAGCGGTCTGAAATTTTAAAATAAAATATATATATATATATAAAAAAAAAAAAAAAAAAGAGGAGATAACAGTGCCTAACGGCACTGTTACCCGTGTCCAGCAAGCATGCTGGACACGGGTCCAACGCATAACGATTGATTTTAGATGGTGTATGTCTTTCCCCATATATGTTCTTGCTCTCCCGAATGGGAAACTACGCACCAAAATTCATTTTTGTCTCCGTCGCTCGCTCTTAGCTAGGTTTACCGTTCAGACCAACAAATCACGGCCATAACGCATCGCCTTATTTGTTCTGACTCTCCTTCACGGGAAACTACAATCCTAGAGCCCTTTTTGCCTCCTAATCTCGTTCTCTTAGCTATGTTTACAATTCTGTTTACACAAAAGGCTATAATCTGTTCATTCGAAGCATTTTTTGAGCTATTTTTGCACGATTCAATATTAGTTCATCGGAGGAAACCGTTTGTTCTGGATGACCTAGATAAGTATTTGCTACCAACTATTACTAAATTTATGTCGCTTAAGGTGCTTCGAATTAGTTCGATTTACTGCTTCTTATTTGTTATTAGAACGGAGCCAGCTACTACTTAGCATTTTGCTTGAGTGTTACAGATACATGTCAAACCGCATATCAGATTGACAAAGCTTTTGCTGTCTGAACATAGATAGCAAAATCCATAAACTCTTATGTTTTTATCCTCTATTGCTGCTTGGATTTAAATGTTTTACAGTTATAAAAAAATAAAAATAAAAAAATAAAAAAATAAAAAAATAAAAAAAAAAAACAAATTTGACACTAACACTGGTTTTTTTATATATGTTAGGGTTCTTGTAACTTTTCAGATTCTACAATTCCCCAATCGCATGACTAAATTGTGAAATGAAGCATACAGCAAAAGATTTGTAATGTTCTAGCCTATAGATCTGGACATGCACGGAGCAATAAATTGTAATTAGGTACTCATACTTTAATGGAATGTTTGTTTAACTAATTTAACAATCTTAAACTTGCTTTTTTGCTCCATTATTTTGGTCTTTTTTTACTGTTAATTTCGCTTAGGTTGCCATGGTTTCAAGTACTTACTATTCGACATAGTATTTAGTATGTTTTAGTTTATTTCCAATTGCGGTTATAGTTCGTATCATATCTACACCCACAAATTTTAAAACCCCAAAAAAACTGCAAAATATATAATTTACAGAAATAAACAGCTTTAAATTTTGAAAACTTACCTTTGTTATCGCAGAGTTTATTCCTCTTCTTACCAAAAGTTGTTGAATTGGTTAATTTCTTCAAAAAAATTTCAGAGCTCTTTTAGTGTATATTGTTGCAAATTGTTGCATAATCTTACCTTACATCATATTGAGTTTTTTTTTTTTTTTAGAAAACATTTGTTTAAGACTTGTAAATTGTATATCGTGTTATGCATTAATGAAAATCTTTAAATTTCTAAAGTTTCCGAAACAGGCAACTTGAAAGACTCAAATTTATTTCCTTCTTCAATTTATTATGAATCTCATCTATTTTTGTTAAAGTAAATAGATGAAAGAAAAGCATGCTTGTTTTAATCTAAATCAACTTGTAGTGATAATAGTGTATCAAATAGGATCACAAATGTCTTTTGTCAAAGAGATAGTAGAAAAGCATGCATGTTTACATCAAAATTGACTATTTCTGTGTATTGGCACATTTTATATGTACAAATGTAGTGATAATAATCTATTAAATAGGCAAGAATGTCTCTTTATTGAGAAGTGTAAGACACTTACACTATATATATATATATATATATATATATATATATATATAGACTTGCGTTCAAATGAGGACAAGTATATTAGAGAGGACTGTGAGGACAGAAGTAGTGTGTGCCATTAGCCTGTATGTTGTGTGCATGGCCGAATGTAGTCGTGTGCCAGTTTGTATGTCGCGTGCATACATTTGTTAATTAATAGAGCCTGCGTTCAAAACCTGATGCTTACATGTACTCTTGTGTGCCTGATAGTAATTTGTTGTGTGCCCATTATTTATCCTCACAGTCCTCTATATATTATTATCCTCATTTGAACTCAACATATATATATATATATATATATATATATATATATATATATGGACATTTACATGTCCAATTTTTCATTAATTATGCCTTTCATTCAATTATGACTTTAAATCAATTATATAATGTTCTTTAATTATATGCAGGCTATGCATCCATAAAATAATAGCATATGTGGTTCAAAAATGAGAGTTTGATATCCACAACAACCCAAGTATAAACATATTCCTTAATGGACTTTACTTGTATATTTAAATTTACAATTTGCATATAGGTGTAGTTGCCAAGCAGGTCTAATATTACTATAACTACAAATTAGGTGTAGTTACCAAGCAACACCTCTTACGTGCTGCTTGGCTGTCAAGCCCTTTATCCTATTCGAGAAGGTTCACTTCACATTCATCTCCTAAAACCAATTCTCTGTTCTTGTCACTTGGCAACTACACCAGTTTAGCTTGCATCGCATAGAAATCTCAACCATGTCGCACATGATTCTTGACTGTCGATTAAGGCCATGCTTTTCCAGAATGTTCACTTCACCTTCTATGCAATTTCTGTTCGATCACTTTGGAACTCCACCATTTTAGTTAGAATACTACTTCATCTCGATCAGCTCTCTTGCATTACATGATACATGTTGTAACTAAACACATAATTAACTATATATAAAAACTCAATTAATTTAGAAATTTTTGTTATTAGATGCTTAGAGAAACATGCAGAATATTGAGTTTGACGAAACTAAATACATACCTTGCAACTGCTGCATACATTAATTCATTTTCATGTTTCTCTGTCAATCAGGAATAATGTATTCATATGATTTCATCATATTTGAAATCTCTTTTGACATCCTGAGTAGATGAGAATTGGTCTAGAAGATTGGGAGCTCTACCTATTTCCAGACAGGTACATGCTCTTCTTCATATAGAAAGTTATCTTTTTTCATTTATAAAATCATTAGGCTTGCTTTAAGATATAGTAAATAGTAAATTAAACTATAGAATTATATATCAACACTCAACAATGCATGAATACATGAACAATGTTTCACTATATACTACAGAGAATCATAAAAATATGCATACATAACCTAGATAATCTTGTCTATATTTTACCTCTATTTGCATAGGTGTATTTCCTCTTGCAGCACATTGCAACCAAGCTTCTCTGTTAATCGTAGCATCCTCCTAATCTCTATCCATATTCTATTCGCAGATCAATTTCCACCTTCTCATTCGCAACATTCGGCCTTGACCTTCTGCCCGACGCAACATACAAAGCAACAACTCACATATCTACTTACACAATCTGTTCATCACATGTAAATCAAGTAAATAAAATGGTAGATTTGGGAATTGAACACATACCATTGCCAGCGGCGAGTCACACCATGGTCTCCATTCCGGCTCTATAGCGCAAATCTGACTTGGGTTCCCTCCACTACCGTCCTATTCCACAGCAGTACCCTTCTGCAGACATCCTCAAAGAATCGCACTAATCTATAATTATTCATGCATATTTCTTCAGTAATTGTGTAATGTATGTATGAAAAAAAAAAAAAACTTGCTTCTACAGTATGGAATTCATAGAACTCCATGAACGGCTGATCTGAATGTATCCTATTAATAATATCTACATTGATACACTGCAGCTGGCATCGAAATACGAAAGGGTTTGAGCAACTTTCGATAAAGAAGGGTTTGAGCAACTTCCAATAAAGAATTAATAATAACCAAACATTTTACGCGAAGAATACGGCTCTCACTAAACAGACCTTAAAAGCTACCATTTTTATTTAACAAAGGTTAAACTATCCATGATCAAAACTACGTAGTTTCACTTGGGTGGGAAAATGAAACAATTTGATTGGCCATGGCTATATGGCTTTAATATATAGAAGGATTAAACCCTTATGATAATATTTTATCTCAATTACTAAAGAGCCAGAAGAATCTAGTGACATACAACTTGCCTGTGGGCTAAAGTTTTACTCAATTAGATCCAACTAAAAATTTATTTATCACGAAACAATTTATCAAATGAGTTGAAGAATCAAGTGACATAAAACTTGCATGTGGGCTAAAGTTTTATTCAATAAGATTCATTACAGTCATTATGATAAAAAAAAAGAAAAAAAAAAAAAAAAAAAAAAAAAAAAAAAACTTAAGAGATCATGTTCATTTTCTTAATCCCTGTGGAAAAATTAAGAAATATGATCTAAAGTTTACATCATAAAACTAAAGTTTATGATAGAATTGGAAATTATTTACAAATAACCACAAAGTAAATAAATTGATTTATTTCTATCATCACTGATAAAACTACTAAACTACATTCCGATACATAATTGTCTGTGGGCTAAATTATGACCGTAGTAGTCCAGTATTTCATCCTGATTAATTATGCAAACATAACGAAATTGCCTATGGACTAAATTCCATCATATTACATACAATTAATCACAAACGATATGTCCAAAACTTTATGTGATCAAAATAAACCGTTTAATATATAATTTTAACAGATTAAGGATGCTGTGACTACTCCCCAATCAAATTAAAATTATAAGATCACTAGACAATTATCAATTCCTTGCCTAAACTTTATGTGATTAAAACTTAATAATCTTATGTAGCTGAATATACTGTAGCATTTTCTTAATTAACCAAGATTGAAAACTTAGGAGACTTCAGTAAATTAAAGATGCTATGGCTATTCTTTAATGAACCGAAATCAAATCACAATGGCAAGGAATACTTAAAATTTTGGCAAACAGATTATACCAAATTATGATGGGAAAATCTAAATATACTCCCAGGAACGGTGGTTAGAGACAGAGTCTCACTGAAAACGAATTCCTTAAATAGAGTATCAATTTAAAGAGACTAATGGCACAAGATGTTCTTAAGTCATGGCCATTAAAACTAGTATGTCTCCACGATTCAAATATACTTAATGTATAACTGTTTGGGATGTGAACCTAAAACTATAGGGTATACACCAGTAAACTGTATGGTTCACCTATGATTAAAACTTAATTGGTGAACTAAATTAGCGGACTAAACGTGCTTAAATTCAGGCACTACCGCAGCTAAAGTTTATGCATAAATTCAACTTAAATAGCAATTAATATAATTCTATCCTAAATTTATGCATTGCTAAAGGCATAATAAAAATTGCATAATTTAAAAAACATAATATTATGCGTAGGACAAATATGCATAAATTAAATATTAAACTCATATATTCCAAATAAATTGCATAACTTAAAGCAATTTACAATATGAGGTTTCAAAGTATAAACTTAATATTCAAACACCAATGAGTCCAAACCAAAAGAGACCCAACATTTTGAATAATAATATACTGGATATATACTTTAATTTTTTTTTTTTAAACTATAAGCCTATGACAAAAATGTTTTAATGCATAAAGATCAAATTTATGAGAAATAACTTAATTTACAAATTCAAACAATATAAAACCAAAAGGATATGCTATCATTTGTAAATCAAAACCTCACAAACCCTAATTGCATAATTAAACTTAATATTATGCACTTAATGTGATCGGATGCATAAAACAATCTAAAGAGTATGAACCAACTAAAGAATATGAATTTAAACCAAATATTCATTTATGCATACTTAACCAAATATGGGCAATCATAATTCAAAGAACTAAATGAATTATGAAATTAATGACAATAGTCAATTGCCTAGAAAATATGTTTTTCCAAAATTACTAAATTGATTCAAGATCACTCTACATAACCCAGTTAATAATATTATTATTATTAATGGCAAAATTGCAAATAACCAAAATAGTAATAAATAGCCATAATAATATTATCACATTATTTAGGAGACTAAATATGAAAAACAATGGTTAAAACCGCTAACATTTATTATGAATATTTTCGGATAAAATTTTGAAAACTTAATAACATTTGAAGTCCGAAAAACATTAATGTCAAAGAAAAATATTTTCTTAACTGGAATATTGTCACATAAATTTATTTTAAAACAGTTCAAGGTACATATCTGAATACCATGACAATATTAATGTTATCAATAATTAATTATTAATAGCAATAAGTAACATTATAATCACTATTAACATTAATAATAACGACAAACTAAAGTATGGTAATGCACCTTTAAATGTTTTCATTTTTCTAAAGATAAAATATGTGACTAGTCCAAATTAGCGGTTAAAACTGTAGCACTAATTATCAATAATAACCATAAAAGATAATTAATGGCTAACCTTAATGATGCAAACCGCATCTCTCCATTGTACTAACAACGATGACGATTCACAAGAGAAGAAAAAACTCCAGAACTCTCACATCTTTACTGTTGGTATCAGTAGCCTCGATACAGCGTCCAATGGTATGTTTAATAATTTATTGGTATGACTTAATTACCAACATTAATAGTCATGTAAAATGAAGCGGTAATCAAGCCAATGTACCAAATATAGCAGATTACCATGAAATAATTATTATTATGAAAAGTAATAAAATGAGATTAACCCCTTAAACTTAATAACAGTAATTAATAATGCCAATTAATAATAACTACAATAAAGGCAACACTGTAATTTAAGAGATGCCAAATACTAATCTCAATTTACCACATAATAATTAACCATAACTATTATGATACTAAGGGAGACTGAAATTAAGGTAATAACCAAAAATACCATTATACGGACAATATACCAACTATATTGCTTTTGTAATAAAATTAAAGACTTAATATTATTATTAAGGCCCTGAAAACTAGTGATAGATTAAAAACATAATCAACTTAAACAATAGTTTATAATTCTTAATGGCCAAAATAACAATTAAATCTTTAAATCCTTAATGTCTCAAAACAGGCCAAGACAATAATTATAGCCCTTAATCACTCAAATTAGGCTCATAAACCTCAATGGCCCAAGTAAATTATAACATGGATGGAAAATGGTCTAATACTGAAGTAGACACAAAACTTAATATTATTACCAACGATAATGCCAAAATATGGTAGTTAGTAATAATTAAAACTTAATAAACATGTTATAATCTTAAAAAAGAGCTATAATTATTATTATAATATCAATCAAAATGGTGGGATCCACACTTTAATGACCCAAGATAGGTCCCAAATAGCTTGTTCAAAACAGGTTATAAAGTCCCAGAGACATATAAAACTAAAATGTGCTCAAAATTAAGGGGAAACCAAACAAGCTACCTTAACCGGCCATAACGCCTAAAATTGGTCAAAGGATCTAAAATTGAATGATATTTTCATAATGAATTTATGAATTAATAATATGTTAAATCCAACCTTAATGCATGCTATTATGAATGCATAATTATAATAGTAAAATAATTATTTAATAAATATACATAGCATGTTTGGATTTGCATATTAATATATTATTAACTCATATATCCTAAATAAATTGCAATACTTGAGGCAATTTAATATACAACTTAACATTAAATTAAAATTCAAACAGCAAATTAAAGCTTAATATTCGTTCCAAATTGAATGATAATTTAATAATGAATTTAATACCAAAATTAATAGGAGAACTAAATGGCATTAATATTCCAAAATAAGCAATTACATATATTTACCATTTGCCAAAATAATATACCATATTAAATATGGTAATATTAATATAGTAATATTAAGCCAAATAATTTACCATTTATCAAATTTAATATATATAATATATTATTAAATTAAGCAAGTACTAATATGGTAAAATAAATAGAAGTAATTGCATTTAATAAGTAAATGTACCAGTAGTAGTACTCCTCCATCTTCTTCCTGGAATGCCGCATGCCTCCGTCGGATCACTCGTTGCAACACAAAGCTTGCCGCCGTCGACACAAAACCAGCAGCGGAGTCAGCTACGCCTGAGGAGGAGAGGAATCCGGGCATCGCTGGGAGCCTAGCCTGGTCGCCGCCGGCATCCTTGATTGTGAAGTCGGACCGAATGCGGAGAACCAAATCTGCAAGCTCACCCTGTTGCCTTTCCGCAGCAACCGAGAAGCAACTTGGCAACCATAATAGTGGTTCACATGTTAGTCTATTGGTTAAGTCTGTTTAGTTATATTTTATTTCTTGTAGAATAGGTATAGAGTTGTTACTAGTATTTTTCCCTATTTAGACTTTGCATTGTATAGTGGTTGAGCATTGAATATATATACACTATTCTTCTATTCTCATATGGTATCCAGAGCCCAACTCCCATGAGATCATTATTATTTTTTTTCCCTTTCAATCTTATGGCGATTACGTCCACAACTGTGATTGTTCAATTGTCCACCCCGGCTAATTTTCCGATTCGCCTCACCGAGGTGAATTTTCCGGTGTGGCGTCGACAAGTTCATTTGACTCTCATCGGTCTTGACTTGTTGGGATACATTGATGGCACCGTTAAGGAGCCTGCTGCGTTCCTTGATGCTGCATCAACTACCAAAACCCAACCCATACGAATTGGGTACGACAAGATCAGATAATTCTTGCTGCTCTTCTTGGTAGCTGCACAGACACCATTCAACCCGTTATATCATCTGCAACTACAGCCGCAGATGCCTGATCTCGTCTTACAGCTGGCTATGCTAGCTCCTCTAAAGGACGGGTTATATCCCTCAAAACCAAGCTGGTCAAAAATCCACGAGGTTCCCGGACAATTTCAAAATTCCTTCAAGACATGAAATCTATTGCTGATGACTTGGCTTTGGCTCAACATCCTATCTCGGATGAGGATCTCGTCATTTATGCCATCACCCAATTAGGTGACGAGTTTCACCCAATCATGGCAGCGATCCAAGTCCGTGAAACAGCAGTTACTTATGCGGAGCTTGGTCCTATTCTGACCGAATACGAACGCACGATGAAGCAGTGCACTGACCAATCTTCGTATTTGCCGACGGCAATGTCACCCAACGACAAGTGCCCAAAACTAGCTCTTGCTCAGCTCGTGATTAGCCTACCGTCACCAACTCTCGTAGAGGTCGCGGACGTGGCCGTGGTCAGAACTACAGCAACCGTCAAGGACGGTTTTGCAACTTCTGTGAATTCTCGGGCCATGATACCAAGTTTTGCAGAAAGCTGGCTAATTTTTTACGGGACAATAACTATCAGTTCAGTGACGCTCAAAATGCGCGTACTTCTCAACCAGTTGCCAACTCAGCCACTACTAATCCCGCGACTTCACCTCAATGGATGTTTGACAATGGGGCTTCCCATCATGCGACCTCTAGTACATCCACTTTGCATGGATTTTCATATTATGGGGGGCCTGATGAAATAAGCTTAGGAGATGGTAAGACTTTACGTATTACTCATACTAGGCACACTGTTCTTCCCGCTACACCTCGTGTCTAAGTAATGTTTTATGTGTTCCACGGTTACATACTAATCTAGTCTCTGTGTCAAAGTTATGCAAATCTAATCGAGTTTCTGTCGAATTTTTCCCTACTTATTTTTTGGTGAAGGATATAGTCACGGGGGCACAACTTCTACAGGGGGAGAACGTCAATGATGTCTACTTCGCTCTTAATGCCCAGTTTCCACAAATAAATGTTTCACTTCAATCCTCTGTTGCGGCCTGGCATCACCGGTTTGGTCATCCTTCCAATGACACCCTTAAGAAACTAATAAAATGTTATGTCTTAGGTATTAAATCTGCAGATATTGCAGTATTTAATTGTACCTCTTGTAATATCAACAAGAGTTATAAGTTGCCTTTTGCCGAAAATACTTTGTCAAGTTCCAAACCTCTACAGTTAATATACACCGATGTATGGAGTACTTCCGAGAAGTCCATTAACGGTTACTTCAATTATGTTATTTTTGTAGATTTTTTTACCAAGTACATTTGGTTGTACCCTCTTAAAAAAAATCTGACGTATTCTTGGTATTCCCGCAGTTTAAGCGTCTGGTAGAAAAGTTCTATGGTCACCCCATTGTGTCTGTCTTTTCTGACAACGGTGGCGAATTCGTCAAGTTAATATCGATGTTTAATTCGTTTGGGATATCACACTTTACATCACCCCCACATACTCCTGAACATAACGGCACGATTGAACGCCGACATCGCCACATAGTTGAAATGCTCTAGCTTTATTACAAAATGCGTCTCTTCCTATTTTGTTCTGGTCTCATGCTGTTCAAACCGTTGTATACCTCATAAATCGGCTTCCCACGCCAATTCTAAAAAATCAGTCCCCTTTGAGTGTCTCTTCCACAAGTTACCAAACTTTAAAAGGCTAAAATATTTTGGTTGCCTTTGCTTCCCTTGGCTGCGCCCTTATACACGTACCAAATTACAACCAAGATCCATGCCTTGCATTTTTTTGGGATACTCAACATCTCAATCTGCTTATAAATGTTGGGATTCTAGTTCTAAAAGAATGTATGTGTCCAGACACGTAAAATTCATAGAGAATATTTTTCCTACGCAGAATGATATTTTTTCCCAGCCTGCAGGTTTGGCTCGTGACTTAACATTTTCCCAGTTGTCTTCACAAAATGTTGCTCCCTTCCATCCAGCCATGCCACGTCAGACAAGCTCCTCAACATCTCCAGTTCGTCTCAGTTCAGAGAACACAGTACCACCACCCACTGCGTATCAAAATGCGGCAGCCCCTGGTCGCACTGTCTCCACTCTGCCCGAACAGTCTAATCTCGCGTCATCACCCGCTCCAGCGTCGGTCGCGTCGTCGTCGGCCTCTCAGTCCTCCGCGTCGTCGCCGGTTCCGGCGGCACCCTCACAGTCTCACTCGTCGTCGCCGGATCAGTCCTCTATGTCATCACTGGTTCTGGCATCATCCTCTCAGCCCTCTGCGGCTCCAGCGTCACCACCTCTGTTCTCCGCAATGTCGCCGGCTGCAGTGTCACCTTCTAAGTCTTCCTCGTCGAGATCTGCCAGTCCGGCGTCACAGTCCTCCACAGCGTCTACCTCTTCTTCTGCGTCTGAGTATCTTCCAAGTCCTTCACCGCCCAGCAGTGTTTCAGACTCTTCTAACGTGCCTCGACGTTCTGAGCGTCTTCGAACAAAAATCCCAAAATATTATGGGGATAAGTTTGTGAACATCACTACCGTGCATCCTCTACCTTCCTCTCTTGAGCCATCTACTATTACACAAGCCTTGAAAGATCCTCTATGGCGTGATGCCATGGATGATGAATTTAGTGCATTATGTCGCAATCAGACATGGGTGCTTGTTCCGCGAGGTGGTCATAGTCCAATAGGTTGCAAGTGGGTATACCGTATCAAACGAAAACCCGATGGCATGGTGGACAGGTACAAGGCACGTTTGGTTGCCAAAGGGTTCTTACAGGAGTCCGGACGAGACTACTTTGAAACATTTAGTCCGGTCATGAAACCGGTGGCCATTCGAATTATTCTTACAATTGCATTGAGTAACAGGTGGACTATTAGGCAGCTCGACGTCAACAATGCTTTTTTACAGGGCATCCTATATGAAGATGTGTATATGGAACAACCGCCGGGATACGTGGATGTCCATAATCCATCCTATGTCTATAAGTTACTTAAGGCGCTGTATGGGCTTAAACAGGCACTCTGTGCTTGGTACTTGGAATTGTCAAATTTCTTGGTATCTGCAGGTTTTACACGCTCAAAGGCGTATACATCTTTGTTTGTCTACACCTGTGATAGCGTTGTTGTGTACTTCTTGGTTTATGTCGATGATATTATTCTCACTGGCAATAATTAGGGATGTCAACGGGGCGGGGTGGGGGCGGGGGACATACCCCCCATCCCCGCCCTCGACTTTTTTCCCATTCCCCATCCCCGTCGGGGAAGTGAAAACTCCCCCCATCCCCATCCTCACGGGGATTATTCGGGGGCGGGGAATCCCCACCCCATTAATAAGTTATAAAAAAAATTAAAATTAAACATTCAAAAACTTTTAAATAAATAATGTATATATATTCATCCGCAATTTAAAATAGTATTCAATATTTTACAGTTAGACATGTTATTTAAATATGCATTTCATAAGCATGACAAACAATGACAAGAATGATTCTAAAATTATATATATTGTATACAAAGTAATAGATATGTGTGTGTACTCCTCATACATACATACATACATCGGGGACGGGGCAGGGCGGGGAGAGTACTCCCCATCCCCGTCCCCGTCCCCGGCGGGGAATTCAAAATTGCCCCCATCCCCGATCCCCTATTTTTGTCCCCATCCCCGTCCCCGTAGGAGCGGGGAATCGGGTTCCCCGTCGGGTGCGGGTACAATTGACAACCCTAGCAATAATGTTGTGTACTTGGATGCTTTTGTAGTTAAATTAGCCAACCGGTTTTCAATCAAGGACCTCGGCCTACTACATCACTTTTTAGGCGTTGAGGTCATAACTACTACATTTCGTATGTTTTTATCTCAGGGACATTATCTTGCAGACATTCTAACTCGGTTCAATATGGATGGTGCGAAATCTGTGTCCACACCAATGGCTTCTGACTCGAGGTTACAAGTTGATAGCTCTACTTTGCCCGTGGATGCTACGAGTTATCGCCGTCTAATTGGGCTGTTGCAGTACCTTCTTATCATCCGGCCGAATGTGGCGTATACTGTTAACAAGTTGGCTCAGTATATGCATGCGCCTAATCTCGAGCACTGGCAAGCAGCCAAACGTATTCTCAGGTACTTAAAGGGTACAATTCATATTGGCTTATTGCTGAAGTTTGATACCCCCTTACGGTTGACCGCCTTTTCTGACTCGGACTGGGGGAGTTTACGGGATAAAGGGCGCTCTACTACTGCCTACGTCATTTATCTTGGGGCTAATGTCATTTCCTGGAAATCTGCCCGCCAGAAAACTGTGTCTCGGTCTTCAACGGAAGCTGAGTACCGTGCGTTAGCTCATGCTGCAGCTGAGCTAGTCTGGATTCAGAACTTGCTACGTGAAGTTGGTATTCGTTTGCTTCAACAACCGTCCCTATTATGTGATAACTTGGGTGCCACATATGTATGTAAGAATTCGGTTTTTCACTCCCGGATGAAGCATCTTGCTTTAGATTATTTCTTTGTTAGAGATATGGTTGCTGAAGGTTCTCTATTCGTTCGGCATGTCTCTTCTTGTGATCAGGTGGCAGATATACTGACCAAACCGTTGGGGCGTGCTCTGTTTCAGAAGTTTCGGTCCAAGATTGGTGTAACCGACGGTTCCTCCATCTTGCGGGGGCCTGTTAAACATTAATAGTGGTTCACATGTTACTCTGTTGATTAAGTCTGTTTAGTTATATTTTATTTCCTGTAGAATAGGTATAGAGTTGTTACTAGTATTTTTCCCTATTTATACTTTGCATTGTACAGTTGTTGAGCATTGAATATATATACACTATTCTTCTATTCTCATATCTCTGTCCATGGAAACTGGTGAATAACAAGCTACCAGTCCGTCGCCCATAAACCAGTCGCCGTCTGCCGCCGGTGAACTTAACAACATCACGGAGATGGAGAGCAGCAGTCCATCGCCTGATGAAGAAGAACAAGCAGCGACGTTACCCTATTCCCACCGCCGCTCATGCAATGCTTGGCTCGTAGTAGCATTAGTCATTAAATCAATTCGCCGGAAAAAAAAATGGTGAACGACGACTTGTGGCAGTAGGCATATATGCAGTTATTCTTAATGCTTGTAATTAATGAATTTTAAGCCATCCAAATAATCCAAGCAAATTTCAAAATAATTCTTAAGGCTGAAGATCCAATTTCAGCAGTGCAAAAAACATCATATACAAAATCTTGATGTATATGAAAATTAATATTGTTTTTAGGCAAAACGTACAATTAACCAGGCAGAGATTATAAAGGCTTTTGATACCAAATGTTAGATCTAAATAGTCTAACTATACTGAACAATAGTATACGAGAGATCTGACCTCGTATAAAAGCGGAAGCGTAGCCGTGTTGATCTCCAGCCATGTTTTGCCTCATACCTGACTCAGAACCCTAGATGGTGTATTGGTGTCTACTGAGCAGTATGAGTACCGTATCTGTATGTGCTGTCTAATCCATAAACCTGTATCCCATCAATCCAGGTTTATATTAGGCACAGAGTTTAGTTGACTAACAACTACTAGTTATTAAGTCCAACCAGACCACTTAATAAGCCTAGTCAACTTGCACCACTTAATTAAGGCCCTAATATATAATATACAATATATATTATCAAGGGAAAATATTACATGAGCAGCATGGCATTTTGCTCCGCAATTATCTTGCTAGGCATATCCGGAAATAAATTAAGATCATGTGAACATGTGGAGGTGAAAATGTGTTCAAAATATTCCATTATGAGTGATTTCATGGCCTCTCCTTCAACTTTCGAACCTGTAGAGTTATGTAGACACTTTCGAACCTGTAGAGTTATGTAGACATGGAATATGATTCTTCCGTCGTTGTGTAGAGGTGTAGCGGTGAAAAAACTTTGTGTTTTTATCCCCTTCCTTTAGCCAAAATTGCTTGAATCTTTGTTTCCAATATATCTCTTCCTGAGCTAGTGTTTTGTTAAGTGGCTTTGCATGAGTCTCATTATATTTCGTTATTGAAGCCGTGTCTCTCTTTGGTTTAATTTTAGGGTTGCAAGTCTTTTTCTTAATGCATGCTTTTATAGTCTTTGTGAAACGGTGAACATTTTTCCCTCCCCAGCCAGATAATCTCTCTTCGCAAAGGTCAATTCTGCTTTGTAAACTCAGATGTCCACCTTCCTGCCATTGCATGCTTGAGTCACAATTCCCTTGCATCCTTCATCTAAGAGCCATGCATGCATTCTCAAATTTTATGTGTCTGGGAGTCAGAGTCGTGGTTTCAGAAGGGTCGTATAAGTCCATACATAAAGATGGGGGAAAAGACTGAAATGTGACAAATAGGAGGCCCAATTCCGAAAATAGGACACTTTTTTTTTTGGACAAAAATGTGAAAAATACGTTTGGGACATGCGTTTTTGGCATGTCCCAGTTCTTTTTTTTATTTTTTTATCCGTTAACAAATATGCAAATACCATTTGCGGCTTTGGTATTTGATACGCCAAACGCATTTATGAAATGCGTTCGACGTATATTATTAGTATACGTTAAAACGCATGTACGAGATGCGTTTGGAGTATTATACGTCAGGCGCATCTCGTATATGCGTTTTAGTCGCCGTTCAGTTGCCGGAGTCTGAGAAGGGAAGACGCGTGTGAGAATTGCGGTCTAAGTAAATCGCATGATGCATATGCCTTTTAGACGTGTTACTGCTTTCAACATCAAGAACAAATACAAAATGGTGATGAGAATCTTCTTCTTCCTTTTCCTCTTGGCCTTTGCGGTTCTCACTGCAAATGCATCAGTGAATGACTTCTGCATGGCCGACAGCCCTGGAGCCCGCGACACCCCTTCAGGCTTCGTGTGCAAGAACACCGCCAAAGTCACAGCCGCCGACTTCGTCTACTCTGGCCTGGCAAAATCCGGCAACACCACCAACATCATCAACGCCGCCGTTACTCCGGCGTTCGTGGCTCAGTTCCCGGGAGTGAACGGGCTGGGATTCTCCCTTGACCGCCTCGACTTGGCACCCGACGGAGTGATCCCCATGCACACCCACCCCGGCGCCTCGGAGATCTTGAACGTCGTGGAGGGCACGATCCTCGCCGCCTTCATTTCCTCCGGCAACAAGGTGTACGAGAAGACGCTGTACCCCGGCGGCGTGATGGTTTTCCCTCAGGGACTTCTGCATTTTCAGGTGAACGCCAGGAAAGGCAGCGCCCTGGCTTATGTGAGCTTCGGCAGCGCCAACCCGGGGCTGCAAATCCTTGATTTCACGCTGTTTGCCAACGATCTTTCCACCAAGACCATTGCCGGGACCACTTTCCTCGACGAAGCTACCATTAAAAATAATTGCAGAAAGAAAAAAAAAATGGTGATGAGAATCTTCTTCTTCCTTTTCCTCTTGGCCTTTGCGGTTCTCACTGCAAATGCATCAGTGAATGACTTCTGCGTGGCCGGCGGCCCTGGAGCCCACGACACCCCTTCAGGCTTCACCTAAACCGCAAATTCCAAGCGCGGCTTCTCGTGAATATTCTCCGGCACTGACCGGCGACTAAAACGCATGTACGAGATGCGTTGGACGTATAATACTACAAACGCATCTCGTACACGCGTTTAACCGTATAGTAATAATATACGCCAAACGCATTTACAAAATGCGATGGCCATATACAATACCAAAGACGCAATTCTCATATGCGTCTTTGGTAACGTATAAAAAAATAAAAAAAGACCTGGGACATGCTAAAAACGCATGTCCCAAACGTATTTTTCACATTTTTGTCCAAAAAAAAAGTGTCCTATTTTCAGAATTGGGCCTCCTATTTGTCACATTTCAGTCTTTTTTCCTATAAAGATGGCTGATTGGTCAGAGCTTGAAACTAGGAGATTTTGAACCTCGGCTTGCTTTTACATATGTTTCACGCCATTCTGAGGAAACGAGTGCCCGGTTGAGTCTCTCTTCCACACAATTATATGTACCTCTTCCCCTTTCCCATGTAATTAAAGAGATATCTAGACATATCGAAGTCCCATAACTCACAATCATTGACCGTCTCCCTAAATCTTGAGAGTAAAGATTCTGGATGTGGAATATTTCCCCTTTTCTCAGATTGTCATGTTAGATCGTTGAAGTCGCCAATAATCAGCCAAGGTAAAGCCAATTTCCTATGTAACATTCTCAAGTGATTCCAAGTATCTTGACATCTGATGCGCTCTGGATAGCCATACCAACCGGTTAACCTCCATGGAGCCTCATCAAGAAGAGTTCTGAGAATAGCTAATTAAGTTTACTGTGTGTTATCAAAGGACCACGACCCATCGTCAACAACACACTGGGCGTCCTTGGCGTGAAAAAACTGGGATTCATAGAGATTAGGTCTGATCTCGATAATGCCAACTCCATGGACTGGTCTCCAGACATTAAAAAGGGTATGCTGCATATATTCATATTTGATGATCTTGGTAATCAAGAATCTGCCTACCAGCGACCAAACTCCAAGTTCAACATCTAACAAAATTCGTTGTGCGGTCGGTAGCTAGGGCGAAAGAAACCCCTTCCGCCTCATCTCCCAAGCCAT
Source organism: Ipomoea nil (assembly GCF_001879475.1). Taxonomy (NCBI): domain Eukaryota; kingdom Viridiplantae; phylum Streptophyta; class Magnoliopsida; order Solanales; family Convolvulaceae; genus Ipomoea; species Ipomoea nil. The sequence continues at coordinate 2,867,471 of NW_017619207.1, read as the reverse complement.
GTTGTCACATCGTTCAACAAGAGAAGCTATGTCTTCGTTGTTCGTCGCTATGGTATTGCTGGAGATGCAAGAAAACCTTAAAATTAGGGTGGTGTAGACAAAAAACGCTAAAACTTAGGGAGAGGGAAACTCAACTGTCGGGAGATCGAGTACAATATCTTTTTTAAATAAACTCTTTCTTCATTACTTATTTCTTTAATTATTTTTAAATTTGATTTTTTTTTTTTTTTGCGTTTAATACTACTTTTAATATAGTTTCTAAATATATAAATTTTGTATTCTAATACTAAACATAATATTATGAAAAATTGAATTAAAAATAACGCTCGTACCATACTCAGACTAATCCCATTCGCACCGGACCGACCCAATTAAATAGCAAAGTGCTGGCTAGATTGATTTTTCCATACAAGAGTGGGTCCGAACTCCCAACCTCTCTTAAGAGATGAGAGTGCCCAACCACTCACTCCAACCAAGTTGGTTTCCGTTAAACCTTGTTAACCAAACTAGACAAACAAAATGGGACAAATAGAGCATATTAAAAATAAACTTAACATTATGAAAATGGAAAATTATATAGTGCACCAGGGCGCACAATGCATTGTGTGCCTTGACCCAAAACGACGTCGTTTTGTATCTGTTTTCCGTTTCTGCCGTTAACTTCTAAAAAAAATCCATGTTTCGTATGTACAGAATTGTATAATAGAATACACATAAACTCATAACGTAATACATATAATCTAACATAATACATAATACATAATACACATAAACTCTTAACATAATACACATAAACAGTTAAACGCAAGTGTTAAAAAAACTGTAATGGAATTGGACGGATGGAACGGTGTCCGTCGCGTCAACTCCCCACCAATTTATAGAAACGTCGTCATTTTGGGCCAGGGTTGTGCACCCTGGTGCACGATATAATGATTGTATGAAAATTTGAATTAAAAATAACTGATTAAATGCCAGCCTAGGTCATCCGAGTTTGGTGATTTTGCCACCTTTAGTCCTAAACTTTCAAATCGACCCTTCGTGATCCTTCGAGTTTCGAATTCAACCTACCGTAGTCTTTCCGTTAAGATATTCCGTCTAAGCCATGAAAATTAAGGGAAAAAAATCTTTTAATTGCAATCCCAGCCAAAACAATTCATTTCCCTCAGAAATTAGCCCTAATCCACCGAAAAAAATTACAATTGAACGAATTTCTGAGCGCTAATTTCTAAGGAAAAAAAAATTGAACGAAAAAAATTACAATTGACAAAATTTAAGGCTAATTTCTGAGGGAAATGAATTGTTTTGGCGGGGATTGTAATAAAAAGACAATTTTGCCCTTACTTTTCATGGCTCAGACGGAATATCTTAACAGAATGACTACGATAGGTCGAATTCGAAACTCGAAGGATCACGGAGGATCGATTTGAAAGTTTAGGATTAAGGGTGGCAAAACTACCAAACTCGGAGAACCTTGGCTGACATTTACTCAAAATCTACTATACTAATAAGAGCCCAAGAGAGTTAGGTCTATAATGGGTAGAAAAAATGGCGGTCACAGATTTTAATCAAATGAATGGCTCAGATTGATTAAAAGATTGATCAGATTTAAAGTTTACACTAAAATTTCTTAAAATACCCACACATCGTTACTAATTCCATTAAAATTTTAAGAATTGTCGTTAGTTCACCGTTAACTTACTCATTGATTTCAATAAAAGAAAAGGTCTTAGGTTCGAGCCTCATCCCAATCAAAATTGGCATAATTAGTACTCTATTTTACTCTTATTAAATTATATAAATAATAATTTAGTAGTTACAACAAAAAATAATACATATGCTTTTCTTTAATTTAGAATTATGTGTTCACAATGTCTTTATTCAAAAAAAAAAAAAAATTATTCATTATCAATAAATTATATAAGATAAATAATTTTATTAGTTATATTATCTTTATTTTTCTTCAATATAAAAATTCTTTATATTCAAATTTATTAATTGATTATATTCGCTACATTGTCCTTACAATGTCTTTATTCAGTGAAAAAACAAATTATTGATTATCAATAAATTAATTAAAATAAATATTTTCATTAGTTATATTGTCTTTATTTTTCTCAAATGTAAAAATTTTTACATTCAAATTCATCAATTGATTATATTCACTACATTATCTATTATCTTTTTTGTGCACTATTTTTCTAGTTAAATATCAAAGTTATAACATAAAATAATGCTATATATTTATTTACCAAGTATTTTATTAATACCATGAAAAAATTTAAAAAATATAATTAATAAAGCCAACCATATTAACTATTTGAGAGATTTTGTGACAACGAGAGTATTCAAATCACACAACAAATTGAAGTGAGAACTACCTCGCAATGTCCTTGTTTGACAATCCGCAGTTAGCGGATTATACAAGCGGATTTGACCAGCGAATTTATTTAATTATTAACATTAGGTAAAAAATGACCGTCAAATTATTAAATCAAATGAATGGTTCATATTGTTCAGGTTTTAATTTTTTTCTTTTAAGATTTTTTAATTTATCCTTAATTATATGATTATCCATTTAACTTTTCCGTTAATTCACCGTTAGTCTAATTCTAATATTAAAGTCTAATATAGAATTATAACTACACCATTAATCTAATTCTAATATTAAAGTCTTAATAGAACTTAACCACAAATCCTAATGTCGGAATCTCCTCAAACAATATTAGTATATATTTCATATTTTATGCCCTAATTTTTATTTGTTCTCCCTTATGTCCCGTATTTGGTTTCAACCATACCTATACAATTATTTTATTGACAATTATAATCAATATTGACTATATTATCTTGAATTTGTAAACTTAGAATTACATATTTAACCCGCACGGGCTTAGCTCAATGGTTTAGTGGGTAGTATTTGGGAGAAGAGACCAAGGTTTGAACCTCGGCGCGGGCAATGCGGGAATTATGTCCAAAGTGGGCAGATTCCTTGTGCATACCAGCATTTGGCCCTGTCTGCTAAACCATTGAGTCACCGTGATTTACAACTTCCCACAATGCTCTGTCGGGTCGGAGTGTGGGAGGGCCCTTGGGGTTGGGACTCAACCTTTGGGAGAAGAATTACCTATTTAAATATGCAAATTCAACCTTCAATTATCTATGCATAAACAATTTCAATATAATCTTGCCTTAATATACTTTAAAATACTTATTTAAAAAAAAACATTGGGCCATTATCCTAATAAAGAACTAGTAATTTTAATAAAGAAAAGGGAAATGTGGGGGTTATTTTGGAAATTGGAGAAGATTTGGGGTGATTCCGATCTTCCCCACCCCCACCTCTGCAAACTGCAAAATTGATCTCTCTGGCCTAGGGACTACTGACTAGGGTGTAATATACAGCGCCATTGCCAGCGGTGAAATTATGGATCTTCGGAACGAAGGTGCTGGTCGGCGGCGGGGTACCTTGATTTGATGCTTCTTCTTTTGCGACTGATAAATTTTTATGTAATGCTCTAAATTTTCATTTGTGTTTTATTTTTGGGAAAATTTTACCTATTTTATCAGCTAATCTTATCTTGATGATTGAAAGCACTAGAAAGTAGTGGGAAATTTTATTGAATTTCTGTGCTTAAAATGTTTTAGTTGGTATCAGAATATACTTGCTTCAACGTGTTTAATAAACGTCGTGTTTGGCTGTGTATATATATATATATATATATATATATATATATATATATATATATATATATATATATATATATATATATATATATATATATATATATATATATATATATATTTTTTATTTTATTATAATTCAGCCTTCTACGTTGTACCTGTACGCATTCCCTAATCCCTCTGCCAACTTCTTCTTCTTCTTCAGGCTTGACCGAATCGCCGCTTCAGCCTTCTGCAAATCCATCTTGGTGTCTTGACTCAGGGAGGCAGCGATTCCACACTCCAGCGAGCATAGCAGACGACGCGGCGACAAGCATAGCCCGCACTCCGAAGCCGCCTCTGGTTTACGGTCAGAATTCAGCCGCAGTCGACTCGTCCACAGTCCACTCCTGAAACAGCAGCTCTTCGCCTCCTCAGGTTCAAATTTTGAACAATCAAATCTAGCCCTATATTCCTAATTCCATAATTCTCGTCAAAATTGATTTGTGTGATTCGTTTATAATATATAAATATATAAATTTCTTTTAAGTGTTTGATATTTTGTCATGGAGGTTTTTTTAAATGCTTGAACTTTGGCACTACTCAAGTTTTCTTCTTGCTCCGCCCCTGATGAAGTGATGAGTGGGTGAAAATGTTTCCATCTGAGAATTGGTCGAGTTCACTTCCAGAGTTAATGAGGGTAAAGGATAACCACATAGTTTGTAGGAAACCAAAATCTAAGTAGTAAATATGCTTTATGATGGAGTAAAGAGGCAGGAATGAACTAATAAAAAGAATCAGACAATGTATTAAACAAAAACAGAAAATAAACCCAGGAAATGTCCCAGAGTGGAATTTCCCCAGCAAGTCAAAGAACCTGCCCCTCACCCAATAACTGATTATTACAATGATTTGCTAGTGACTTGACAATGAAGGGTGCCACAATCCCACGAAGTGGGCATACTTGGTAAAACAGTCGACGACCACCAAATACAATTTCACAATTGTATGCAAATGAGGCAGCCTAGTGATAAAATCAACCTTCGAGTCCTGTCAACCATGTATGGCAAAGTATTTCTTTGCATGCTTGAGCTACCCAATTGGACTGTCCCCTCAAAATTGGGTATTCCAATAGTTTTGGTTTTCACCTGAATAGGATCCATGGTAGGCGAGGGAGGAGAGGGTATGGTTGAACGTGATTTTTTCCAAATGTGACTCAATAACGGTGTTGGTAACAGAAAGTTGTGCTAGTTTTGGCATGTCCTTTTCCATGGAACGAAAGGGTGATCAGGTTGGATAGTTTGGACATACCTCCATGTTAGTAAGTTGTTTGTCCATGACTGCATGAAGTTCCTCCTGACTCTCCTCCAACACTTCAGCTCTCGACTCTAGTTGTGTCATTCTTGAATCAAATGGCAGGTTGGACCAATTGATGGAGTAAATAGGCAGGAACGAGCTAATAAAATGAACCAAAGAATGTATTAAGCAAAAATATATAAACTGAGGAATTATCCAAGAGTGGATTTTCCCCAAAAGTCGTCTGAGTATTTTGTAGAAGAACACATGTAACAAAAAATGACTATTGGTTTTGAAGCTTCAAAGTTCAAAGCATTGATTGTAACAATATGAATGTCTATTGCATGTGCCTTTGTACTCAAAAAGGTTTTTGAACACATACATTTTATGCTAGAAAGCTATCTTGCTGTGCTTTTTTGGACTGTTTGACTTGCATATGAACCATGGATGAGTTTTATTCATTTTTAATCTTAGGAAGATGAGAAATCTCTTGAGATTACAGCAGCATGGGGTGCACAATGCTCTTGAACTTATCCATTTTAATACATTTTTATAATGAAGTTAGGTTCATCAAATGAGCTTGAGGTTTTTTTTTTTTTTTTTTTTTTTTTTTTTTTTTTTTTTTTTTTGTGGGGGGAGGGGGGGGGGGGGGGTGCATATGGACATTGAACAATGGAATTAATCATGTTGCGCTTGCTTGATAGACTTTTTGGCTGATTTGTGTGCTTTAACATGTTTTATGTCCTTTTCTCTTCCCTAGCTGCTGTTGGAAACGTTCGTAGAGTTACTTCAGAGTAAAACTTTGTGGAGCTCAACTAGTGTGCTATGTTCTTCGGAATGAAAAATGATTAATTCTGGAGATAGCATGCAAAGTAGTCATCAAATGGTTGCACATATGGGTGATGATGTAGAAGAGGCACAAGAGAATAGAGATGGTGGAATGTCTCATTCCCCTAAAAGGGCCATTGTGGCATCTCAAGGAAATACAGATCTTGAACCACATGATGGTATTGAATTTGAATCCCATGAAGCTGCATATTCATTTTATCAAGAATATGCCAAATCAATGGGATTCACCACCTCAATAAAAAACAGCCGCCGGTCAAAGAAATCAAAAGAATTCATTGATGCTAAATTTGCATGCTCCAGATATGGAGTGACACCAGAATCAGACAGTTGCAGTAGTAGACGCCCTAGTGTCAAAAAGACAGATTGCAAAGCCAGTATGCATGTCAAGAGAAAGCGAGATGGGAATTGGTACATCCATGAGTTCATAAAGGACCATAATCATGAACTTCTTCCAGCCCTAGCATATCACTTTAGAATTCATAGGAATGTAAAACTAGCTGAAAAAAATAATATTGATATTCTTCATGCTGTTAGTGAACGAACGAGAAAGATGTATGTTGAGATGTCAAGACAAACAGGTGGAATTCGAGATGTTGACTTTACGGGGAATAGCTTGAGTTACCAGTTTGATAGAGGTCGATACTTGGGGTTAGAAGAGGGTGATGCACAAGTTATTCTTGAATATTTCATGCATATACAGAAAGAGAACCCATATTTCTTTTATGCAGTTGATCTTAATGAAGATCAGCGTCTAAGGAACCTGTTCTGGGTTGATGCTAAAAGTAGGAAAGATTTTGTTAATTTTAGCGATGTTGTTTTCTTTGATACCAATTATATCAAGAGCAATGAAAAGATGCCATTTGCCCTTTTTGTTGGAGTGAATCATCATTTCCAACCTATTTTACTTGGATGTGCATTAGTAGCTGATGAAAGCAAACCAATGTTTGTTTGGTTAATGAAGACATGGCTTAGAGCAATGGGTGGACAACCTCCAAAAGTAATAATAACTGACCAGGACAAAGCCCTCAAAGCAGCTGCTGAAGAAGTTTTCCCTTCTTCATGTCATTGCTTTGCTCTTTGGCATGTAATTGAAAGGATTACTGAAATTCTTTCTCATGTCATAAAGCAGCATGATAATTTTATGGGAAAATTCACCAAGTGCATATTTAAGTCATTGACAGATGAACAGTTTGATATGAGATGGTGGAAGATGGTCACCAGATTTGAGTTACAAGAGAATGAATGGATTCGTTTGTTGTATGAAGACCGTAAAAAGTGGGTGCCAACTTTCATGAGGGACACCTTTTTGGCTGGAATGTCCACAAGTCAACGATCTGAAAGTCTAATCTCTTTCTTTGACAAGTACATTCATAAAAAGATTAGCCTTAAGGAGTTTGTAAAACAGTATGGAATCATTCTGCAGACTAGGTATGAAGATGAAGCCATAGCAGACTTTGATACATTGCATAAACAACCTGCATTGAAGTCTCCTTCACCATGGGAAAAGCAAATGTCAACAATTTATACTCACGCAATATTCAAGAAATTTCAGATTGAGGTTTTGGGTGTAGTTGGATGCCACCCAAAGAGAGAAGGTGTGAATGGGGAAAACGTAACTTTCAGAGTTGATGACTGTGAAAAGGATGACAATTTTATGGTGACATGGAACGAGGCAAAACTAGAGGTTTCTTGTTCTTGCCTTCTATTTGAATACAAAGGTTTTCTTTGCAGACATGCAATGATTGTTCTTCAAATGTGTGGCCTTTCAAGCATCCCACCACATTATATTTTGAAGAGGTGGACTAAAGATGCTAAGAGCAGACACTGGATGATAGAGGGTACTGAAAGAGTTCAAACAAGGGTGCAAAGGTACAATGATCTATGTAAACGGGCTATTGAATTGGGTGAAGAAGGTTCTTTGTCTGAGCTGAGTTACAGTATTGCATTCCGAGTACTGGACGAAGCTTTAAAGAACTGTGTAAATGTTAATAACAGAACTGGTGCAGCATGTAGCAGCAATGCTGTTGTCCTACGAGATATAGAAGAAGATACCCAAGGATCCCATACTACCAAAATAAGTAAGAAGAAGAATGTGACCAAGAAAAGAAAGGTTTGTCTTAGAACCAGTTCTCTTTGTCAGCATAGTTTGCTTCATTCCTATAATTCCAATGTGCTTGATCCCAGGTACAATCTGAGCCTGGACTTGCAATTACCGATGCTCAAGGCAGTTTGCAACAAATGGTTTGTCTCTGCGATTTATTTATTGTGAAGTATTTTGTTTTATTATGCCTTAGACACAATTGAGGTGTGATCTTTCTTTAGTGACACAAAACTGCTTTTGATGTGATATGAAATCAAGAATACTGTTTCAACGATTTATATGTGCACTGAGATAATTGCAACTTCATTTTAGATTTACTGAATCCATTTGAATTCATTTTCTACCAATAACTTTCTGCCATAGAAGAGGAAGGGATTAGTAATTTCTCTTCTTGGTGTGTGTGTATTTTTTTTCTGTAGTATTTATTTTAACTTTCTTGGCTGTAGGATAATCTTAACTCAGATGGTATGACCCTGAGTGGATATTATGGAACACAACATAATGTGCAAGGACTGGTAGGTTGCTGTGATTGATATCTTCAGAACAAAATAGACCTTGGTGTTGCCTCTTTTTTCTGTGATTGAAATGTGTGCTTGCAAAGGGTGATCCTATTGTTATTTGATTTCAGATACAGTTGAATTTGATGGAGCCACCTAACGATGCTTATTATGTCAACCCACAGAATATCCAGGGGCTGGTATTCAATGCCGATCTGTTATTACTATTTTCTATTTAAGTTATTGCTGATTGAACTTCTGTAAACGTTTGAATGGTTGTGTAGGGGCAACTTACCTCAATTACACCTAGTCATGATGGGTTTTTCGGGTCTCAACAAAGCATGCCTGGACTGGTTAGACTCTCTTGATATCTAAGTTTTACCTACTCTGACTTCAGAATCAGAAGATAGAATTTTAAAGATTCTCATACCATATAGGGGCATCTGGATTACAGACCAAGCTTCGGTTACAGCTTGCAGGTCAGTGCACTGATTAAATACTTCTCTTGGAGTCGAGGGCACCGTTAGTTAATAGTTACAGCACATTTGTATTTACACTTTGGCTTTCATTTCAGGATGAGCCTAACATGAGATCTGCTCAGTTGCATGGTGATAATGCTAGACATTCATGAAGAATGCATACTTTACTTTGGTTATGTAGTGCTCCCTCAGGCAACGGTTTTACATTCTGACAATAAAGAGGAAGGATTATGTGTGGGTGTGGGGAGGATAGAAGATAAGTACTAAGTTTGGTATATCATGTAAATAAATCTTTCAAATCTTCTCAGTATTAAATGTCATTTATTGCCCTCTTTTTACTAACTCAGATAGTCTGGCAGTTGGTACACGAGTTGCTGCAGTGGCAGCACAATTCTTAATGGCAAATTTGATTGTAAACCATGGTCCATGTAGCAGTGTGGACTAGGAAGCAATACGACGTTGTTTGAATATTTTTAACAAAAGAAACCGTTACTGTTAACAATGGTAGACAACAAATTCTGGTAACTGGTAAGGTTTATGCAATAGCCTCTCTCATTTTTTGTTGTGATCTTCTCATCAGCTTCTCTCATTTTTGTTTTTCTTCTCAACATCTCCCATACTTGTTTTATCAAGTGTATTCTCATAGTTCATTCAATTTCATTTAATAGTAGTTTCATTACAACACTAATTCTAATTCAACTACAATTTCATATGACAATATAATATGTAAGATATTCAACCGTAGTTTCATTACAACACTACTAAAGTATCATTCTAATTCAATTACAGTTTCATTTTATAATATGTGAGACATGCTATTCAGTTTTATTTTATACACTGTAATTTCATTATAGCACTACTAAAGTATCATTCTATGAACAGATACTGCATTGTAACAGAGTCAGTAGTACTAAAAAAAATGTATCATTCTAATTCAACTACAGTTTCATTTGACAATATACACTCAATATGTGAAACATGCTATTCAGTTTTATTTTATACACATTGTAGTTTCATTATAAAATCACTCAAGTATCATTCTAATTCAACTTACGTATTCATTTAACAATATACACATACAGTATTGTTTAGATATTATAATCATCTCATAGGTTTCAGAATAATTTCTTATTGCATTTTAGCTTTGAGTGATTGTAAACTCTAAATAATAGAAGTTGCATTTTATACCCATTCAATGAAGCTTTAGGGTTGCACGTTAGAAAAAAACATAGCTGCTTTGAAGTTCGAAGACGTAACAATGCCACGCTGGAGAGGTAATGAAGTCAAAAGCTTGCTTTTCATTTTTATATTTAAGTGTGTATAAAATGCAACTTACACCACAAACACATGATTGATTGAACATAAGAGCGATAATTTTTTTTTCATTAAAAGAAATGACAATCGTTTTGAATCATAGTACAATAATCATAGTATACTGTATCACGATTGATTCTTAATCTGTTATCTGGATTTAGATTTTTGAAGTACAAAATTAGATGGGTGTAAATTTTGGTGCGAAATTGATTGGTTGATTAAAAAATATCAAGAAATTAATGGATTGGGGTTGGAAAAATTGATTTTGATACTAAAATCAGTTCAACCTAAATTTGATTGCCCGAGCAGGTTAGTATGGTTCTTAGGGGAAATTATACCATGGACCAGAGTCTATCTTGCTTATGAATTTTGATTCAGAAATAATTTTTAGATTTTGCACCTGTACTTGACACATTTTGTACCTGACATTTGTACACATTTTGTACCTGCATAAATGTCTGGATTTGCTACCAATATGCTTTCTCACCACATACAGTTAGGGTGAAAATAGGCAGAGCCGAGCCGGACTTTAAAAAATTAGGCCTGAGCTTGTATGTAGGGTTTTTGTTAGGCTCAAGCCTGAGCCTACAATTGGCTTGGCCTGAAACCTTTTTAAAAGCCTATTTAAAATATCGGCCTTTAAAAAGGCTTCAAAGTAGGTCCTAAATAAGTTTTGAGCCTATTTAAATAGACTTTGAGCCTATAAAACCTATTTAAGACTTACATTTTAAAGTCATTAAAAGTATACCTGTAAAAAATTACAAAAAAATACCTAACACATTACACATACATAAGTATATTACCACAAATCCATCTATCATATTATAAAATTACAATCAATCAATAACCATAAAATGACAAAACCATAAATTCATATTTCATAATACAATATCCAACAAAACAAGTTTAATAAGTATAAGTTCATAATACAAAATTCAACAATATAAGTTTAATAACCACAAGTCCATAATACAAAAGTTCAACACAAGTTTAACAACAAAACTATAAGTCCACAATACAAACATAATAACAATAATAGTACTTAAACATAAAATGAAACAAGTCAATGACGCACTTAAAGCTTGACGCACCTTAAGCACACAAACAAAAGGACCTTAAGAACACAGACCATGCGCAACTAGAGCTTTAAGCCGACGCACCTTAAGTACACAAACCACACACTTTAAGCACACCAACAAAGCACCTTCAGAACACAAACCACGCACCTAAAGTTTTAAAATGGCGCACCTCAAGTTTCAACAATTGACGCTTCTTAAGCATACAAATACGCACCTTAAGAAGGAAAACAACGCACCTTTAAGGAAAACCACGCACCTAAAACTTTAGGTCGATGCACCTTAAGTTTCAACACTGACGCACCTTAAGCACACAAACCACGCACCTTAAGAAGGAAAACCACGCACCTAAAGTTTTAATCGATGCACTTAAGTTTTCAACAATTGACGCACCTTAATCACATAGCACAAAAACAACTCACCTTAAGCACAAAAATCACGCACCTTAAGAAGAAGAACCACACACCTTAAATTTGATCTAGATGCAAAAATTACCAAATTACCATCGCATTTTTTTTTAAAAAAAATTGTATTAATCCTAAACGTTGATTTAGGTAAAATCAATAGCTCATATTTAACCGCACAACTACACGGGACACACCCAACCGCACGAGAACTGAATTATATATTATATATATATAAACAAGTCAGGCCTACGGGCTTGTAGGCCAAGCCTTTACATATAGGCCTGGGCCTATTTAATTAAATAAGCTTCTAGATAAGCCTAGGTTTGATGTTTTTACTAAATAGGCCAGACCATAAGCCCCTATGAAGGGGCCTGGCCTATTCCCATCCCTACCTACAGCTACAAAAATCATATCATGCGTGACAAAAAATGATTGAGATTATTCATTAAAGATACCAGATTACAGAATGCAATTTAGTTTTTTTCAAGCTGATAATGAATAAATTGGAGTAGATAATAAAGTTTGCAGTATTCATCATTATAAGCTTTGCCAGAGGAGCCAATATTTGTATTTGGAAGAGAAGAAGACAAGAAGTGTCTGACTCTAAAATTAGAAGGAAGTATTCCAATGGCTGAATTTTAAAGGCTCTCTCCTTTAGCCCTCTGCCACCAAAACAATCATCCAGGTAGAATTTCAAGAAATGAAAGATGGTTTTGTCCTAGCAGGAACAACACAATCTGGCAGACAGGGATTATCACTCACTCCATCACAGCAACTCCTCCAGCAGCTTTGATCTTTTCGATTATGTGGTTTGCCTCCTCTTTGGTAACCCCCTGCTTAAGAACTGCAGGCACCTTTTCTACGAGGTCCTTGGCTTCCTTCAATCCCAAATTTGTAAACCCTCGTACCTCTTTGATCACCTTGATTTTTGCGGCTGCATCAAATTTCTCTAGCTTAACATCAAATACTGTTTTTTCTGCCTTCTTCTCCTCGGCCTTTGATGCTCCAGCTCCTGACCCTCCACTGCCACCAAAATCTATGCCTTCTACTGATATAGGTTTCATCATGGGATGCTTCAATCTCTCTCTAAGTGTGGGCCCAATTTGTCTGCGCTCCTCGGGTGTGAGGGCAGCAATCCGTTCTACAAGCTGAATGATCTTATCGGAAGGTGGGGGTCTAGGGCCATATGGATCGTACACGGCAGGGTATTTGTATCTTCTAGGCTTGGCATTTGGATCTCTTGGAACAAAATCAGGTTGGAAGGAACGACATTGCAAAGGCCCTGTTATTCTACAAAAAGCAATGTGTGCCCTGGAGGATCTAAAAGTTGCAAGGAGCTTCATGGCTTGCGGATGAAGGGCGACAAGAGAAAGATGGCCGGAAAGAATGACTTCATTTACTTGGAATGAATTCCTTTATCAGTTTGATTCTGCAGCTGTTACAAAATTGTTGGGAAGCAAAAATGAGATGTTTAATGTTTAATCAGCCACTTGCACAAGTAGGACATCATTATGACATTATCTAGTATAACAAAGATGGAGCATGTCACTATATGTTCTGGAAGAGATCCATCAGTAAAGATTGAAAGATATCCAATGTAAAAAAAGTTACTAAGACATTGTTGGCATTTAATAAGAGCTTTTCAAATCAAGTTCATAAGAAACATATTGCAAGAAATCAGACAGGCCTAATCCCAAATTAATAAGTCAATTATTAAATGTAGAAGAAAGGTCAAAAAATTTGAAGTGATCAAACAACTTAACAGAAGTTAAAAGTCGCGCATCCATGATACTTTAAACTTCAAATTTCTAGCGGTATCACCACGCCCACATTTGTAGTACTCTTCAAAATGCGTAGTATCATAACAAAGGAAATATAGTATCACATTAGAACATATAGTATCTTATTGAATTCAAACTATATGCTCACACAACAGCTGATACCATTCCGATTCAAAAAGTACTTTATTTATAATATCATGTGAATATGTGATACTGTCTCAACATTGTGATAACATATTTCGTTTGTTCTAAAACTGCATATTCTAAAAGATGAAACTTAAGTGGGCTAATAGGCATCCATGAAGTATAGCATTTGTTCATAATCTTCCAGAGATTTTTGTAACTGAAAGCATATTTGTTTCTGGTGGACCATAAATTTGTATAATGAACAACATTTTCACAGTTAGTACATTTTGAAATTGACAGAATAGATGAAGTACATTGTGAAACTTGAGGCATAGTGGAATTGCTATGTACAAAGTGGGAAATACTAGTCTTGCTATATAGCTGTATTGGCATGGGTGTTGCTATAGGAGCAAAATGAATCCTAAATTACAGCCAAATTTAAATTTTATAGCCAACTCTAACTTGTTACCCCATACTTCTCTTTAGCTTTTGTTCCCTTTTCTAGAATAGGAAGAACATCAAATGACCTCTTCATATACATTTAACTATTATTGATGCGTTTTATACCTTGTTTCAAGCCAATGAATTTAATAAATTCAAAATTTCAAATTCTCATGTTAAATAATGTAACTAAAAACATTGGAAAAAAATGAGTAGAACAGAAATATATGCAGCTTAAACACCTTGCAATTCATCAATCTTTGATTTACCAAACTTGGAAGTTTACAAATGAAAATATTCATACAGGAATTTAAGCAAACACCTAGTATGCAACAATTAAAACATCTTGGAGAAAATACTTAGTAACAATAAAGCCATTCATTTTACATTGTTTGGACTTTGGAGCATTATTGATGAAAACAGAGATACGATTTAAAGACACTTTTCTCATCCATTTTACATTGTTTGGACTTTGGAGCATTATTGATGAAAACAGAGATACGATTTAAAGACACTTTTCTTTTCTCACTGCTCCACAGAACACATACTCCGAAATCTTTTCCACTATAAACCACAAAAACAAACAATTTTCTCTTGTTCCAAGTTTGTGATAGGTCACATTAATTTGAAAAAAAAACAAATCACGCGAAACACACATAAATAACGTGTTCTTACCCATAGATGCAAATTCAAGACCAGTTTTCAATTCTGAAAATTTCAATCAAAGAGTTCAAAAAGGCTAATAAAAAACCAAAAGAATCTTACCTGAAGCCTGAGCCCTGAAAGTATGTTCCTTCGTTCCTTAAGCTAGTCCTTCCAAATTTCCAATTCCAAGCGTGGAATAGGGTGGGAAATGGTTCTATGTTGGTTAATGTTAATAGGATCCGTTTGGAAAAAAAGGAAAAAAAAGTTTTTATTGTGAATCTAGTCTAAAAATTATGTACGTATAGATACAGGAAACAATCGTTAAACCCTTCACCACGTGTCTCTCAAAACGACGTCGTTTTGTTAAGTTGTGTGGGGTGTCGACGCGATAGAGTGTATGTAAATTATGTTACGGAGTATATAATTATGTATATATTATGTTATACAATTATGTATATTTTGGTATACAATTATATACATATTTTATACAACTATGTAAATTCGAATACACGATTTTTTTTATTACTTAAAAGTTTATGTGTATTCTATTATACAATTATGTACATTCTCATATGCAATTTTATACATTTTAGTATACAATTATGTACATTTTCAAAACATGAATTTTTTTAACAAGTTAACAGCAAACACGAAAAAACGGAATTTAAAAAAAAAAAGGTGCAAAACGACGTCGTTTTGCACCAGGGCGCACAATGCAATGTGCGCCTTGGTGCACGATATAAATTGCCAAAATTTTGAACCCGAAAATAAACTAATAAAGGAATAAGGATCAAATAAGCCATCAAACTACACATGAAAATGCAATTAGGCCATTGAACTAAAAAAAAAAAAAAATTACAATTGGTTCCCTGGACAACATAAAATATTACAATTAAGTCAAAAATGACTTGTTTACCTGATGGAGAGGTTACCCTATTAAAATAATACTTTTTAATTTTATTTTAATAATTTAAAATAACAAAACTAAATTTAAAAATAAATAAATAAATAAACATGTTTTCCGTTTCGTCTCCGCTGCCGGCAGCCTGGCTCCGGAGGCAAACCTGTTTTTTTTTTTTTTTTTTTTTTTTTAATTTAAAATTATTAAAATAAAATAAAAAAAATTATTATTTTAACAAGATAGCCTCCACATAATCAAGTTAACAAGCCCAATTGCAACATTTTGTATTGTTCAATGACCCAATTGCATTCTTTTTGAGTTCAATGGCCCAATCGTTATGCTGTGCATCCGTATGCACCATGCATGGTGCATACGGATGCCAAAACGTTGTTCAATGACCCAATTGCATTCTTTTTGAGTTCAATGGCCCAATCGTTATGCTGTGCATCCGTATGCACCATGCATGGTGCATACGGATGCCAAAACGACGTCGTTTTATTAAAAAACGCGCGTCTCCCCTTTAAAAAAAATTCAGGTTCGATTCCCAGCAACAACATTATATTGTTCATTCATTCTGGAATTTTAGTTCATAGATTATGGAATTATAGTTCATTGATTATGGAATTATAGTTCATCGATTATGGAATTGTAGTTCATCGATTCTGAAATTTTAGTTTATAGATTATGGAATTTTAGTTCATTCATTCTGGAATTTTTAATTCATAGATTATATTATGGAATTATAGTTCATCGATTATGGAATTTTAGTTCATATGTTGTTGCTGGGAATCGAACCTAATTTTTTTTTTAAGGGGAGACGCGCGTTTTATTAAAACGACGTCGTTTTGGCATCCGCATGCACCATGCATGGTGCATACGGATGCACAACATAATTTGCCTCAATGGCCTAATTGCATGTTCTTGTGTAGTTCGATGACCTATTTGACCCTTATTCCACTAATAAAATTATTATTGGGCTTAATGTTGAGATTGATTATTGGGCCATAATAATTAAATTAATTTAGTTAGGTCAAATAAATTTAATTTGGGCTATTGAATTAATTAATTAATTGGTTTAAGCCCATTTCATATTTGAATTATAATTATAATTATAATTATAATTTAAATATAATATAATTTTATTATATTTGAATTAGATAATTATAATTTAATTTGAATTTGAATTAGATAATAGAATAATGAACTTAAACTTGCTTTTGGGAAATGTTCATTTTCTTAATTAATAATTAATTAAAAGTGGAGTTTGTTGAGACATTTTGGTTAGGCTTTCCACTATAAATAGAACCTTCATTTGACATCTTAGGACACACAATTGAATACTTGAAGAACACTTAAAGAATTGAAGAGAAGCTCTGGATTGAAGATCAAGCCAAGCTAAAGGATTGAAGATCAAGCCAAGCTAAAGGGGATTGAAGATCAAATCAAGCTAAAATGGATTGAAGATCAAATATTTCAACCATTCAAGCTAAATTAATTCAACACCGAAATTTATTTTGATTCCAAAATCCTAAATTTTCGGGTATTTCGCGTACCAAATTTTAAACTGAGAAACCTATCTGAGTGAGACCGGGAGGATTCTGAATCAAGTGTTTGTCAAGAAATCATTTTTGGAAAAATTGTCTTTCAATCCCAAACTACCTTAAATATCAATTCTAGCCATGGTCCATGGAGTATGGTGAACCACACCACTCCAAGAACTTTGCCTAAGACATTTTCTACCCAAGCTTTTACTACTTTGCCCCTCACCAATCATTGAGCATCAACCTAGGGTTTAGCACACTATATAGACGTCACTATTCCATTGATGAATTCCTGATCTCTTTCTTTGCCTCACCAAAGCCTTGTCTGCCAAGTAGAAAGAAAAACAACACAATAAGTTTCTTAGGTTTGATCTCATCCATTCATCCATTTTCCATCTAGCTTCCATTCCTTTGCTTCCAATCTCTGAGATTTCTATCCTTAAGTTTTGTGGTATGGTTTATTTGGGGAGTTTAGGTGGTGAAGGAGGTGCTAGCTAAGTTGGGAAGAAGAAGAGATCCAAGCTAGGAGTGCAAGCAATAAAGGTATAACCCCATGGACTCCCACTTTAAGTTTTGGCTCTGTGAAGCCTTGTTTCTTAGGTAGAAATGAATAGAAATGCTAGATTTTTTATGTGTTTGAGTTGTGAAGTGATCTATTCCTTGTCTATGATGTGTGGTTAATGTTTTGGATGTGTTGGAGTTTTCTGAGATTGATTTGCAGATGAAAAGGGATCATTTGGTGCATAGGCAGTGTGCACCAGATGAGGCAACGGCCCCAGCCAATGACCCAACAAGTGGACCGTTGGCTAGAGCCGTGGCCATCCGGGCCTAGGGAACGTCCCTAGGAGAGGGTCGTTGCCTAGGGCCGGCAAGCTAACGGCTTGAGGGGGGCGGGCCTTGCTGAGCCCCGCCCCATGTTCTGTGAGTTTCTCCTGTGCAGTGGCCGGGCCCTTGTGGCTCAGCTACGTGTCGTTTCAGACCAGGTGTCACGGCCCTTGTGGCTCGGTACCTCGGGGCCGTCTTGACGCACGTTTTGGCTTTGATTTCGTTGAATTTGGATTAGAAATGAGCATGATATGATAGAATTTGTGAAGAAATCGTGTTACAGTAATGTTCAGATGAAAAGTATCAAAGTTATATTGCCTATGTGAATTGCTTGATGTTATTTGATTGCTAAATAGAGAAGCATGATCATTAAGTTTTCGAGTATTGTTAGAAAAACATGTCTAAAGTGTAATTGATTCATGGAGAATATAGTCTGATTACATTTGTTGGAGTGTACAGAGCATGTTGTTTTTGCAATCCTAGCATAATTATGTGTCTTTTGAAGAGTTCACAATAACATATAAAATTGAAGCATGTTGTACAGTAATTTACATTCCAAGCATATCATGTTTTATAAGTGCTAAATGACCAACGTGAGCCTAAGTATTATTTTCCAAAATTCATGAGCAGTTGGTATGTCATTACCTTGTTGCATTAAGAAGTTGTTGAGATGTGACAGGCATAAGTTTGGTGCATGAGAGATATACATATATTATCTATCTATATATGTGAGGTTTTGGAGGACCCATTGGGACTATGTCCTTACGGAGTAAAAGAGAAAGTAACGGATATTGCGATCCAACATATTTATCATGTAACGCGGTGTATTTCCACATTACGAGGTTGGAGACTGCCCGCCAGGCTTGGAATCCTGGTTAGGGGGTGTGCACACTAAAAGTACGATACCTGATTCCACAGAGAAAGCAAGCAAGAAAGAAAGATAAAGAACCAAAAGAGTGGTTCTGTGGGCGAGTTGAGTATGTGGCCGGCTAGAGTGCCGAGCTGGTTAGGTCCATTCACGATTTGTGAAGACCTACCTCCCCACGAGTTAGAGGTCCCGTAGTTACGGATGTGGCGGATGCACGAGATTGCACCGTACGCTAGGGCTTCGCTACGGCGGAGTACTTGCCTCGCACAAGAAGAGAAACGAGAAGTATGAGAAAGTTTGAGCAAGAAAGAAATCGAGTCAAGAGACTCAAGAGAAAGAAAGCGAGTCATTGTGACTCTAAGAAACCTCCACAGAAAAGTATTCTATTTAAAAACGAGTGTATAAGTATACTTATCCTATAGCATCTTATTGCATTTGAGTATAGTATTGCACGAGATTGAATTTGAGTATAGTATTGCACGAGATTGCATTTGAAGTATAGTATTGCACGAGATTGCATAATGAGAATGTTTGCACTAGATTGCATTTTGAGAATGATTACCCGAGATTGTATATTGAGTATGATTGTCTTAGTTGCATATTGAGGTATATCTAGTTTACATGGTGAGAACTTGAAAGCATGAGAATAATTTCTTATTGTTTGATAGCATGAAATTGCTTGTTAAGTTATGTGTTAGCATGAGATTGTTATTGAAATGTTATACAGGATTGAGATTTGCTATGTTATGTATGCGATAGAAAGCTTTGTGGTTTATATTAAGGTTTTGTCTAAGTGATTGAGATTGCTTAAATTGAGAATGTGAATCAAATATTTTTCCAAAGTATATATTTTAGTATTTTACAGGGTTGAGTGTGGTTATACTTAGCTTCGTGCTAACGGGTGTTTTCTATCTGTCTATTTGCAAAACCCCTTTCAGGGGGCCTAGCTTTGAGAGCGCTCGAGTTAGACTAGTGTAGTTAGTTGTTATGTAGTCTAAACTCTTGATCTTTTATCGTTGTTTTCGAGATTATGGATGTAGACACCCTTTGTTTTGTTAGTGATAAACACCGGGGTACTTTTCCCCAAGTTACTTTAATGTAGTAAATTTTGGATGTTAGTTTGACTTGATGTTTAGTTTTACCCTTAGTGCAACACCCCCATGTTACGACCTTCAAATCCAAATTAATTATTAGATTAATCCCGCTAATTAAAAAAATTAAAAGGGATTTAATCCAATTATAATCCCCTTAATTAACTTAGGTGGTCCACAATGGATCGTAGACCCTTACCTGAATAAGGAACCTTAAACCCATAGGGAATGGGGAAAGCGGGTCTTATCACTCAGACCTTGAATAGGTTTCTCTTAGACATATAAATAGGAGATTAGGAAGCAGATAGAACCCTTCCTCTCCCTTCCCTCACACGAAATCATTCACAGGAACCCCAACCAAGGAATTTCCCCACCAACTAGCCTAGGAAGGACAATCGGAAGAAGAATCTTAGAGAAGAACCTTAGTAGCCAAGGATAGTGATTAGGGCTAAGAGGTAACCCATGTCTCGACAAAACCTATTTTCCTTGCTATATCTTATTCATTGGCTCCTTTGATATATAATTTTGTGCTTGAGTCTTGATAGAGCTTTGCCTAGGGTTTATATTGTTTTTATGTGATAACCTTGATGTTTATGTGTTAATCTTGATGCTTATGTGATAATCTTGACGTTCTTGATACTATGATAAATTACATGAATGATCTTGTATTTTGATTATGTCTAGAGCCCTAGGGGGTTATACCGTGGATTTCGTATTATGATGTTCTTGCTATATTTGGGTGGGATTTTGCATGATTGGGTGTTGAGTCTAGCCTAGGACTTGTGTTTAGGACTTTGCATATAGATTTCTTGATGTTCTTGTGAGTCCAGATATATCCTTGTTCCGAAACATTCTTTGAAATCTTGGTATAGGTGGAAAGTACTATAACACCTTTGCAGGAACTCCTATGGATATCTTAGAATTCTTGCCGAACTTCCACCTTGAAGTTCCACAAGTAGGGCAATTAGTACAATTTGCATTCTCCTTCTGATATAAGATACAGTAATTGGGACACGCATGTATTTTCTCATAGTCCATTCCCAATGCAACCAAGCTTCTCTTTGCCTCATATAAAGAAGAAGGTAGTACGTTGTCAGTTGGAAGCATTTTTGCAAACAAATCTAGAAGGTCCGTAAAACTTGCGTCGCTCCAACCTGTATTTTGCCTTCAAGTTATATAACTTCACTACCGCTGATAGTTTTGTAAATGTAGTACATCCAGCGTATAGCGGTTTCTCTGCATCTTCAAGTAATTCACTAAATTTGTTGGGATCCTCAACGTATTCATCATAAGCATCATTTACCATATCTATAGGGTTTTCGTCAACAAGCTTATGCTCCTCTCCCCTAAGATGATCAGTATCATCTATTGAGTTGTTTAACGTAGCCTTCTCCCCATGCCATATCCATGACACATACGTTCCATCCATTCCATTATGGTACAAGTGTGCCCTTATAGATCAAGAGGTTGCTTCCATCACCTATGTATAACAACAGTGTACTAATCTAGCTTAGAATAAAATTCCAGTTTCATGTTGAAATTTTTTCTACGAATGGTATCTTATGTACATGAAGAAACTAAGAACTCGGATTTTTAGCATAAATGTAACAACACTGAGGCAGAAATTTCCCATAAAATTTTCAAATCGTCAAACCCCAATTCCCCAACCCTAGCTTCAATCCAAAATTGTTTAGCATAAACACACACATTGATACAATCAGATAATATTTGGATGAATTTCACAGCTTATTACATTACAAGAGAAAAGCTAACCTTCAATATTTCACACCAGTTTACTGACTTCTTCACGGATGCGGCACTTTGAGCGACGGCGGCAGAGGAGGGAGGCGGCGATGGAAGCAGAGGTTGGAGGCAGCGACGGCGTCGGAGGTTGGAGGCGGCGAGACGACACTCTCGGCAGAGAGCACTGGGCGGCGCTAGCACTGACTGAGGAGATGGAAAATTTACAATGGAGAGTTGAAGGGAAAATTTGTAATGGAGAGCACTGACTGGGAACGACGGAGAGCACTGGGCAGTGTTAGTCGAATGAATTGAAGGGAAAATTTGCAAAGAGGGAAAAATTTGCGCTAAGTAAAAATTTGCAAAGAGGGAAAGAATTGAGGGAATTATTTTTATTTTGCAAAGAGGTAAATAACATAACATATACTATATACTATATACTATATACTATATACTAATATACTTCGTAATAAGGAAAATAACGAAATTTTATTTTAACTTTATAATAAGCCTTCATTTTTTCCCAAATTAAATAAGTATATTCATGGTTTTTTAGGGACCGGTTCCACCATAAACCGGGTATGTAGGTATAGATCGGGGGTAAAAAAAATATTAGCTTTATTACCCGGTGCGCTAGACCCAAAATAGTATCGGCATATAGGTACAGAATGCGAGGTAAGAAAATAGTACCTTTCTTACCCAGGGTGTACCGGGTATATAGGTACAGAACGGGAGGTAAGAAAATAGTAGTTTTATTACCTGGGGTGCTAGGTCCAAAATAGTTCATAATTTCTATACTATAGATTCTGAATTTCTATACTATAGGTTCATAATTTCTATACTATAGATTCATAATTTCTATACTATAGATTCATAAAATCTTTACTGTAGATTTTTAATTTCTAAACCGTAGATTCATAATTTAAATACAGTAGATTCATAATTTCTATACAGTAGATTCATAATTTCTACACTATTCATAATATCTGGACTGTAGATTCATAATTTCTAAACTGTATATTTATCAAATTATGAACATATAATTCTATGATTTGTGAATACAGAGAACAGTAACAGTGTGCACCATGCATGGTGCACACGGTTGCACAGCATAATTTGCCCTTTATTACCTGGGGGGATTTATTACCTAGACAGTTGGCGGCCCAATTACAAAGATCGCGGCCAAAGAAATGGGCTATAGCTAACTGTACGACATTAACTACTCTTTCATATCCATTCTCCACGTGTCCCATGCATGCCGGAAGGGTCAATTACCAACCCCCTATCATACCGGCCTTACCCCTCCACACCATACCGCACCATTCTGAACACCACACCGCACCGCGTCGCACCCCCTTAGGACCAGGGGCGCGATTGAAGTGCCTAGGGGCGCACCACCCTGCCCGCCCACGCCATGGACTGAGGTGGCCGGCTGGACACGCCGCCGGGCAGTCGTCGGCCGGTCATGACAGTGGTCAAAGCTCCCAGCCCAAAATTATAGGTAAAATATAAGGTGTAACGCATTAGTAAACAAGAGTTGGTGTGGCTTGGTGGGTTTACCTTGTTTGTTATGTTAGAGGTCTGGGTTCTATCCTTCCTAGTGGCATCCTTAACCTATTTTATAAAATTGTTGTCTTGGTTCTCAGAAACAACACATAAGCAACCCGGTTATATCCTAGCTGTTGCGCTTACATACATAAGGGTTTTTGTGGCTTGGTGGGTTTAGCCTTAGTTATTATGTTTGAGGTCTTAGGTTTTATTCTTCTTGGTGGCATCCTTAACTTATTTTATAAAATCGTTGTCTTGGTTCTCAGAGACAACACAGAAGCAACTCAGTTATATCCTAGATGTTGCGCTTTAAAACATAAGGGTTGGTGTTGCTTAGTTGGTTAAGCCTTGTTTGCTATGTTAAAAGTCATAGGTTCAACTCTTACCGATAACTTCTTTGTTTTATTTTATACAACTATTGTCTTTTATAAAATAATAATGCGCAAAGAACTGTTGTCTTTGTAGTGTTGTGTATTCAAGTACACTTAAAGACAACATACCAAAGATAACGGTTAAATAAAACCGTTGTCTTAAATTAAAAATAGATTGTGCAACGACAACGGTTTTATAAAAGCGTTGTCCTTGTAGTGTTGTGTATTCAAGTGCTATTAAAGATAACACACAAATGACAACGGTTAAATAAATTCGTTGTCTTTTATAAAATAATATTGCGCAAAGACAACGATTTTTTATAACTGTTGTCTTTATAGTGTTGTGTATTCAAGTACGCTTAAAGACAACATACCAAAGACAACGGTTAAATAAAACCGTTGTCTTAAAGAAATAAAGAACGCGCAACGACAACGGTTTTATAAAACCGTTGTCGTTGTAGTGTTGTGTATTCAAGTGCTATTAAAGACAACACACAAATGACAACGGTTAAATAAAACCGTTGTCTTTTAAAAAATAATAATGCGCAAAGACAACGGTTTTAAAAAACCGTTGTCTTTGTAGTGTTGTTTATTCAAGTACACTTAAAGACAACATATCAAAGACAACGGTAAAATAAAACCGTTGTCGTTTAAAAAATAATAATGCGCAAACACAATGGTTTAAAAAAACCGTTGTCTTTGTAGTGTTGTTTATTCAAGTACACTTAAAGACAACACATCAAAGCTAACGGTTAAATAAAATCGTTGTCTTAAAAAAACGCACATAGAAAAACCGTTGTCGTTGAAGTGTTGTCTTTTCTCAAATTGCACAAAGAGAACACACTTATAACAACGGTTAAGTAAAAACCGTTGTCTTTGACAAAAGTGTTGCATCAAAGACAATGGTTTTGGACCAAACTATTGTCTTTTATACGAAAGACAACACTTTTGTTTAAAATTGTTGTCTTTCTAGTGTTGTTTATTGCATTTTTCTTGTAGTGGTTACATAAATTATCTACTTCATCAGGATTTGTGGCTTGCTTGCCGGTCGATTCGGCGCTTTCCTCTCCTTGAGACTCGGTTTCTCGTCTCCGTGCAATTTTCCTACGCCCGAGTCTACTCGGAGCCTCGTGGGCGGATATGGCATCTCCCACGATTCCTTCTCCTTGCTGATTAGGAATGTCCTGTGTAGAGACTCTCTCACCCAGCCGATCATGAGCTGAGCGACGAGGAGCCTCTGGCCCCAACCTCGAATGTACAGAATTGAGTTGTTGTTTCGTACGGTCCCAACCTTCTTGTTCAAAGGGTCGAATACGGTTGTTTTGTTGTACAACTGGTGTAGGAAGTGAGGGGGGAACCTCCTACACACGAGCGCGAGCCTCTACCGTTTGTGCGATGGCTTCGAACACAGCTGGGGTGAGTGGAATTTGGGGAATTGTGAAGGGTATAACTTGCGGTGGAGGCTGTATCACATTCACCTCCTTACGTGACGGACTGCCTCCTTGCTCTCGTGAATTCTAACAGCTCTGCCAAGCACACAGATCTGTTTCATTGTCTCGAACATGGCTTCCCCCTCAGGTATGACTGTTTGTTCCTCCGTCGGCCATTTTTCTGATTGCTTGTTTTGGTTATAAATCTTCTTCCGTTGCTTTTCCGAATTGCTCAACAAAAGAGGATACGCCACCTTTAGTCAAATTCCCACAGACGACGCCAGTGTTGGTTTCGAGACTTTCGGGAAACCTACCGGGGGTCTAACACAAATGGGAAAGGTTGTGAATCACCGAAAGATATGGAGAAATCGATGGAATAGTTTGCCGGAAAATAGTGTGTATCTTAGAAAGCTTATCCCTGATACAGTGCCTTGAGCGGCTATATATAGGAGTTCGAGTGGCAGAACTCGGACTACAGTTTGATGGCTAATTATGAATATTAAATGCTCTTTAATGGGGTCTTAATTACTCTTTCGTTTATTCTCCTCATGCTCTGGTCTGCCAACAGTCCTCCGTTTCTTCATTAAAGGATAACCAACGGTCCTCTCAGGACTCTTCTTGTCTTGTTTACTCGGTGCTGACCCCTTATGACACTCGGACTCGGATTTTCCTTAGCCGAGTCATCGAAAGGACTCGACTACTTTCTTGGGGGGGAAAGCTCCTTCCCCTTCTCCGGCGGTGATCTCCGTAATCGGCTGTCACAGACTCACAGGTGAGTTAGTCACGGTAACCGTTCGATCTTCGCGGTCCATATCCCATTAGTGATGTTGATGTATATGTTGTGAACTGTGATGTTGATGTATATAATCCTTTGTATTTTCTTTCCAAGAATTTTGTACTATGAATATAATCCTTCGTCTAATTTCGTACTATGTATATAATACACAGTGAATTTTCATACTATGTACATAATATGAACTGTGAATACAGACTCCTTATTTAGACTTGTGAACTGTGAATACAGACTCCAATAACAAATAAATAAATAGAGTTATGTTGATGTACTGTGGTGTGGTCCAGCTTTGAATATATATTTTTATGCTTTTGATACAGTGGGGTCTGCTGCTTTTATTTTGGTCATGCATAGTGTTTGGTAGGCATATTTTTGTCAGTTTGTTGTGTATAAAGTCATAAAGTGTTGTCCTAGCTTTTATGTTTAAAATTGTTTGTGGTCCTGCATAGCTGTTGGTATGCTTATTGAATATGTTTTTTTTTTTTTGTTAGGATGAATGAATTTGTGGAATTAATAATTCACAATGGTGATAATTTTGTGAAAAAACCTAGGCTCCAATATTTGAATGGTGAGAGTGAGATAGTGCGTGTGGACCCGGACTTAATATGTTATCCCCATTTAGTCAAATATATATCTGACCAAAGATATGGGAAAAAAGCCTCACTTACATACAAGTTGACCTCTGAAGCCTTTCAAGCTTTAAAACTATTACACAATGATGCTAGTAGTCTAATACACTTAGCTCATATTGCTCGTCAAAATAAAAAGTGTGAGATTTATGTTGAACATGGAGTAGATGAGTCTGATGTAGTTGGTTTATATTTACAATTAGGTCTCGCACACCTCCTATTTCACGACTCAAAGAAACTAACATGGCGTTTATGTCTCGGTGCTCACATTCTCTTTTCCATGAACTTTGATCCTTTTCATAAAATTTATAAAATAAATTAAAAAAAAAACACAAAAACAAAAACAAAAATTCTGCAACCATTTTCATCTGGACATGTAAATAAGAAACAAAAAAAAAAAAAAAAAAAAAAAAAAAAAAAAAAAAAAAAAATTCAAACAGTCATCTCTCATGGACAGCCCTGGTCGGGTTGGAAATTTGGTTGAATGTAATATATATAGAATAAAATGCTACACAAAACAAACACACCATATAGCACACACGACAGAATAAATAATGATTTATTGATGAGCACAAGTTATTCATAATGTGCAAGAAAACACTATAATGTTTATTCATACATTATAATAACCAGAACTGTGATTAATATATCCCCTATTCATTCGTTTCAGCCTAGTGTATTTTTGTTGGCTTCTTCCGTAGTTCCTTATATTGATTTTGATTTGCACTATATTGACCCATGATTTTGATTTGCACTATATTGACCCAATATGTCATGAACAAAAATTACAGAATATCAAGAAACAAACATTACTGGAAAATCAAGAAACAAAAATTAAGAAAATTACAGGAAATTTGGGAAAAATTACAGAGGAAATGAAAAAAATTGAAAAAATGAATAAAATTGAAATATAAATTCGCCCAATGCATACCTTCCATCTTTGACACCCGAAGAATTTTTTACCCGAGTCTCACTCGTGAAAAATTCGAAGAAGATGACATCTCCAACAATCTTGTATGTTGATGAAGCTATCTTGCCTACTGGATACGGTTGAACAACAATAAGAGGGTAGAAGTAGTCTGAGTCGATAATTTAGTTTTGGTTGTTTATATGCCTAAGCCTAATTTGGGCAATCATTATTGTGTGGACCATGGTCCACACAAGTTGTATGGACCATATTTTATATACTGTAAAATAATATACATTGACTACAAAAATAATGTATATTCAGTACAAAAATAATGTACATTGTATTGAGGGGTTGTACATTATATTGTATAATAATGTACATACAATACAAAAATAATGTATATTTAGTATATTAAAAATGTATGTTTTGTATTTCCAAAAAAAAAAAATGTACTTTTTGTTATGGTCCACATAACATTTTGTTGACCATAGTCCACATAATAATTTGCCTAATTTGGGAGAAACTGACGCAATATAGATTATTTATAAGCTTAAGAACTGGTCTAACTTGATAATAAAGCCACATCAACATGGAAACCGGCGTCATGACATAGTGTTTACTGGAAAATCTAAAAAAAAAGGTCTAGGTGAAAAAAAAAATATTAGCTTATAGAGTTATAGCTCAAAATATACGTTAAAGATCATGGTGTGGCATTAATAATCAGAAATGATTCATGGTACAGAATGACACTTTAGCCTAAATAATTTATAATTACCAAGTCTTAAAAATTAAAAAAAAAAAAAAAAAAAAAGTTAAACACAAATTTAAAAAATAAAAAATACACAAGCACCTAAGCGTTAGGCACCCCGACCGCCCAGCAATTTTTTCAACTATGATAAGTAATACTCCGTATTACATTTTCACATTAACCCAACCCATTTCAAGGATAAAGATATGTGAAATAATCTCACACAACTTTTTACCTTCTTACCTTCTAAAATAGATTGCATATGAATTATATATATCTTAATACATGCATACATACATTAAAATAAATTATTTAAAGCTTGACAGGATTTAAATAAATTTGCAAATGATTTGGAAGTAACCAAAAGGCAAGACTAAACAGTAAACAGGTACAACATTCCTTCCATAAACAATTATTTACAAGTGAGCGAATCCTGAGTTTCTAGTCAACACAATGGTAATTACTAATTACAGATACGAGGACATGCTCTCGTACATCCTATGCATGTTCCTGGCTTTAATCATGTTTGATTTAGCTGAATCCAACAGTGGATCATGCAGGATTGCCTTGTCGAAGCAGAACTTAGCTTCCTCCCACTTGCCCTCGGCCACGAATACAAGGCCTAAGTTGTTGTATGCAGGTGCATATCCGGGTTGCAGTTCAAGCGACTTTGTGAGCATCGCCTTTGCAGATTCATAATCTTTCAGTTGGCGGTAGAGGTTACCCAGGTTGGAAAAGATCGTGTGCGCTTGTTGAGGGGTAGCGGATAACAGGGCCTGTTTATATACCTCTTCTGCACATGAAGACTCGGCTGATAGATGCAGTGAGATACCTAAGATGCGTATTCATGTGTCAATATCACAGTGCTCGTTTATGATATAGAAAGGAACAGACAGATGATTATGTTACCAAGATTTGACCAGGCATAACTGCTCTTTAGACATGCAACTGCAGCCTTGAGGTACTTCTGTGACATTTTAAACTGTTGGGTACACAGAAAATGAAGACCAAGTTGGTGCCAATGAATAGCGTCTTCAGGATCTTCTGCAATTGCCTTTTTCACATGAAACCAAAAACAAAAAACTGAGGTTCCATAACAATAGTCACTTTATATCAAAATGGCCATGTACCCCCCCCCCCCCCCCCCCCCCACAAGATACACTGATACACAAAGATATCCAAATAGTGCCCTACTCCCACAACATCCCCTTCTCCCCATTGCCACTCCTAATAAAAGACATAGGAACACGGAACATAACATGTGATGAAGAAATTTGGAAGGTCAGCATCCCTAATTAGCTTTCTTTCTCAAGTCAACTATGCCTATACGAAACTCTAAAAGAAAAACCACTCGCCCTAAGCACTGGTGAATGATTCATAACAAAGAATGTTCTATACTTCTATATGCTGAACACTCAATGAAATATGAAAACTGAAGGCTTACCTGCTTCAAACTATAATTAGCACGTTCTTTCACTTCTGACAATTCATTATGATTAATTTCAAATCCAGCTGCAATCTCATGCTGGGCTTTATGAACCATTGCAAGACCAGCCCATGCAATTGGAGGCTCTATCATGCCAGAATCTCCTTCTCTAATTATTGAAGCCATTTCATTTCCAGCCCAAGATAGCTGCTGTTCACTAGGATTCTGAGACCTCTCTGCATCCCTGATTCGGTGAACTCCTATGGCATATCGTGTCGCTAAACAATTAGGTTCCAGCTTTCCTGCCTGAAGACAACCACAGAAAAAAGTCCAAGATTGTTGCAAGGAGAACACGGATCAGCAAAGATGGGGATTGGGGAAGTAATCCGGTCATGAAGTTGGAATCCAACATTTAACTTTTTATTTTGGGTAGGGGGATAAGATGGAATGGAAATCCATAAATTTAAAGAATGGTAGTATAAAAGGATATTTTTCTATACAAATAAGTGTTAGGAGAAAAAAAAAAAAATTGAAGTCCAGGGCTGAATGTTACTAAACCTTTTCCAAACATCTGCCTGAACCTTTGTGATCACCAGTCAAATAATATGCATTAGCAAGATTTGTCCATATATGGGCTGCTTTGGGATCTGCATTGCTAGCTGCTAGCAAACACTCCTTGGCAACATTGGCTGCTGCCACCTGATCACAGAGAGCTACACCATCGGCATTTGCTCCAGCACCTGCAACATGTCTTTTAAAACACTATAAAGTTGAGATCATTAAATAAAGGTCATCATACCTGCAACAACTGAACCATATTTACACAGCATAAGGGCAGCAAAGTTTACTAGAGCACCAGGATGGTTTGGATCTTTCATTATTAGATCTTGGAGGCACTTCTCCGAAAGCTCTAAGTCCCCACTGGAAAATACACAAGTAAAAGCATATAGCTTGAGAACCTTTATGGTAAATCACAAAGTGTGAGAAGCTACACACTAGATAAAATGACTAGCTAAAAAATGGCACTAATGTCACTGTTGATCTGTTGGAACTTTCGAGGTTTGATACAATAGGCATCTTCAAATTCCTGATCCTCTAGGTATATTGTGGCTCAACACGAGATTTATCTTCATCAAGCTTTCCAAAGAAAATGTTATGGGGGCATGTTAATTATTTAATTTTTTTTAGGTGTACCCAGGGTTTCCACCGTTGAACAATGACACCTGTATTAGGTGGGACAGCTAGCCTGGAGATTTAAGGCTGTTCCATATCCAAAGCCAAGGATTGAACCCTTAACGTTAATTATTTCATTATGGGAAAAGTGTCAAAATTGGCCCCCTAAGTCGAGTGGATAGTGCAATTGGGTCCCCTAAGTAAAAAAAGCTCCATTCAAGTCCCCTAAACCGGTAAAAGTGTTCAATTAAGTCCAAATTGACTTGTTTATCAGGTTAAACCTATGCGATGTTGACACGTGTCTTTTTTATTTTATTTTATTTTTTAAAACAAATGTTTTTTATTTATTAAAAATTTAAAATTAAAAATATTATTTATATAAATAAATAAATAAATTATTTATTTATAATAAATAATATTTTTAATTTTAATAAATAAAAAACATTTGTTTTAAAAAATAAAATAAAAAATACACGTGTCAACATTGCAAAGGTTTAACCTCATAAACAAGTCAATTTGGACTTAATTGAACAATTTTACCAGTTTAGGGGACTTGAATAGAGCTTTTTTTTACTTAGGGGACCCAATTGAACTATCCACTCGACTTAGGGGGCCAATTTGACACTTTTCCCTTTCATTATTTATCCTTAGTAGCATCCCATAGTGCTTCCTCCAATTTTCATCCTAGTCTTTATTTGACTTTGACACAACCTTCTTTAACAAGTTACAAAGAGTTTTATTAAATGCCTCTGCCCTCCGCAAGATCATTTGCAACAGCATAATGCATTGAGAAATTTCTGCTTCTATTTCAACCATTTTCCATCACTTTGCACCGGTTAAAGCTTAGCCAACCACTTATTCATGATAAAAGAAAACCTAACAAATGAATAACTAGTGTACTGAGTTCTCTGTACCTCTGAAGGTAAGTGATTCCAAGATTTCCAAGGCAATCCAAGTTGTCAGGGGCAATGACTAATAAAGCGGAGAAAACTGATATAGCACTCTAGAGAAGGAAAAGAGATGGTAATATCAGATCAAAAGGGTAAAAGATTATTCAGATCCTAGCTGCAGAACAAGACCATTAAAAAATAAATAAATAAATAAATAAATAAATAAAACAGAACCTTCAAACGACCAGTGCGTAGAAGTTTTAATCCTAGAATGTTCCAAATAGACACCTGTCTAACATCAGATTGCACAGACTCCTTTAGTTTAACAAGAATCTCCTCAAGTTCCTTAGGTTCTAGTTCATTGCCTGAACTGCAATCCTCCAAGGATCCCAGCAGGATACACTGCATGTGCCAACCATACAGATAATGAAAATGCGTAGCAATAGCTAGGTATTTATACTAAATTTTACAAAAGGGTAGCTAAACACAAAATATAAAATGCATTTCAGTAAGACAGTATATTTATACCTCTGCATGATGTATCTGGATCAAAGAAAGTAACTCTGGTCTGTCTACTTCTTCATCAGGTCTAACTAAAATATCTGCTGCTTTCTCATATTCTGAAGCTGCCTATAAGAAGTGATTAAGTGACAGCATATATGGAATTAATCAAAACAAAAATAATAACAATAGCAAGATCCAAGCTACCTTTTGAGGCTGGCCCATCCTTTGATACATTAAACCAAGCATAAAATGAGCATGAGCGTTCTTAGGCATTTTCCGCACAACATGTATCAGTCCCTACAATTATAGTATTTCAGTTATTCCTTTAAAACCAGCTTCATCTAGGAAAACAGTTTCTCATTAGCAGAACATGGCTTAAATGTTAAAGCATACAAGCTGAAATCCTAACCCCTATTCTAACAGTAACTCTATTGAGGAAATGAAAAACACTTGTCCATTCATGTTCCAGTATCAATCAAAAATTAAATTCAAGTGGGCATGAAAGATAAAAATATTTAGTAGAGAAATCTATGTAACATTGTAACCAAATTATTTCTAGTTCCACTCCCTTGCAAAACCACATAAAGGGAATAGTATAACACATAATGTGTATGTAACTCTATACTATTCTAAACTTTAAAATCATCTTTAAAAGGGAAAAAAGCTAGATAGCTACAGGAAATGGGTAAAATGCAGGCCATACAAATATTTACAAAACCCTGCCTTCAAGATTTTGACTATATAGTAACTGCCAAATGTTGTTACACACTCTTCCTTTAACAATGTGATATTTAATGTGTAATCAAGGCTTACAGTTCTGAAGTTAGGCTGAAAGGCTAGTATGCTAGAGATAACAAAGGGGGCTTCAATTTAATCAGAAAGAAAACAAAAATTAACCAACTGGCTCCTGTTTGCATTATGTTCCAATTTATTAAATGTTAGACCATTTCTCTGGAGATTGATAAAATGATCGAATCACTTACAATTATTATTCATGGATGGAATTACATAAACAGGAGGTGCAATTTTAGAAATCAGAACAGATGTCAGTAATTTTAGAAGGGAGAGCTATTATACATTCATTAAAAAAATGTAACATAATCAGAGACCTAGTATGCTGTTTTATGCTTGCATTGTCAATCAAAATGTGACCATCAAAGATGGACTATGTTCAAAATAGATACAAGGCTGCACATGCACTTTTAGCATAAACATAGATTGTGTTGTCCATTAAATTACTTTAACTTTTGTATACAATTCAGATGATATAAATCAATATTGAGAAATAAAGAAAACCAAAACAAATGTTAGCATATAAATCAAACATGACAGTACAATCTAGATTACACAACATTATGTAAATACATAGATTCGAGAATTAATTGGCATGGAACTATAAAAGCATAAAGATGTAAAAACACAGTACAAGCTAAACAAATAGACTATACAAGGAACATAACACAACTCACATTTTTAAGGCTGCTAACTTTTTCTTCACGTGATGAAGGGGTTCCTTGACTATTCTGTTCAGCATCTGCATCAGCTCCATTACAATCAAGATGGTTGTCTACCTTACCAATTCTTGACCGACATTTTCCCAATTTTTTTTGTTTACCTTCTACATCCATTCCCTCAACATCTTTGCTTGTCTTATGTTGACTACTTTCATCAATGACTATCCTACAAAAATATTGGACTACAATTTAAATACGAGTATTCTGCAGGAAGCAAAAGTCTGCCTTACTGGATTGCATAACTGAAAAAGAATTTTAACCATGTGGGGACAAAAAATGCAGTCATCTCTTCTAGTATTACTGTGCTTCAGGGTACTTTGAACTGGAACTTCAATTTCAACCAAAAGTTTAATGGCTGGTGTCAGATGAGATATTACCTTTCTTTTCTACTATTTATGATGCATATGAACATACTCTAACCAACACTATAGTTTGGATATATTCACAACTTCGAATATTCAATATCCATCCAATCCTAAAAACCACACTTAAACAAAAATCAACTTGGATCCTTGACCCTATGTCAAACTTTTTAAAGCGAAAAAGCGCATTAAAGCGACGAGGCTGGGCTTTGCTTTAAAGCGAAAGCACAAAGCAAAGAGTCGCTTTTTCGTGCAAAGCAACAATTTTCTAAAAATTAACAATTACTCAATTAGGGATGCAAATTGGCATTTAAAATGTTTTAATGTAAATTCTAATGCAAATAGTTAAATATACTATAAGTCCATACAATAGAATAGGTATCATCTCATAAACAAAATTACTGATTTACAGCCTTTTTGGGGGGTTTTTTCTTCTTCTTTTTTTTTAATTACAACCTTGTTAATCTGAGTGTCGTGCAGCTTTATAAATGTTGGAAAAAATTAAAGCTTTATAATAATTTAAAAAAAAAAAAAAAAAAAAAAAAAAAAAAATCACTGCAATCTCCATTCTCCTCGATGGGCCCATTGACTATTCTACCCAGTTCAAAACAGAGGAAGAAGTGAAGAGTGGATGAAGAGGCCATGCGATAGGAAATTTTGAGAAAATAATAAAATAAAAACCTGGAGAATCAAGATATATATCGCATGCTTTGAGGCTTGAGATGAGGTGGCATTGCGGCAAGGGTAGTGAAATGGGTTCAAGTGTTCAACGAGTCAGTGACTCCCGTTGTTTGGAAGTTGCGACTTGCTTGCCACAAGCAATGGTCTGAATCTGAAGTTTCTCGCTAGAGAACATCGCTATTTGCATCTTTGCGAAATGCAAACCCTAAAATCTAGGTATTTTATGCTTTTCTTTCTTGTTGCCTGGTGTCGACTCTGCTTTGCATGAGAAAGCGCCGCCTCTACTCTCTTGGTCACTCTGTCGAAGCAACAAAATGCGAGCGCTTTCTCATGAGGCTGCGCCTTACAAAGGCAAAGCGATTTCCAGTCGCATGCCTTGCTTCTGCACTTTAAGTGCAAAAGCAAGCGATTTTAACAAGTTTGCCCTATGTTGATCAAAAAATCAGCAGTTATGTTCATTCTATTAGAAATAGATGTTCTTCATTCATCAGAATAATTATTAAGGAAACAAAGCTATGTGAGCCATTCCTAGTATAGCAATTCAGGGTAAAGAATCTTAGCCTCTTAGATAAGCTTGGTAGTTGGAGAAATATATGGGGCAAATAGAAGAAGTTCATTGGACAAATCTTCAAATGAATAATAGCAATTAATTCCATGTTCCTCACTTCTCCAGGCAATTATAAACAAAACAAAAAAAAAAACTACCCTAGACATCACTCTGTGAGTCTGTTCTCCTATCAATTTTGCGAACAAAAAGAATTAAACAACTGACATTTGAAATTTATTAGTTTAAACTCACTGCAGAAAAGTCTGATGCTCAACCACAACTCTTATTAGCTAATGAAACTCCTAATTTAATGACGCAACAGAAAGAAACCAGGACAA
Organism: Ipomoea nil; assembly: GCF_001879475.1. NCBI lineage: Eukaryota > Viridiplantae > Streptophyta > Magnoliopsida > Solanales > Convolvulaceae > Ipomoea > Ipomoea nil. The sequence continues at coordinate 2,831,969 of NW_017619207.1, read as the reverse complement.
ACCTGAGGCATGACCCAGAGTCAGTTTTGAACATAGCAAAATAATGCTACTACGTACTTTCTTTCCTGTGAAGTGCATTCTTATTACTTCCTGGGACAACTATTCTTTTACTGGACAAATTTAATTCCTCCAATGTTCATGATAACTTTAAGAGTACAATACTCAACCTTACCCACTTTATTCTACACACACGCAAACAAAGTATCCAATTTAGCTGTAAATGTGTAATCTGTAAGCAGTGGGATGCTTAACTTTCATAACTTATTTGACAAAACAAAGATACAAATTGCTAAAAAAGACACGAGTGCAAATAATTCAAAAGACTACATTTTTCCCTTATTATTTCGGTTTTTCAATGTTCTATTTGAGGTTAGTTTCTGAATTATAGTGGGCACAATCCATGAGGACATAAATGATAATAGATGGTACCTTGGAGCAGTTGTGTTGGGCAGCAGAGCAGCAACGGCCGTTTGAAAAGAATCCTGGGCGTCAGCTTCCGGTGGTTCAACATTGAGATCAGCCAAAATGGCGACTTTTGATGGCCGAGATGGCTGCGGCTGTGACCACACAGAGATGGTGTTGGAGCTGTCAGCACCAGTGGGAGATTCTGATTTCACTGGAGGAGGGACAACACTCGCCGGAAGTTCAGACATTTTATTTTTGGCTAGAGAGAAATAATTGCAAAGAAAAGGTGAGAAAGGGGGGTAGATCCCCCTAGTGTTTGCAGGAGTACAAAATAACATAGAATGACAGCTTTTAGTCTTCAAATATGGAGAAACAAGTTCACTTTTGATATTCAAAATTGACAAAATGTTAAAAAAAAATTCTAATTATTTTTTGAGATAAGGATCAAATAAACCATCAAAATTTATAGGAATGTGAGATAAATTTTAGTAAAAAAGAGCGGTGCTACATTCCTCTAATGATCAAACCTCCTAATATTTGCCTCCTTACATGGAAATACTTGATTGATCTCTTTGTATTTGATTAATATGTAGATTTCCTTTTTAAGGCGTGTAGGGTCAGCCAATTCACAGGTAGCCAATAAATATCAAGAGTTTTATTGTCACATCAGAAGGTGAACAATAGGAGGTAAAATTAGGAGGGGAAAATAACATTTTTTTTTTACTTAGAAAATGTTCAAATAAATACTCAAACCTCAAAAAAACATGCAATTGACCCCTTGTCTACTATTAAATTTCCAATTGCATGACACCTCATATTTTTATGTTAACATTGAAGCTTACATGGCATGTAAATTATTAATATTATTTTTAACTTTTTATTTCAATTTTATTAAGTTTTCATTTAATATTAAAAATATTCATACTTCTAGTAGTATTCCTTTGGTGTACTAGGACTAAAAGGAATTGAATTTCAAGATATTTAGGACAACACTTTTATTAATAATAGTAGAGATACAAATACAAGGCAACTTACTCTCAATTACAGCAAATACTGCTAACATACACCAAAGGCAAGCACTTGCATGGAGAAAAATTTAAACATCACTTCTTTGTTGTTGTTATGCTAACAAAGTCTCCTCATGGTGCCCAACTGTTTGACCAGAACCTTTTTAAAGTTACATATCAACTTAACAAAACTTGAAAGATGCAAGGATCTTACTACTTGCCCTAGTAGCTCCATATGAAGCCATTCCTCAAGAAAAATTTATCAATGTGTATCTTTAGATCACTTGAGCAATATATTCCACTAAAACTTAACTCAAGAAATAGTTTTTCTATCATATTTCTAAAACAATATTAGTCGAAGTACTGTTAAAGTGTACAATGACTCAATGAGTAATAACATTCAAAAAGAAAAGTAGTTGTTTGAATACTTATCATTTTACAAATAATCACAAGGTCCATTTGAATTGAGAATGGTTGTACACTTGTACCAATATGCAGGTTGCTAACGTACCTGTATAACCATCAAGAATACATGTGGCAAGGAATTACCAATGGCAAACACCACAACATCTTCTAGCAACTTTTCAATATGGTCAGTACACCCTCTGATGCCATCTTCTGGTTTTACTAGCACCAATGGATACAATTATTCTAACAGTGAGTTTTAAACTTCTTCAAAATGTATATTGTTCCCTATAACATACAGATTAGGTAATATATCAAAGGTTATCCAACACTTCAAATGAGGTGCAAAAAGTTCAATAAAAGGACCTATTTCCCCCTTTTTAAAATGATCTTAACACTTGTTGGATAAGTACAAGTAGATTTGCTTAAAACCTTTTTTATTTTTCACTTAGGGTGCTCCATTTGGAAACCCAAAAAATATTTTCTGGAAAATAATTCATTTCCCAGAAAACATTTTCATTTTGTGGTGTTTGACTAAAAGTCAAAATTTTGTCATTTTCTATTTGGTTCATTTTTCAAACTATGAACAAAAATCTATTATAAAGTTTTATAAAAACTAATTATTTTAATAATGATAATAATAATTTTTTTAAGAGTTTAAACTTTGTCTCCTTGTGCTTATATTATAATCTTATTTATAATAGAATAAAGTTATAAATTAAAATTTATATAGTTAATTAATTATAAAGGTTAACAATAACTATAATAAAAATATGTAAATAAATAATTTTGTATTTTTAACTTATTATAATAAAAATAAATACATAAATTGATAAATGTAATAACTTTGAACCAAAGAAATTGAAGGGAAAAGTGGAAAACAAACTTGTTTTTGTTTTTTGGATTGTGGGTCAAGCCAAGATTTTTTTTATTGTTAAGCCCGACCCAATCCAACTCGAATTTTAATTGGTTCAGGTTGGTCCAATTCAAATAGTAAATGGATAGATGGTGGGCCAGCCCATTTGACACCACTCAAAGAGGAGAGGGAGCTGAGGATAAGAGAGGGATTCAAAAAAATATCTTCCAAATCTGAAAAGTCATTTTCCGTAAAGAATGAATATTTTTGTTGACTTCATTTTTCTTAGATAGCCTAATACTAGATAATTCAGAAAGTAACTTCCAAAACTCATTTTTTTAGTTTCCAAACGGACCCTTAGTTTTCCACACAAGACATTACATTTAAAACCTAAAACAACCGCAATTATGTTAGATTAATTTAACTTGATTATCATATTCTCATTGTGAGGATATGATAAGCTTAACTATATCAAGATAAACATAATGCTTTTACTTTAGTCAAATTTTTCATCAAAACTCATATTCTAAAAAGCTGATTTTCTTATAACATACGAAAATAATAAAAGAATTACTCCAATCCATACTTTTGTGGATAATTGCAAGAAGAAAAATAACTTTTAGTAATTTTGTCTATCTAAATAGCCTTTGAGAGAGTTTCAATTCTTTTTGGTGATTCACTTCAGTGAATTCTCTTTAAGGGAACTGTCACATGATTAACTAATATGATTTGCATGCCTTGAGTGAAGTAAAGTTTAAACTCTCTTGTTTCTATTGCTATCGCTTTAATTTCTTGTGCTTTCTTCTTTCAATATCAACTGATATATCACTACATCTCTCTGTCTTTGCATTTAATACCAAGTGTGAAATGAAAAAAATAAATAAAATAAATAAAGGAAAGGGAAAAAAAAAATCTCTCTCTATCTAGTAACCTGTAAACCATATCACATAAGTAAGCGTTGAGTACTAGAGTACTAGGGGTCATGATGTTATTCAGCAACACTATACGCTAGGTGATGCAAAAGAAATGTCTTTCCTATTTTAACGATGCCTAAACGTCAACTCAACTAAGTGGCTCAGTGCAAGTGTTTATAATCAATTGAAAATGATTTAAGAAGTATTTTTTTCAAAACAGTAATATAAGGTCTTGGAATAGGCCGTTGAAGATGGGACATATAGCCATCTAGTAACAACCAAGATTGTTGTTGGGTAATTAAGATTAGAAGCTTTGGAGCTTATATCGGAAATCGACAGTGGGCTAGAGTATTATGAACTTGGATGAATTTCTGGATCCAAGAAAATACTCAATATCTAATTCTATGTTGGACCTTGATAGGCCAACATTTTTCCTTCTCAAGCTGCGTCATTCTAACCCCTTCTTTAGAAGGTAAGGCCACTACAAACTAGGCTAGCTTTTCTAATTCAATTTCTAGGCCTTCAAAATTAGTGGTGTCAATGAGGCCAGCCCACCCTGTGGCAGGATGGAAATTTCCTGATTTCTCTGGCCCACCCAGGTTATCAATCCAGCATGCTAGTTTTAAAAAAAAAATTTAAAATATCACAAAAATTATTTTAGACTACTATCAACAAGAACTTACAGGAAATATGTTCTACACTTTCATTTGCAAACTTGCAAATTAGTAGGATTTGCAAAACCAAAAAACATAACTTATTGGAAAATATTTTCTACACTTCCAAAAACTTAAGGAGAATATTAACAAACAAGCAAATTAACAAAACGCAAATTCTACACTACATGTTGCTTAGTGGAAAAATTAAGATACATTATGTATGACATTTCTTCCATTGCAATATTTTCCATTTTTACCTCTATGCAACTAGAATTTACCTCAGTTATCTTCCCATTAGGCCATACATCAATCTATTATCCGGAAATAGCAATAAAGTTTGCTTACGAAATAAATTCCAGCCAATAGGGGGTAATCATCAGAAACAAGGATCCCATCACTAGTTTATATATATATTTATTATACATAATGCACCAGCTTAAAGCCTTCAAACATGCCATCAGTTCCCAGATGCAAATTTAAACAGTCTACAATTCATAATTATCAATATTGCAGAGGTAAGCTGAAAATGAAAAATTTTCTACCCTAAAATTTCATTCGGACCTTACACAAAAATTCCAATCGTCAGGGCTCAAGTTCGCCGTTGAAGACGATCTGAGAGCTTGATTGAATAAAATAAATATGAAAATTACCTTCTATTTTTGGTTGGAGGTTTTGGTATTGGCTATGGTCGGTCAAAGCAGCGGTGACGGCCGACGGCGGTCACCGCGCTGAGGAGATAGCGAGAGACAGAAATCGCGACTGGGTCTGAGATTCCTGAGAGTGTTCGAAGCAGCGGCGGTCACGGCAGTCGCGGCGGAGGCGACTTCCTGAATTGCGCCGAGGACTGAGTGTTGAATACTGAGAATATTAGAGATAGGTAAGGTTAATTGGTTGAATACCGATTAAGCGAAGTATTTTAATATATAATTTAAAATCTTTAAATTTTATAAAGAAAAGATAACACTTTTTCCACCAGTTTATATTTTTATTGCATTCTTTTTCTTAAAGGGTCCGTTTTGAAAACAGGAAAATGACTTCTGCAAAATGACTTTTGGAAAATGAGTCATTTTCCTTTCCTGTGTTTGACTGCAAAATGGAAAATTGTCTTTTGGTGTTTGGCTCATTTTCTGAAAATAATATAGAATTGTATAATTAAACATTTTATATAATTAATTATTTTGTTTAAAATATATAAAATTTACAATATATTATAAATAATAATATTTATTTTTAAAATCAAATAATATTATTTTTTTTTAAAAAAAACATAATATTCATTGGTTTCCGCGCAGGAAACCATGTCTGGTTTCCGCCGGAAACCATCTGGTTTCCGCGCGGGAAACCAAGATCTGGTTTCTGCGAGGAAACCAGATGGATTGTTTACTATTATTATTTAAAAAAAAAAAAAAAAAAAAAAAAAAAAAAAAAAAAAAAAAAAAAACCTTTGGTTTCCGGCGGAAACCAGATTTTCGCCGGAAACCAAAGCTTACGAAACCAGTGCTCAAGTTTCCGGCGGCAACCTGCCGGAAACCAGTGAGCCCAAAAGCCAAAGGATGAAGAAGCCAATGAAGATGGAGAAAGTCAACTGCCTCTTGAAGTGAAGAAATGAAGAAGTCAACATCCGAAAAATGACTTCCTCTTTTTTAAAGGGGAAGTTGTTTTCCTTAAAAATATGCTCATTTTCCATTGACCAATACCTCATTTTCAGTTGACTTCAAATTTTCCTTCTTTCCCAACATTGGAAACCCGGAAAATGATTTTTGGAAATCATTTTCCGGGTTTCCAAACACACCCTAAGTTATTCATTCTTCCAAGGCTGAACCCCAACCCTTTCTTTAAGTTATTCATATATTCACATTTGCTCCTCCATTTATGTTAAAACTTAAAATGTCGTATTTTTTCTCTTTTATATTAGATGGACATTTTTACCCTTAAAATAAGTATTTCATTTTTTTTCCCAACAAATTATTGCTTATATGTAGAGATGAGTACGATTCGATTCGAACCTAACCGGACACTGTAACAATCGAACCGAAATTGTAACGACAGGTTTGGTTACGATTTAGAACTAAAATAAAATAAAATAAATAATTGTTAAATTTAGACTATTTTACAAATAATAAATAGAATTTAAAATAAATAAATTTGGAATCGGGGGTTCAAAATTGAAACTGGAACCAAATCAAACTGATTTATCATTTACCAATAGTGTTTAATCATTTTCACATTTATTGTAATTTCACATATAAGTAGATATGACTGCAGTTTGGTTCCGGTTCATAGTTCTAGGAAATGATAAATTGTAACGAAAACCTTTTAGAAAGGTTCCAGTTTTGGGTTGAACCGTCAGTTCGGTTCCAGTTCACAGTTCTTGAGAATGATAAATCAGAATGGGAACCTTTTAGTAAGGTTTCAGTTTCGGTTTGAACCTCCAGTTCAAAATTTATTTATTTATTTATTTTTGTAAATTATGTTTCTTATTTTTAAAATAGTCTAAATTCAATAATTATTTTATTTTTTATTTTTTTCTGATTCTGAATCATAATTAGAATTGTCTCTATTGTTTTAGTTCAGTTGCTACAGTGTACGATTAGGTTCGAAATGAACTGTGGTTATCCATACATATAAGCAATAATATGTTGGAGAATAAAATTAAATAAGATACTTATTTTTAAGGTTAAAAATATCTATCTAACATAAAAGGGAGAAAATCCACGACATTTAACATAACTTGAGGGAAAAAGGTGTCATTTTCCCTTTTATAAATAAAAATTTTCAATTCATATATTCACCATAAAATAGTTATTATATTTATATACATACATATATATAAGGGAAAGAGTGGCAAAGAGCTCCTTTCTGAGTGAATAGTCTGGACTACCATAGACAAGTGATAGATGTGAGACCCTGAGCAACATGAACTGGGGATGGGTGAAGTGGATGTTTACCATAGTGGTGTCTTTCCAGAACACCCAAATGCCCCCGGAGAAGCCAAAAGCTTCAATCCTAGCCCATTCATCGAAACCGATGGAAATGCAAATTTTATCAGCATGTTCGCCTAACACCCTTGGTTCAAAGAGACAAAGGATGTCGGGCTTGTGATCTCGAATTAATTGTTTAAGGGTGCGGTGAAACTTTCGTGACGATGCACCTTGGCAATTCCATGAGAGTACTATCATAAAAACAAAGTAGAGAAAAAGAAGCATGCTCAAAAGAGCATGCGAGGATCCCCCTGAGAGCCAAAGTTGGCCACGCCCTGGTTATCTTTCTCCATCGTGTCCTTTGGTGTATCACAATCAAAGAAAACTCCCCCCTCTTCTGGAGGGACGTTCAAGATCGGAGCAGTGGTGTGGTGAGGGGATCCTAGCTCCGGGGGTCTAGGACTGTGATGAACAATGGATCTGATAATGCCCCCCACCTAGAGGAACCGCGGACGACATGTTCTTCCTTTGCAGCAGCTCGTCTTGGTGTACTGGTTCTGCTCCCTCGACCTCTAGGGGTGGTGTATTGTGGAGATCTGACTTCCTTTGGTTAGAAGTCTGGTTGAAAGCTTGATTTAGGTTCCTTGTTGCTAATACGAACTCGGGGACGGGTTGTCACAGGGGCCATTGTCTGAAGATTCTGGGGTCTAGGCGGGCTAGCTTGATTATCCATGACCACATCATCGGCTAAGTCGTTTAGTGGTGCAAATCGGGTAGTGAGCGGGATTTGTGGGAGACGGGTTTGGGGTCGGGATCTCGTGGTTGATCTGGGGCCGTCCTCAAATCTTGGACAGGCCTCCTCTCAGGTTTCTTTGGATTCCTTCGTTCCTTGCATTTGACAATCATCCCCGAGCCATATTTGTCAGTGTAGGGACTAGGCGTGTTTCTTGTTTTCTGCTGAGCATTCTCTGTTTCCATCTTCGCAACCTCTGCTGCCTCAGGCAAGTTTGGAGGATTAGGGGTCTTCCCATCAAGGCCACAGAGTTCTTGCTTGTGGCCATATAATCCACACTTGAAGCATATCATGTGGATGCCTTCATATTCAACCGGGTATACTTCATCCGCCAGAGTGAACTTAGATCGCAATGGTTTCGAGATGTCAATCTCAACGCAGACACGAGCAAACTTTCCTCTTGACGCTAAGCAGGTCGTCACATCCACTTTGATTGGTCTGCCCAGTTGGCGACCAATCTTCATGAGGAATTCGTCCTCGAAGTATTCTATTGGCAGAGTTGGTAGGCGGATCCAAGCTAAGAGCTTTCTTGTTATGTTAGACGTGGGATTGAAATTTGGTTCCCATTCTTGGACGACCAAATAGTGGTCTAGCAACATCCAAGGACCTCCCAACTTGACGTGATCGTAGTCGTTTTGAGACTCAAATTTTGCTAGGTAGTATCCATGAACAAGGTCAATCAGGTCCAAGGAGGATTCAAGTTTCCAGAGCGTTTGCAGGCGCCGGAGAAGGAGGTTATAGCCTACCGGTCTCCCAAGAAGATGAATGATAAGAGTTTTGCGCCATAGGCGTCTTAGCCTCTTCTTTTCCTCTTTAGTCACCAAGATTCTTGGACAGTCAGGGTCATCGTTTTCGACTGGTTCATCATCATCTGAGGCGTCCTCGTCCAGGGGAGAAGGTTCTGTAATCTTGCGGCTCAAGAAACCCGTCAGACTCTGCCTATAGCTACCCGGCGGTGGCATAGTGATATTATCATTGGGATGTTCCATTGGCGCGTCCAGTGGTGTTTCCAGAACGAAGTCCGGCAAGGTGTCAGCGACAATAAGGTCTAGTAGTCGATCATCACGTTTGGTCTTTTTCGGATTGCGTTCAAGGACTTCTTGAACCGCCGGTGGTTGAAAGCCGGCGACCGGACATTTTTCGGGAGAGAGCATTTCACGTCATGTGGAGAAATAATTGTATTACTTATATTGTCTTTATTTTCTCCAATGCAAAGATTCTTTACATATATTCAAATTCATCAATTGATATTCATTACCTTGTCCATTATATTCTTTTTAAACTATCTTGTAATTAAATATCAAAGTTATATGAACAGATACTACATTGTAATAGAGCCAGTAGCATTCAAAAAAAAAATATCAAAGTTATAATACAAAATAATGTTATATATTTATTTAACAAGTATTTTATTAATACCATGAAAATATATATATATATATATATATATATATATATATATATATATATATATATATATAATAGTTTGAAGCCAATCATATTAATTACGTGGGGATGTGTTGACAAATAGAATATTCGAATAATCCAACAAATTGAAGCAGGAAAATACATTGTAATATCTTTGAACTACATCATATTTAAAATGTTCAAATTTTTACTACTTTATCTAATCTTATTCCTTAAACTATGAATTTTTTTTATCCACAATAACTCATTCACACAATAATGGTTGAACCAAATGAACTCCGAGCAGAACACATAAAGGACTGATATGCTTTTATGTTGATAATAATATATAAATGTTAATTATATCATTATCTTGTGTAGCTACATTTAAATCTCATTATTAAAATTGTCAATCTAGGGCAATAGAACATCATAACACACTTGATGCACTGAAAAGATGTCGAGACTACAACAATGCTACAATCAATTTGGCAAACCTAGAAAATGAAGAAATTTCAAAATAGCCACCGTTGATTCATTCATTTATCCTATATGTAAAATACTTATTGTGCATTCATTAAATATATTAAAACTAATATAAATTTACAATTGATTTCATCTTCTAAACTCAACCTACTTAGATTACAGGAAAAATCAACATCAACCTTCACAACAAAAATAATTGGTATATAGGATGTAGTCACTATTTAAAAAAAATTTATGCACAAAGTGGAAAATAATTTAACTCGAAGGTTAATATAAATTCAATAAAAAATAAAAATAAAAAACACACACATGCACACAAAATCAAGTACTACACTCATTAATACTAATTCTAAAAATATGAACTCGAAATGAACATGTGCAAAATGGATGTGAAAATTATTTGATGAAATTGGACACGTTGCAGTATCAATATTCGACCTACCAGCAGAGTTATTATTGTTGTTACTATCAAGCAAACAAATTATGAAAATAGAACAAGAGGTACTACTCAAGAACCTTTACAAATATAATAAATATTAATATTTTATTCAATACTTCCACATTAAAAACATATAGGGGAACACACTACCACTGCGAAATATCAACGGACGCTTGCAAGAGCAATGGTTCATAGTACAACTAAGATCTCACTCATATACACAAGATGGAAAATCCACAACTTCCTATACCATAATCTCATTGCATGATGTTGTCATCTATGCTACCAACAGTAACTCAATTGCAAATAACACACTACTAACAAAAAGGAAGCTGACAAATAGTGATGATGAAGACAATGACAATGTTATTCAAAAGAAAAGAGTAAAAGACATTTTTGGTCCTATACTTATAGTGGCACAGACAATTTTGATCCTCCATAAAAAAATTTGCCATTTGATGGACAGACTTATTGTGACGAAGACATTTTTGGTCCTCCATCCAAAATTTTGTTAAATGACTATGTAAGTGAGGGGTAATTGTGTCATTTCAGCTATGCGTCATCGGGTTCCTTTAACCATCTCGCTGCGTTTTCCAAGGTTGTTTGTCGCGTCACATCGTACACGAGCAATGCATCGACAGCTCCCCGGTAATACGCACTGGTGCGCGGTATCTGCAGCACATATAAGCAAAATCACCAATAGATCTCTCATCTCAACCGAATTAAAAATATCCGACCAGATGAGTTAAAAGATGGAGAAGATTGATCTGGCCGGAAAATGAAGAACGCACCGTTCTTGTCCGGCGGTGTCCCAAATCTGGGCCTTGACGACCTTGTCTGCTACGTGGATGGTTCGAGTGGCGAACTCGACGCCGATGGTGGACTTGGATTCCGGCTGAATTCGTCGCGGGTGAACCTGGATAGAAGGTTGGATTTTTCGACGCCGGAGTCGCCGATCAGCACCACCTTGAACAAGTAGTCGTAATCGCCTTCCGCTCTGTAAGCCCCCATTCTTCTTTGCTCCTCTTCTTCTTCTGCAGTTTTCAATTCTCTCTTCGACTCCCCCTCTCCCTGTATTTATGTGTGTGTGGGTAATTGCGTTCCTATGAGGTGTGTCATGAATTCTGTTTAGACGTTCTCCTCCGTCCAGAATTCGTAAGACACGTAACTGTTGATTGCTCCTTGAGCTCGAAGAAACTGAAGGTTGGGACGGAGGCTTGCACCGATGGTGTTCTTCAGACTGCTTGCCCGGAGGAGAACGTCAATGCCTAGGTTTTTGTCCAGGTACCATCGTTAATTACTGATATTGTTGGTGCAGGGGCTTTTGATGGCACGCCGGAGGGTGTGGGTTGTTCCTGATGGCCTGCAAAAGTTTATCAACTTGGCTATGAGTTGTGTACGAGAATCTACAGCAGAGAGACCTTCAATGGGGGAAAGTGGTAAGGAAGATAGGCTGAAATGACACAATTATCCCTCACTTACACGGTCATTTAACAGAATTACGGACGGAGGACCAAAAATGTCCGCGTCACAATAAGTCTGTCCATAAAATGGTAAATTTTATTATGAAGGATCAAAATTATCCGTGCCACTATAAATCCAGGACAAAAAATGTCTTTTACTCAAAAGAAAATTAAGAATACTTAGAAAAATTCAAACCAAAAGTAGTATTGTAAAGAATGAAGTCATTCTTGAATTGAATTTTACAGATCTCAGTATTTGTGCAGATTGTATTAAAGGAAAACATTCAAATAACGCAAATAAGAATGCAGCCACAAGAAGCACACAACTCCTTGAAATTATACACACTGATATATGTGGACCTTTTGATATCCCAACTTTTGGAAAAGAAAAATATTTCATCACATTTATTGAGGATTTTTCACATTATGGTTATGTCTATTTGTTGCATGAAAAATCTCAATCAATAAATGCCTTAAAGGTATTTGTGGATGAGGTTGAAAGACAATTAGACAAAAGCGTGAAAATTATAATATCGGATAGGGATGGTGAATATTATGGAAGATATACTGAGAGTGGACAATGTCCTGGTCCATTTGCTAAATTTCTTTAAAAACGTGGTATATGTGCTCAATACACAATGCCTGGTACACCACAACAAAATGGTGTTGCAGAAAGGCGTAATCGTACCCTAATGGAAATGGTTAGGAGTATGATGAGTTATTCTTCTTTATCCTTATCATTGTGGACATATGCTTTAAAAACCATCGTTTATTTATTAAACAGGGTTCCTAGTAAGGCAGTTTCAAAAACACCTTTTGAACTGTGGACAGGAAAGAAACTTAATTTAAGACACCTTCATGTTTGGGGATGCCCGGCGGAGATACGCATTTATAATCCACATAAAAATAAACTGGACTCAAGAACAACTAGTGGATTTTTCATTGGTTATCCAGATAAATGTAAAGGGTATAGATGCTATTGTCCTAGCCATACTACTAGAATTGTTGAAACTGTAAGTGCCAACTGCCAAGTTCATTGAGAATGATAACATAAGTGGGAGCGTTGAACCACGAAAGGTGGAACTTAAAGAAGTTACAATGCAAGATTCTCCGATATCTTCTTCTCAATTTATTGTTCCTGTGCGCTCTGCCTAGAGTTACTCAAATTGCTCATCCTGCAACGGTTGAACAATTTAATCACCTACATGAACAACAAATTAATGATCAAGAGATTAATGATTAACCACTCCATGAAGAAGTTGACAATGAATCCACATATGATATTCCTATAGAAGTAGCATTAAGAAGATCTCAAAGACAAAGGAGATCAGCTATATCTGATGATTATATGGTTTATCTTCAAGAATCAAATTTTGATATTGGAATTGATGAAGTAGTCCTAATTCTTCTAAATGGGTCGAAGCCATGAAAGATGAGTTAAAATCAATGGAACATAATGAAGTATGGGATCTTGTTGAATTGCCTGAAGGTTGTAAGCCAGTTGGCTATAAATGGGTTTTTACACTAGTACAGAATTGCAGATAGGCTACCATTGTAAAAGACAATAAGCTACCATTGTACAATGGTTGCCTATGAGAGGCTCGCGGAAAGTCATGGACTTTATGACCATTTTGAAATGGTCGCGCATTGTTAGTAATACACGACCATTCTTGACAAAGAACGGTCGCATATTGTATTTTTTTTTAATTCAAAGGTAAAACGCGACCATTTTGAAGCTAGAAATGGTCGCGTTTTCCTTTTTTATTATTTTAATAATTAGTCATCCGCGACCATTTTTGGCTAGGAATGGTCGCGGATGACTTTTTTTTTTAATATTTAATTTTTTTGAAAGGTTTAATATTTAATTTATTTTAATTAAAAACTCTAATTTTTTTTTTTATAATTCATGTACCTGTTACAACTTAAAATCCATATCAACAGTACTCCACAATACAATTTATCTATCATCAAATTAAACAGAATAATACTTTTAACACAATGCAAATATATCATCAAAACACAATAATACTTAAAATCCTCATACTTTAATACAATAATATCATCAAAACATATGAATTTTGTCTACAAGAGGTAAACCTGCCAAAAAAAATATTTTCTTGGGCATTGGAAAAGAACTAATAGCAGAAACGAGCTCGCCTACATACACGTCTTCGCTGGAGTACTGGCAGTATTTGGCCCAAATAGTAATCCGGTTCTGACTTCCTTGGAACACGCATTGTATACGAGGGTTTCTCCATTGATGTCATGACCTTCTCCGGGACTCTTTTGACAAGCATGACATCCTTCGCCAGGTACTGGATAAACAAGTTCACATCAAATATGTCGAGAAAATCACTGCATTTCAGAAAGACGAAATGAGGAAATGGTTGAAACTTGCTTTACGGGTTGCTAAGTAAACACCAAAATCCGGACCAAACCTATCGTTCTTCCAGAATGAATGTTGATCCAACTCGGGCACAACTAATGTGCCATTCAGAATCCGTGAAACCATAACTGCATCAGTTATCTGAAAGGTAACAAATGCATACAAACTACAAGTTACCAAGCGAGACAGCCAAAACAGAAACGATCAAAGTATTTCAAGTGTAATAGTACACAATTGTTCTATTAACTGGAAAAAAAAAAGAACTATACTTACTCCAGTTCTTTGTTGGTTGAGACCTCCACTAGTTGCAATAAGTAAATAGCCATTTGATGATTGCTCACTAACAGCAGCTATAATAAACAATGTTAGAAACAATTTTTTCTTTCTTTCGTTTTTCTGGCCAAAAGGTAAACATGTAAGTAAATAGCCATTTGATGATTGTTCCCCGTGTTCAGGAAGCACCCACCGCAACCCCGAGGGCGACGCATTGCGTGGAGGTGCCGGGACATGTGCAAGTATGGCTGTCAAACATGGCAACAAGGAAATAAGTGAACACATACAATTGTCTCATCTGCAGAACCTTATAAAGGCAAGTGTCTTACCTTGCAGGATTTAGGCACTACGTTCGCCATTTCAGCCTTTGCACGGGACTTCCTGCGCCTAATTATCCCATGGTACTGCTTAGGATTCACGATATCAGGCCTTCATTCGACGCCAAATTCAGTGGCAGCATGATTCGCCCCTATACATCATTTAACAGTCCAAGTATATGATATCAGTATGGCCTATTTCAGATTCTCAGTAATAGTTGCTGCTCTATTTTTGCAAGAAACTAGCAAAACTCTATATAAAAGGCCTCGAGATCAATTCCCTTTGTATCTAAAACAAAAACATAACTAAATAGGCATAAAGTATAAGATAATGAAGACTACATACCACAACCTGAGGTCCATAAGCTGTATATATAACCTATAGCACTGCTCTCCATAAGGATACTTGGCACATATCTATGTCGTTTAAACCAAAACCAGGGAAAATAACATTGGTAAGACGAGAAAATACACTTGCTGGCTATAATACGTTTTTTTTTTTTAATATTACGAATAAACTTACCAGAGGTTGGCCAAATCCAAACTCAAAGGGACCTCGGTATTCCACACTATCTAGCTGTGCAGAGGTTGCACCTTGCACTTGCGAAAACTTCTGCACATTTGCTAATGATTTGCAATCACCTGTGTAATTAATACTTTAAATTATAAATTTTCTTTACTAAACGGTCTAGCACAAGATGACAATATTTGGAGCTTTCAACATATCACAATGCAGTTTTGCAAACTTTTTCTGAAGAAATGTTTGGAGGGAGCTGTTTTTCTTTCTTTCTTTTTGATAACTAGTGGTTCTTAGCATTCCTAGAAGCCCCCGGGAGGTGCTGAAAACGCTTTACAAAAAAACTATGCAGAAGGCCAGTTCAGAACGAGCTTATGAAGTCGATGAGTTCCTCAAATGATTGTATATAACCAACAGTCATATTTGTGTTTTTGTAGTTTCCACAAAGACAGACATAGCTGCAATGAAAGAAAAAAGATGGAAACATAGGCAAAAAGAGTTCATGTCCTAAACTCCTAAAGGCTCGATCTTTATTTAAACGCAATTCTTCTAAAGGATTCTCGCCTCACATCGAGCTCACAACAATGGAATCACAACTAAAACTCGAAAAGCAAATTAAAGATAGAAAATTACCAGGGACAATAGCGAATTGGCCTGTGTTCCCCTTGGGCAGCTGCTGTTGTTCCACAACACGTTCGACCTACTTGCTGCATATGGCTTGATCCCAGCAAACCAAAGATAATCTCATTGTGTCCTTGTACATTTTACTTACAAGAATGTGAAACAGTGGTATCAACATGAGATAGGAGACTAAGGCTAAATGCCAGCCTAGAAACTGTTTGAAAGTGGTTTTTATACAGAATAGTAGTTGATTTGCCAAAAAAGCACACTACCCTCATAATCCCTAAACCAACAATTCTTTAATATTGAGAATACAAGAGAAGCGCCTTCAGGCATTAGTCAAGTCCATGAAACAACACAAATGTTAAAATGCACGATTGCCAAGCATCAAGGGTACATAAGGAGAGAACTAAAGAATCAAAACTTTAAAAGCCATACCTGTGTAAGTCTTATTGTACACAAGATGCCACTAACTGTTTGGTCCTTTATTAAAAGATTTGCAGACTTGTTGGAGCAAATTGAGAAATTTGACATACATAGTGATTGACATAGTTGAGTTCTAAGAAATAAAAAAAGAAAGAAATGAATTGCAGATGATATTATTTAGATTATTATAAGAGTGGTAATGTAATACATAGGAGTGCAGCTAGCCAAGAGCCAAATATTTACAAATTTTACAGTCCATTCCATATCAACAACTAATCCAGCCACATCAACAGATCAGAGATGCTACCAACAAATTTCCATAAATGCAAAAATATGAATCTGGCAGGAATTAAGAGCCAAAGGATATTTCCTTAACACTTTACCCCTATGACTCTATAGCTTAATCAACCAACATCCCAAACTACCACATCCCACTAGTCACACTATAGCAAACCTTCCCTCTTCCCTTTCCTACTGGGCTTCTCTATGATGTCACCGCTACCCACTCAGTCAACATTAATAAAATTTTCCTAATAATAAAATTTTTAAAAATCATAAAATATCACATTTTATCTCAAATAATAATAAAACATTAATATATAATTTTTTTTTTTTTTAAAAAAACCTACCTGATCGGAGTCGGCGGCAGTGGAGTCGTCACAGGGAGGCCGCCATCGTCGCAGGGCAAGGGAGGGGTGCAGATCGACGGCGTGGTGGCGGCTGTGGCGTCGGCGTCGCGGTGGTGGGTGTGCGACGACAGTTGGTGGTGTGCGACGGTGGTGGCGTGCTTTGTCGCGGTAGCTGTGAACGGTGGTGGCCGGGGTGCGACGTGAAGCCGGAGGTAGCCAGTAGTAGCTGTGCGATGGGTGGGAGTGTTGAACGAAGCTTTTAAGAAGGAAGATCTAGGGTAGACGAAGATCTGGCGATGAGACGCGAGAACGAAGCTTTTAGATCTGTGCGTGGAATAAGGTAGACGATTTCTATCTATTAGATCTAGGGCTAATATTAGGCAACCATTTCTATTGGAAATGGTTGCTTATTATAAAACAATTTCTATTTTAAGGCAACCATTTCTATTAAAAATGGTTGCCTATTAAAAATTAATTTTTTTTTAAATATAAAAAAAAATACAATAAGCAACCATTACAGCTACAATGGAGGCGGATTATTTATCATTTATTTACAAAATTGCCACTGCAAATTTTTGGACTAAGAATAGACAACCATTCTTTCAACAATGGTAGTCTATGGTCAATCTTCTATGTTCAATTTTGTACTAGTGTTAAGACCAAACACGAGTCAAATGGCAATATCGAACGATACAAGATCAGACTTGTTGCCAAAGATTTCACTAAAAAACATGGTATTGGTTTCAACGAAACATTTTCACCTGTTTCAAAGAAAGATTAATTTAAAATAATTATGACATTAGTAGCTCATTATGACTTGGAGCTATATCAGATGGATGTGTAAACTGCCTTTCTGAATGAAAACTTATAGGAAGAAATTTACATGAACCAGCCTGAGGGTTTTTCAGTTGAAGGAAAGGAACACAGGGTGTAACAACTTAACAGATCGATATACGAACTTAGACAAGCTTCCCAACAATGGTATCTTAAGTTTAATGATACTGTAATGACCTTTAGATTTAAGGAAAACACTGTTGATCAATGTATATATCTGAAGGTCAATGAGAGAAGTTTATATTTTTGATTCTGTATGTTGTTGACATTTTGCTTGCTACTAATGATCTTGGTTTAATGCGCGAGACCAAGCAGTTTCTTTCTAAGAACTTTGAAATGAAATATATGGGTGATGCATCCTTTGTAATTGGAATTGAAATATTTCGTAATAGATCACAAGGAGTATTAGGGTTGTCTAAGAAAGCATATATAAGTCTTAGAAAGATTTGGAATGGAAAAGTGCTCTGCATCAGTTGCTCCAATTCAGAAGGGAGATAAGTTCAGCCTTATGCAATGCCTTAAGAATGAATTGGAGTGAAAGGAAATGGAAAATATTCCTTATGCATCTGTTGTTGGGAGTTTGATGTATGCCCAAACGTGTACCCGACCAGACATTAGCTTTGCTATTGGGATGCTTGGTCGATATCAAAGTAATCCTGGTATGGATCACTAGAAGGCTGCAAAGAAGGTGTTAAGATACTTACAAGGCACAAAGGAGCACATGCTTACTTATAAGCGGTCCGATCACCTTGAGGTGATAGGATACACAAATTCAGATTTTGCCGGGTGTTTGGACACAAGGAGTCCACATTTGGATATCTATTCCTTTTAGCCAATGGGCTATCTCTTGGAAAAGTGCGAAGTAGATTGTCGTTGCTGCGTCCACTATGGAAGCTGAGTTTGTGGCATGTTTTATAGCAACAAGTCATGGATTGTGGCAGCGGAATTTTATTTCGAGACTTGAAATTGCAGATAGTATTACCAAGCCGCTGAAAATTTATTGTGATAATGCCGCAACAGTGTTCTTTTCTAAAAACGACAAGTATACACGTGGTGCTAAACATATTGATTTGAAGTATCTTGCCGTTAAAGAAGATGTTTGGGAACGAAGAGTATCAATTGAACACATTAGCACTAGATTAATGATTGCAGACCCATTAACTAAAGCCTTGCCACCAAAGGCCTTTCTTGAGCATGTTGAAAGAATGGGCTTTATTGGAGACTATTAACATTATATTAAGGTTTGTGTTTTGATATATTTGATACTTAGAGCTCAATATAGTTTCGTTTCTGTATTTAGTATCCTGTTTAGTTTTGAAGTATATATACATGAATGCTTTATGTTAATGTAAATAGGATCTGTCTTTGACAAAGACATTATCATGGACCGTCATGGAAAATATCGTTATGAATCATATTGAGTTTGAAATTAATATTGTGATACATGGAAGGGACTGTGTTAAATTAGTGATGTATTACCGCCATGATTCTTATTAGTTTATTACTTGATGATGATTTACGTTCTAACCAATATAACGAAGGAATTAGCTTATACTATGCATATTATGTTTCACGTTCATTATTAAATTTATGGCTCATAATCCAAGTGGGAGAATGTTAGAATAATTATTATTATTTTTTTATGGCTATTATTTAATAATTTTAAGTTCCCTAATTATGATAAATATCCATTTAAATTTAATAATGATCTAATTTCTTTATTGGTCAGTTAAAGATAAGATAGCAGTTTCAACTGCTCATGTAACTTCTCACGTGAGTTTGTTTCTTTAATCATTTATGAGACTATGGTCCTCTCCCTGACCTTCTGAAAACTAAAGCTCTCTCTCCATCAGAGAATTAGATTAAGAGAATGCTAACGGCCTGGAGGGAGAAACCAAGTTTCTAGTTCTGGCTGCCACAAGAGAACCATGGAACCAGGTATGTTCACTGAACGCCGATTAAGTACTGTATGTGAAAATCACGTGTTCTAAAGATCTTGCATACATATAGTATTTTCTTTCAGCTCATTCTTGATTTCTGTCTCTAACACACCCATGGAAGAATCAAATGGCTCCAACACCAAATACACATATAAACCAACCAGTTTCAAAGTCAACGCTCACAGCCACCATCATCACAACTTAAATAGAATTGGGTTTGGTTTTCTCAGTCATACCGAATAACAGAACTACCCCTTCTCCTTCCTCCACCCCCCACCCCCACCCTCCATCAAAACCAAAAGAAAGGAAAAAAAAGTGTGGGTGTGGAAGGGCTGGCAGACCCGATTGTGGGGGTGTGGAAGGGTCTGAGATGAAGAAGGTATCCTCTTCTCTGGCAGAGATGAAGACGAGACGAAGATTTTTTTTTTAATTTTAAATAATTACTTTTAAAAAATTATTTTTTAAAAATATTTTAAATTTGAGGTGACGTGTTAGAAACCTGAAAACCCTGTAAATTAGACTAATTGCATGAAATGTGTTAGTTTAGGGATTCAATTGTAATTTTTTTAGGTACAGTGGCCTAATTTCATTATCATGTGCAGTTCGATGGCCTATTTGACCCTTATTCCAAAAAAAAAAAAAAAAAAAAAACTATTGAATGGATGAGAAAAAAACCAAAAGAAAAAAGAAGTTGTTTAATAAAATGAAAAAGGAAAAAAATGAATATATCTTCATTGTGAAACAAACACTCTTTACTTTGATGGATTCACTGCCCCTTTCTGGAATTTCATACGTAGGCACCAAGCACGACACTGGTAGTTTTCAACGGCGAGATATCACGGGCAATAATATACATTGGAGCCATGATATTTGTATTGATGTTTTTAATAATAGTTTTACATTTCAGTTGTTGTGTTTGATATGAACTCAAATGTATTTATACAAGTACATGAATGGCAGAAAACTTACGCATCATTTCCTTTATTACTTTCTTCTTCCTTGTGAGTTTATGTATCCAGAAGTCGTTATCTCCCTCAGAACTCTGCCTCGCCAAGCTCCGGCTTCTTTGAAAATACCGTCGAACAAGACCTTCATGATCAAGAAGAAGCTGGCGAAGAAGCAAAGACAGAACAGGCCTATTCCTTACTGGATTCGCATGAGGACCGATAACAGCATCAGGTACGATGCTAAGCGCAGGCACTGGCGACGCACCAAGCTAGGGTTTTAATGTGGAGATAGTAACCATGTGAGACCTTCTTAAGAATAAAATTGGGTTTTTGTTTTATTTATCTGTAATAGGTTAGTGAAAACTGAGACAGTGGTGCTACTGATGTTTTCTGAAATACTGGTACTTAATATGCTTTCTAGATCAGATGATATTTTCATTTGAGTAATGGATCTACTTCGTTGGATGTATCCAGATTATTACACCCAAAACTCCATTGCTATCTTCTTGCTCCCGTACCCTTCTTCTTTCACTACTATGAGTTAATCCAAAATACATGAGTTTGGGCTAAGAGAATCAAGCAAATACTCAGTACAAACTCCACCACACAATTTCACAAACTAAGCCGTTAGGTACAGAGAGATCGACTATATATGCCTAAAGGGTGTGAACAAAAGAGTCTAAATTGGAGACGGAAAAGCAGACATGGTGCCCTCGGGGAAGAGTCTCCGGGGTGGCGACCGCTAACATGGCATTATAAGGGGTCTCTCTCGATGAGGTGAAGATAGAAAGAACCCAATTTCAACCATATATATTACACCGAACGGAAAATTCAGAGCTGCAACTTGCTCAAAACCGAATACCTGCAAATAACACACCATCCATATCTATGAAAGAATTATATATAAAATAAAAATAAAAACAGAAAACACACTTCTATGTAGAACTGAGCGAGGCGCACCATGTCTGCTTTTCCGTCTCCAATTTCGACTATTTTGTTCACACCCTCAAGGCATAGTCTCTCTGTACATAATGGCTTAGTTTGTGAAATTGTGTGGTGGAGTTTGTACTGAGTATTTGCTTGATTTATCTGTCAATTTTGGGAATGGCATTGCTTCTAATGTTCATGCTTCTAGGTGTTACTTTTTAAGACGAAAAACTTAATACATGAGTTAATCCAAAATACATGAGTTTTTACTAGTATACCGTGTTGACATTTCAATAATGGAGGAACCACCCTATATTTCGGGTTAAGAGAGAATAATTTTTTTTTTATAGTAGTGAAAGAAGAAGGGTACGCGAACAAGAAGATAACAATGGAGTTTTGGACGTATGGATAGTCTGGATACATAAACTCACAAGGAAGAAGAAAGCAATAAAGGAAATGACTTGAATACCCCTCTATTTAACGCCAACCGAATTGATGCTTAATGGAAGGACTATTGATAGAACAAATCTAATAGTCAAGGGTCTATTTTGTCTAAAATTAAAAGACGAGGACTAATTTTGAAAAAATTGCAATATTCGGAGGACTATTACTAGAATTAACTCTAATACAAAGCAACTAGAAAAACTTTATAATAATAACTATACAACCAAAATGCGAAAGGATTTTCATCAGAAATCCAAAAACCTAAAGATCTAAGCCTTTACACAGACACTACATACGCGCATTAAAATACCTTATACGACATCGTTTTCACTGGGCGAGAAAACTATATCTACATCTACATAAAAATCTAATAAGAGCCAATAATGTTAAGCCCTTAACTAGAATAAAAAAATGTCGGTGTAATTATTTCTTAAAATTAATGGTTCATATTATTTTGATTTTAGTATTATTTAATGATTTTCCTTATCTACCCTCTATTATAATATTTTCTTCCCTTAAATAACCCTAAATTCTTAGTATAAACTTTACTAACGGAATATTCCGTTAACTATTTATTATTCTTAACTTACTCATTAATTTCTATAAAAAAGGTCTTATGTTCGAACCCCATCCCAATTAGAGTGGCATAATTGTTAAACATATACTACGAATATGTTAAAAGTATTATATATACTAGCATTTCTTATGCGCAATGCGCAAAAAATAGGTGCCCAATATTAATATTTTATATTAAAATTTTAAATTTATTTAAATTTTAAATAATAATAATAATAATAATAATAATAATAATAATAATAATAATAATAGTAATGTAAAACATTTTTATAAATTTAATATTTATATTTTAAGAAATAACTAACATATAACTCCAATATATAATGTGTATATTATTATTATTATTATTGTTATTATTGTTATTATTGTTATTATTATTGAAAATAAGAAAATATATGGTGGATGCATGTGCATGGTAGCAATAGTGGAAAAGATAACGGAAATTACAACGGTAGGAGTATGTTTGTCCAAAATATTGCATATTACAACATTTATAGCATAATGTATCATAAAACTTAACGGAAAAAACGGACATAAATGAAGGGTATAACCTTCATATATATATATATATATATATATATATATATATATATATATATATATATATATATATATATTTAGGTTCCCGTGCGGGTGAGGGCTTCAGGTGCGGTTGTGCGGTAATCTGAGCCATTCATCTCGCTTTAATCAACGTCCAGAATTATCAAAGTTTTAAAAAAAAACGCGGTGGCAAATTTATAATTTTTGCATCTAGGTCAAAATTAAGGTGAGCGGATCTGTGAGTAATGTGCGTGAGTTTTGTGCTTAATGTGCGTGTGTTTTGTGCTTAATGTGCATGAGGTTTGTGCATAATGTGCGTGGGGATGTGCTTAACGTGAATAGTTGTTAAAACTTAAAGTCTGTGAGTGAATACTTAAAGTGCGTGAGTTTTGTGCTTAATGTGCGTGATGTTTGTGCTTAATGTGCGTGGGTTTTGTACTTAATGTGCGTGAGTTTTGTACTTAATGTCAGTAGTTGTTGAAACTTAAAGTCTGTGAGTTAATATTTAAAGTGCGTTGATTTTGTGCTTAATGTGCGTGAGGTTGTGCTTAATGTGTGTTGGTTTTGTACTTAAAGTGCGTGAGTTTGTGATTAAGATCTAACACTTAAGGTGCACCTTAGCTTATACTTCTTTGTTCCAGGCACGCGTTTTTTTTTTTTTTTAATTTTCATTGATTTGAGCCGTTGATCTAAATTTGATCAACTGCTCAGATTTAACCACACAACCGCACGGGAAGCTATACCTGCACCTGAATATATATATAATTTAACATAAACTTTGGTCAAATAATTAGCCCGACTAAATAAATAGCATTCAAAGTTGAGCATCCAAGATTATAAATCAAAAACTTTAAAAATCATTTGATTTTCTTGCATTTAAAAAAAAAAATTAGGTTACATTTTTTTTTTCGTTTAATTAATTTTTTTTTTAGTATTTAGAACAAAACTTAATATTTTAATTATGCTTTTGCATTATTGGAATGATTTAGGTCATTATGGTATTAATATTTTTTGTATGTATTTTTATAATGGTACAATTGTACATTACTTTAAAAATATTATACTATTATTTTTTTATCAGGCAAAATTGTTCTTACATCATTGTCAGATCTGCGCGACCTAACTACAATGTTGTTGATCATAAATATAATTACACCTGGACTGTAAAACGGTACGACCATTTTTCAAAGAATTGACAATGCTGACATCCCACTGACCCCAATTGAATAAGTTTACACATCATAATATATCAATGCATGAAAACTTCTAAAGAAATTTGTAAGTTCATATAATTTTTACTATATCATTATAACAATATCTATTGTGACCATATATTTTGAATTATTTATTATCAATTGATAGCAATTGTCATTGACAAACTCTCAAAACATTTTGTCTCAACAACGAGTGGAAATTAAAAAAATCAATTATTTCATTATTGTTGATAAAAAGTATGTACGCTACTTTATTAGTCTTATTAAATTAAATAAATTAGTAGCTACAACAAAAAATAATACATATGCATTTAATTACTTTAGAATTAGATGTTTATAATGCCTTTATTTTAAAAAATTATTCATTATAAAAATTTAAAAAGAGAATAATTTCATTAGTTATATTATCTTTATTTTCTACAATTCAAAGATTATTTACCTTCAAATTTATTAATTTATTATATTAACTACATTGTCCATTGTCTTCTTTTTACATTATCTTGTAATTAAATATCAAAGTTATAATACAAAATATGTTATATATATATATATATACCAAATATTTTATACAAATATAATAAATAGTAATATTTTGTTCAATACGTTCACATGATAACGTACGATACATATCTCACAACACTTGAAACATGTAGGGGAAAAACTACCACTACCAAATATCAGTAGGTGCTTGTGGAGATAAAGAGTTAATAGTACAACTAAGATCATAGTCATATACACAGCAAGATAAATCTAAACCTTCTTACACTATAATCTCATTGCATGATGTATCCCTCTATGCTAGGCAAATTATGCTGTGGAAATGTGTCCACCTTGCAAGGTGGACACGGTTCCAAAACTGTTCATAATTATGAATATATAGTTAAAAAATTATGAACATATAATTCTATAATTATTAACATAGAGTTGTGAATATAATTATGAACATATAGTTCTGCAATTATGAATATAGATATTCAATAATTGTGAATATGGAGTTCAAAAATTATGAATATATAGCTTTATAATTATGAACACATAATTCAATAATTATGAACATAGAGTTCTGTTATTGTGAATATAGTGTTCAATAATTATGAATATGAAGTTCAAAAATTATGAATATATAAATTTATAATTATGGACATATGATTCAGTAATTATGAACATAGAACCGTGTCCACCTTGCAAGGTGGACACGGTTCCACAACATAACAATTGTCTATGCTACTAACAGTAACTGAATTGCACATGACACATTACCAATAAAAAAACAAAAACAAAAAAGAGGACATGTACTGAAGATGAAGATAATGATAATGCTACCCAAAAGAGAATTAAAAAGAATTAGAGAAATTTAAATCAAAAGTAGTATATTGGTCCCAAAAGGGGTAAGGTGAAAGTCAAGAGGGGGGGGGGGGGGGGGTGTGAATAGGCTTTCAAACTTTTTAGCATAGTACAACAATTGCTAAGGCAACAGAGAAACCAAGACTCTTAACTAGATTGTTAGAGTCCGGTGCACAGCGAAAATAATAAACGATACGATGTGTGTATATTGTGTCAAGATTATTCTCGTGAGAAGCAAGCAAGAGCAGTAAGTAAAGAAAGCAGTAAAGAACACAAGACAATTTATAGTAGTTCGGAGGTGGTGTAATCCTCCTACTCCACTTGCTCTTATCGTCCAAGAGCAATTCACTATATCCACCACTTTTTGGTTCCAAGATACAATGAATTCCGTGATCTAGTCCTTTGATCACCAAGCCCACACTAATCACGCCCAGTGCCACCAACACTGCTGCTTCAGGTTTCACATCACCGCGTTACTTTCCCAGGATTTCACGACTCCGCATTACTTTCTCCCCGTCTTCTAAGCTCCGGTAGAAACGCTTCTTCCGTGATCTAGTGCTTTGATCACAAAGCCTGCACTAATCACGCTCAATGTCTTCCGACACTGCTGCTTCGGATCTCACAACTCCGTGTGACAATCCAGGATTTCAAAACTCTGTGTTACTTTCCTCCTTTCCCTTGTTTTGCTCCAAAACAAGTTTTGCCTTGCTTCCAACTTTGAGACTCTGTAGATGATCTTCAATGATGCGCTTAGTCTCTTGTAGTTGATGAAGATTCTAACACTCTTGGATATTTCTTTTGTAAGCTCTGTATCACTCTGAGTGTTTATCTCACAAACAATATATCAATTTAAGCTCTTGAGATGGAAAGCTTTCTTTGATTTTCGTATGCTCTGTTTAGCTCTGTTCTTTGCTCTATTGCGTTCTTGCTTCTACTTTCCACTGCTTCAATCTTCATCCTTTTATAGTTGGTAATGAGAATATATCCGTTGGAAAGAAACATTCTCATTTTTGAATTTCATCTGGCTGTATAGCCTTTTCAGATGATAAGATAACGTTGCAGATATGTCAGAGATTCTCTGCAAGTTGAGCTTGAGGTTTTAGCAAAAATGGCACCCCAAAAACTTCATCTGGTGTAGATCACGCCTCTTGGGATTTCTATCTTTAAAAAATAATCTTCAATTTAATCCCTTACTAGTTTAGACTAGTATTTTTGCTTCTGCAACTCCTTCTTGTATTTCCTCTGTACTTACTTCACGTCTGGGTTTCTTTTACTGATTCCAGACTTCATCTTCTTAATTGACTTGGGAAATCTTTTCCCATGTAAACTTCATCCCTTACTATATTTGGAAGTGAAATCTCATCCCTTCCTTGATTTGTCAATTGAAATCTCATCCCTTACTTGATTTGGACTTGCAACTTCATCCCTTGCTATTTATATCTTGAATTGAATTGAAGCCCTTTGCAAATCTCATCCCATCAAATTGAAACTTCTGCCCCAAGGGTGAGATACTTGAACTTCATCCCTTCAAATTGAAATTGCATCCCTGTTTCAATTTTGAGATATTTCATCCCTTCAATTAGAATTCCATCCCAATTTCGACTTCTGCCCTAAGGGTGAGATACGTGAACTTCATCCCTTCAAATTGAAATTGTATCCCTATTTCAATTTTGAGATACTTCATCCCCCGAACTTCATCCCTTCAAATTGAAATTGTATCCCTATTTCAATTTTGAGATACTTCATCCCTTCAATTGGAATTCCATCCCAATTTCGATTTTGAGAAACTTCATCCTCAACTTGGAAATCTCATCCCAATTGACTTTGCAGCTTCCCTTTGACCATACTTCATTTGATGGATTTAACTTGGCTTCTTTAAAATATTTGGGAAGTGAGATTATCTTATGGATTTAAACTTGGCTTCTTTAAAATATGTGAAATGTGAGATTCAAACATGTGACTTTGCATATAATATTTCAAGCTTTTACCAACTCATCCATACAACCTTTTAGTTATCATCTTGTTTCATTGGTGTACTCCTTTCTTTCTATAGATGCTTGATCTTCAAGATAGCTTCATGCAAACTTCAAGTCACGTTCTTTCTTCTTCGGGATTTCTTGAGGGATTTCTTCTTGATTTCTTCTTTGAGAGATTTCTTCTTTGGATGAAAGTCTTCATAACTTGTGTATACTTCTTTATACGCATACATCTTCCTCTTCTGTTTGCCATTTTCACTAGGCAAATTCTTGATTTTAGGCTTTATATCTTCTTCATCCATTTCCTCAACTAATGAATTTATTTTTCCCTTTCTTGGTCTATGACTTGACTAGTCTAACCAAAATAAAATTGGGGTTCTACGATTTACAATATGACTGGTAGGGAATATCCTGACCGCCATAGCTCTGCCACGACCGAGGTGCCTTTGCCTTTGTCTTTTTGTCTTTGCAGGTAGCACGTCGGGCTTTTTATGAAGAACCCGGTCAGGAAGCGACCGGGAATTGCCCGAGCGGTAGTGTCGACCACCGAGCGGTAGCCCTTTGGCGAGGGAGCTGATAAAGGACACGTGGCGGCTCTCTGTGGCGACAAATAGGGCAGCCGGGAGGATGACACGTGGTGGCTACGTGGAGAGCATGCCGAACGACCGGATTTGTGTCTCCGGCGCAGCGGCTATAAATACCCACAGTAGCTACAGTGTAGAGGACTTTTGGACGATCGATAGGTTGTTACTAGAGAATCCCGACCGCAGTCAGTCGGCACTCAGAGCAACCAAGTAGATTGTACTTAGGGCCTTTACCGCGATCAATAAAGATATTTACTTGCTTTAATTGGTCTCGGGTTCGTTTTATTATTGCTTACGTAGAATTAGCAGTATCAATGGCATATCAAAATCTATTACAATTTATTCCTAACAATTTCACCCCTTTTGATAATGCCATAACTTATACTCAAACATTGACTTTAAGTCTTTGAAAAATAATTTCAATTTTTGCTCAATTTTATTTTGACAAAGCCAAGATGAGTTTGACAAAATTAATTCTAGGGAAAACACTTTGTGAATTAATTCAGACAAGTCCTATACGCATCCTTGATTAATTTTTAATCAATTTTTATCTTTTCAAATTTTTGCATGCGTTTAACAATTCTTGACTTTTAATTCACGAACTAATACATGATAGCCAAAATAAATCAAAACAGACTTAGATAAGACCAAGGGAAATATTTATTCATATTAGTCAATAGAGGAAATTTTATAATGCCAAAATCATTCCAAAATATAGATATTCAAAACACCATATTTTTTAGGAGTTCATATCTGATTACCTTCTGGGTTTCTTGACTCCCATGTCAGCTTTCAATATATCCTTGATATGTTCTCTCATCTTGCAGATATCATTTTTGAACTTTTCACATTCAAATTTCTTGATCACATTTCCAGCCATATAGTGTCCAAAGGCATCTTTAATGTTGGTGCTCGGAAGAACTCCGGCTTCCCACCAAACTATGCATTCTTCAAAGCTTCTTTGGAATCCCAAACTTTCACCATTATTGTTGGTATGATCTCTAAGCTCGTACCACATCTCGGTTCGCTTCCTTTTCGCTTCTTCTTCATTATTCTTGTCAGATATCCATTGAGCTTGATCAGCTTTGGGTCATCTTTTCACCATACTTGGCACATTCTCGGATGTCCAGATTTTTTGCGGTGTTACGGTTCCTTTTGAGCATTCGAACCAGCCTCGAGTTTCAGCAACTTTCGATGAGCTTGATCCAAGACTCGGATTTGCAAATTGAGCGAAACCAACTTGGGATTGTTGACCACGTCACCGGCCACGGCCTTTTGTTGGTGCGGCGGTCAAAACTGGCTGTTGTGGTTAACTTCCAAGGATGAATTCCTGTTGTTGTAAAGCCAGATGATTGAGAATTTCTTCCCCCCTTATGGCATTATCAATCAAAAAGCTAAGGGATTTGGAATCTTGTTCTTGATTGGCTTTAACAAGCTTAACACCATCATGTGTTTTGAGAGAAATATCCTGCAAATCAGATATTTTGTTAGCCATAGAGGATAATTCTACCTCAAGGTGATTTATCCTTGTCTCTTGGTCTTGTATGGCCTTTATTTGTCTCAGGTGTCTTTCATTGTTGATCTTCTCGGTAGCTTCTCGTTCCTTCTTCATGAGTTTGATTATCTCCATTAATCCTTCGGTGAGATCTCCTTCCAGATGTCTTTCGGCTCTGTCTATTCTCGTTTGCAGAGCGTTTTGATGTTCCAATAGCTCCTTCAAATTGGTTCGTGTGTCCTCAAAATGTTGCAAAGAGAGATGTCCTTGCTCGGTTAGAGTAGTTCCAATCTTTTGACACACAACATCACTTGTCTTTGTAACTTTTGCAAATACTGATGTTAACAGATCTTCTTCATCTTCTTCACGGCTTCGGCTTGTACTCATGTTCAGGGAGTGCAAAGATTTGAACAAATTTCTTCGTGAATCAGGTAGAATTAGGTTTTCAACAAGTTGCATATTTTCTTCAGGTGAATCGGCTTCTTGATGTTGATTTCCAGTTTCTTCTTCTGCAATGATCTCTGTTCTCGAAATAACCTCTGTATTTAAATTGACTTCCAGAGAGATGTTTTGATGTGACATCACAGAGTCGTTATCATGCACTGGCGCTTCATATAAACATCCACCCCCCCCCCCAATTGATGGTCTAATTTCACCATCAATTTGGTCCCTTACTTCATCCCTTGTTGGGTTCATTGCATTTATATCAATATTGGTGGGGGTCACTTTAGATATCAAAAGTTCAGCACAGTGAACTCTGACAGGAATAGAATCATGATTTTCAGAGGCTGAAATTGGTACCTCAACAAGTGTACTTCCTTCATTCACCCTTTCTCCAAAATTTTCAAGAAAATCATTGGCTATATTAATTGAAGTATCACTTGGATGTCGATGAGTGTCATTCAAAGATCTGTGTAGAGCAATCTGTAATCTCACTTCATTCCCCATTTCGATATTATCAGAAGGGACTTGAGTGACATTTTCTTGTGCTGATGCGGCCACTCGTTTTCCTTTACTATTTTTCTCTTGAAGCTTCAGTTCATAAATTTGATTTGCATCCATGTTTAGTACTTCGAGCATTGAGTTAGTTCCAAGCCATACAAAGGCAAATTCTTCACTTCGTATCAATTCTGAGTCAACTTTTGAAATAAAAGAATGATATCTTTCAAGTCTCATTCCTTCCATGCTTGAACTCGGTTTAATTCCTTCATCAGGTCTAGATCATCTCGGATTTGTGTTGTATCAAACACTATGGATTCAACATTAGCTTCAACTGCAGATTGACTCGAGATTCTCCTTTGCAAGTCATTTGAAACTTGCACTTCAACTCCTGCAAACTCCATTCGGGTGGTATCTTCTTCAGTTGGCATCACGGGTATGTCTACTTCATGAGCTTCAGACTCTGCCACTTCTTGAGATGGAATAAGTGCTATAGCCGAGCTTACGACTTCTTGATCTCTGTTGCTTGGATTGCTAGAACCCATATGTGCACTCGCTGCTGATACGGTTCTACTGTTCCTTCTTCGAGAGCTTTGTGGTGTGCTTGTGGAACCACCTCCTTCAGATCATTTCCTTCGATTTGATTTCTTGCCATAGTCGGGTCCAAATTTTCTGAAAAGTGTTCTGTAGATTCCAACACTTTTGTGTCTTCTAAGAGGCACATTCTTCTTTCTAAGAATTTCTCCAACAATAAGTCCATACCCAACTTTATGAAGAAAGTGATTTCCTTCAAGTGGTCTACTATGAGGTTTTGCACTGTTTACAAAGAATAATAGGCGATTGAAGATGTATTTAGCCCAGTTGAATTTTATTCCTTGCATGATTCCGTTTATCAAACTCACGGATGTTCCAGATAGATCGTCCACACTTCCAAGTTTGTTGTCAAGGATTTTGTACATCATCTCGATAAGCATATCGTATTCAGGTTTCAACATGTTCTTTGGATCGGTCAAGCCATGGGCTACAGGTGCTTTTAGACCACGAATTTCATCCCAGAAGGATTGAACATCATAATGGTGAGCTTCTGGCATCAACTCTGAATCAGGGAATTTGAAGCAATTCTTGATGTCTTTTTCAGAAATTTGAACATCTGTTCTTCCAACCTTAGAATGAATCACGTTGTCCTTCATAGTGGCATGAAGATAGAACTCGGTTACATCTATTTCAAAAGTTCCAGCATATTTGTAGGTGAAGAAATTATATAGTCCACAATCCTTCAAAGCATTGAGAATCTTCTTTGTTGTTTTCTTGTCGACTGCTCCAATCACGAAAAACTCCGGATTGAGTGTCATCCCATCAATCAGTTGTTATTGTAGAATAAGTAGATTTTTGGGTTGCATGGCTTCAGTTCTAGACATGGTGTTCGCCGGTGAGATTGAGAGCTTTAGAGAGAGATTTCTGATCTTGGTAGAACTGGAATTTTCGTCTAAGAGGAATATGAAGGGTTTCGTATGGTTTAAGAAGGATTTAAGATGAGGTATAATTCTCAGATAGAAATCTCAATTGAGACCCTTAGAATAGGTGTGGTGACAAGGCACATTTAGGGTGGAGGTGTCTTTTGGTTAAGGTGTCACTAGGAAAGAGAAGAGGGTTATCATTAGCAGACAATATCATTAAATGCCTCACAGTCTCTTAGGTACCCTATATACGTAAGGTGTATAGAGTGAGAAGATTATGAATGGACACCTCTGATTATTCTTGAAGATTTGAGAGAGAGTATGGATTTGGGATGAGATTTTTCGGGAGAGGGGATTTGATTTACGAGAGAGAGGATCAGATTTTTGTGGGATTAATTATGGGTGGAAGTTTAAGGGGTGTGGGTTTTGAGAGGTGGAGAGTTTTAATGGGATTGGGTTTTATGGGTAGAGGTTTAGAGGGAGGAGGTTTCAATCCAATCTGATCTCTTCCTTTTTCTTCTAAAAAACACGTACGCATCAGATTCAAACACATAATTTTACATAAACATGATCACACAAATTTTCGTGAATCTCACATGCAATTTCGAAACATATATGGAATTTTAAATTTTAGCAATTAAATCACATCCATATATAATCATGCATATACACGGTAACTCCCAATTAAAATAAGCACAAATTTTGGTAACTAACCAAATTTCAATTAAGTCACCAAGAATATACATACATACATACGGTAGATTCTAAAACATATATATGTAAACAAATTTCTTAAACACAAGCAATTATTTAGAAACTAGAAAAAAATTATTCTCATCACAAAAAAAAAATAGCACATACATGCAAATTATAAACCACATTTCGCAAATAGTCAAGTAACATATATATATAAGAAAAAAAAAAGATAAATTGTTCATGCAAACAAATTAACACAAACATGAACATAACGTGCGATCCAAGTAACGATTAAAACATGCAATTCAAAAACAAATTAGATCAAATAAAACTGCACATTTTGTCAAATTAATTTGCATGGCATATAAAATCACGTTAAACGCCACATGCAAATTCATAATTAAAAACTTAACACATGTAGCAAATTAGTTTACATAGAAATTAAGTACATAGAAATATGCAAACACGTAAAACATATAGAAGCATATAAACACGTAAAACACATAATTTGAGCATATGTATCATTTTAGATCAAGATATTAAGTTCAGTGATACTTAGCTCATTTCTAACATTCCCAATTCATGCCTTAAAGTAGCAAATCTCGTTTCGCATAAAGGCTTCGTGAGACTATCTGCAACTTGGTTCTCCGTAGGGATATACTCGATTTTTAGATCTTTCTTTTCAACATGATCCCTTATGAAATGATGTCGTATGTCGATATGTTTGGTTCTTGAGTGAAGCACCGGATTGTGAGTGATGGCGATTGCACTTGTATTGTCACCAAATATGCTAACATCGTCGCAATTCACTTCATAATCCTTCAATTGTTGCTTCATCCACAGAATTTGAGCACAACAACTTCCTGCAGCAATATATTCGGCCTCGACGGTACTAGTTGCGATGGAATTTTGCTTTTTGCTAAACCAAGAAACAAGCCTTCCTCCCAAGAATTGACAGGTTCCGAGGTGCTTTTTCTGTCTATTTTGCAACCTGCAAAATCCGCATCTGAAAAACCAGTTAGAGTAAAATCTGTACCTTTAGGATACCACAATCCAACATTGATTGTGCCCTTCAAGTATCTTATGATTTTCTTTGTTGCGGTGATGTGGCTTTCTTTTGGATTTGCTTGGAATCTTGCACACACTCTCACAGCATAAGAAATGTCCGGCCTGCTTGCAGTGAGGTATAGTAGTGAACCAATCATTCCTCTATATTTCGTTTGATCAACATCTTTTCCGTCTTCGTCCTTGTCTAGCTTTATTGATGTACTCATAGGAATTTTGATCGATGATTTTCCATCAAGGCCAAACTTCTTTATCAAGTCGCGGGTGTACTTTGCTTGATTGATGAATATTTCTTCCTTCAATTGTTTGACTTGTAAGCCCAAGAAATAATTCAATTCACCCATCATGCTCATTTCGAATTTATTCTGCATAAGCTTCGAAAATTTCTCACACAAAGAATTGTTAGTGCTTACAAAAATAATATCATCAACGTATATTTGCACTAATAAAATATGATCACCATCTTGAAATCTAAAGAGAGTTTTGTCAACAAGGCCTTTGGTGAATCCACAGCTTATCAAGAACATTGACAAGGTATCATACCAAGCTCTATGTGCTTATTTCAACCCATACATGCCTTTTTAAGTTTGTAGACTTTGTCACCTTTGCCTTTTACCTCAAAACCTGGGGGTTGTTCGACATAAACTTCTTCTTCGAGTAGTCCATTCAAGAATGCGCTTTTCACGTCCATTTGATAAACGGTGAAATCTTTGTGTGCGACGTAGGCTAGGAAAATCCTTATAGCTTCGAGTCTGGCTACCAGTGCAAAAGTTTCATCAAAATCTATTCCTTCTTCTTGAGAGTATCCTTTTGCAACGAGCCTTGCTTTATTCCTAACAATCATGCCTTCTTCGTTTGCTTTGTTCCGGAAGACCCATTTAGTTCCTACAACATTGTGGTTCATTGGTCTTGGAACAAGTTCCTAAACGTCATTTCTTTTGAATTGATCGAGTTCTTCTTGCATGGCGTCAATCCAACTTGGATCATTTAGAGCTTCGTCCACTTCTTTTGGTTCAAACTGAGATAGATAACATGTGAACAATGCTGATGATCTTGTTTTTACGTCATCTCGAACATTTCCGATCACTAATTCTGGTGGGTGATTTTTGAGCCATCTTAAGTCTGGTTCAAATGGGTGCATGGTACTGGGTGGATTCACTGGTTCGAAGAGATAGTACTGGTTCGAATTTCTGCTTGATTTTCAACTTCTCCAGTAATTGAATCCAAGGGTTGATTTGCAATTTCCACTTCAACTGCATCCCTGGGTTGATTTGCAATTTCAATACCAATTGTATCCCGTACTTCATTTCTTACTGGATGAGAGATGTGATTTTCTAGAGAATTAATTTCCAACTCATCCATTCCCTACAAAATATTTTCTTCACACGTATCATCAGTATCACAAAAATCAATATGACACTTGTTACCATTTTGTTCAATATTTTCGCCATTTTGGTCTAGAGCATCAATATTGACATGTGATTTTTCATCAAATACCACGTGTATGGATTCTTCAACCACCATTGTTCTTTTATTCAAAATTCTGAATACTTTGCTGGTAGTCGAATATCCTAGAAAAATTCCTTCATCTGCACGCTCATCAAAAGCTTTTAGATGCAATTTATCATTAATATGAATAAAGCACTTGCATCCAAAAATATGAAAATAACCAATATTTGGTTTTCTCCCTTTATATAGCTCATATGGCGTCTTCTTGTACTGCTTATGGATCATGCTTCGATTTTGTGTGTAGCAAGCAGTGTTGATAGCTTCCGCCCAATATCTTTTCGGGAGACCGGCTGTACTAATCATCACTCGTGCGGCTTCTTTAAGTGTCCGGTTTCTTCTTTCGGCAACACCATTTTGTTGTGGTGTTCTCGCGGCAGATAATTGATGTGATATTCCATGTGTATTGCAAAATGATTGTATCACGCTGTTCACGAACTCGGTTCCACGATCTGTTCAGATTTTTGCTATTTACAATTCTTTCTCATTTTGTACTTGCTTCAACAGCTTCGGCAACACTTGTTCAACTTCATTTTTCTTCTTGAGAAACACGGTCCAAGTGTACCTGGAAAAATCATCAACAACAAAAAGAGTATATTTCTTACCACTTACACTTATTGGATCAACCGGTCCAAATAAGTCCATGTGTAACAAGCTTAGCGATCTTGATGTTGATTCATGCGTCTTAGACTTGAATGATGATTTGATTTGCTTTCTGCGTTGGCATGCATCACACACTTGGTCCTTCTTGAAGATAATACTTGGTAGTCCTTCAACTAGATTTTTCTTTGCAAATTGATTGATAGTCTTGAGGTTTAAATGTTTGAGCTTTTTGTGTCATTCCCAATTTGCTTCATTCGAATTTCTGGCCATTAAGCATACTGAATCCTTGCTTGTGCTCCAATCAACAACGTAAATGTTCTTTCTCTTTTTTCCAGTGAGCACAACTTCATTTGAGAGCTCATTTTTTATTAGGCAATTATCTTTGGAAAATTCCACAAGATGGCCTTTATCACAAAATTGACTAGTGCTCAACAAATTGAATTTTAGGCCTTCAACAAATGAAACATCTTCGATCTTTAATCCGTTTCTTTCAATTGTACCAACTCCTTTTGTAGTTCCATAGTTTTGATTTCCTCCAAATATAACTTTTGGTCCATCGATTTTCTTGAAATTCACTAGATATGATTTATTTCTAGTCATGTGGCGTGAGCAACCACTATCGATGTACCAAACATCCTACAAAAAAGATTAGTTGGTTTTAGGTACCCATACTTGCTTGGGTTCTTTACTGTTAGTAATTTTTGGTAACCAAACCCACCTAGATCTTATTGAATTTAGATAAGGCGATTTGTAACCATTTGAAACACGATAATCATAATTAACTTTTGAAAACATTTTTGGCGCCGGGTTTTGAAAAACATTTTTAAACTTAGGCACCTGGGAAGAGGATTGTTGCTTTGGTCTATAAGAAGCATTAAAACAAGATTTACACAGCCAATCCTTTTGAGTGGAATAAGATCTTCCAACCCTATTTCTAGAAAAGCTTCCCTCTTTTCTAAAAATTCTTTTTGCACTTGACTCTTTGGCATATCTTTGTTTGAAGAATTTTTGTTGGTTTGCCTTAGTATTGAACTGTTTCGGCCTATCAACATTCACCTTTGCTTTCTCATGATAGCCAAGTCCTTGTCTCATTGTGCTATACTGACTTTTAACAAATTTTACCACTTGCACTTTATTAGTTAAAGAAGTAGTAAGATTAGTCAGTTTCGAAGGGGTTTGAGAACATGTGGAGTCATAACCGATTCCGGTTCTATCTCCTGATGGCTTTTGCATGCTTACCATTTTATCCATAATTTTGGACGAATTAGTAAACGTAGCAATCGTAGCCCGAAGGTTATGTTCTCTAACCTCTCTAGCTTTACACTCTTCTTGAAGTTGAATATTTTCACTCTTCAATTTACTCACTTCAAGTAAAGCATCTTGCAATCTTTTATTCATCTCTTCTTTTTCAAGAATTAGAATATTATTGCGCTCCTTGAGTTGAGGATGAGTTAGCATAATCTTTTGACAATCTCGCATTAGACTGCCAATAGATTCACGAGAAAAAGAGGAACTAACGGAATTGAAAGAATTAGATGTTACATCTTCTTCTTCTGCTCCAAGGGCCATTAAGCAATCTTCGCTTGAACTCAACTTAAATGATTTGCATACTAGATTCGTGTCATCTTCAGAACTTGAGCTTTCATCGCTTGATGACAATCCATTCGACTCATCATTTTCATTTGGTTGGTTGCTAACGAGAGCTTTTCTTTTGTCGCGCTTGAACCTTCGATCTTTGCTTTCGGATTTATTCGGTGTAGATTCAACATTTATGCCTTGATACTTGCTAACGATCAGATACGGAAACTTTATTTTGAAATGTCCGGGTTTGCGGCAATTGTAGCATAAATTGTTGTCTTCTTCGACTTTTTCTTCTTGTGTCGTGCGAGAGACAAATTTTCCACGAGAAAAATTTTGTTGTCTCCTTTTCGCATGAACCTTTTGAATTTTCTAACAAAGAGAGCAAATTGTTCGTCAGTCATAAAATCAACATTGTTTTCTACTGACCTAGAGGTTGACGGTTGTTCGGCCATTAGAGCTGGATTTCGAATTTCATGAACATCATCATCTTTGGCCTTCATCTCGAAAATGCTTTAAGATCACTAAATAATTTGTCGGTTGACAATATTCTTAGATCTCGGTGATCTCGCATAGCCGTAACCTTCATATCCCATGTAGATGGTAAGCCTCGTAGGACTTTGAGGTAATTGGAATTTGAATTTCAGTAATTAATTGTAACAGAAAGGAATTACAGATTATAAAAACACAAGCTACGAGAGTTATCCTAACAGACAGAGAAGCTCAAGTCAACTTATTCTAAGCCACACAAAATAACTATATAATATAAATAAATAATAACACTGACTAACACACACCCTCAAGCACAAGGTTGGTGCGCTACAACGCTGAGCTTGTCACGAAGTAGAGTGAACCGCGGCCCTGTCAGTGGTTTGGTGAAGATGTCTGCGAGCTGATCTTTGGTTGACACAAAATTGACGACGAAGTCTCCCGAGGCTACCTTGTCTCGAACAAAATGATAATCGATCTCGACATGCTTTGTCCGTGCATGAAAAACAGGGTTTGCACACAGATAAGTTGCTCCAAGGTTGTCACACCACAGGGTGGCCGGATGAGAAGAATGCAGTCCTAGCTCCCGGAGTAAAGAAACCACCCACGTGACTTCTACGGAGACATCGGCTAGGGCTTTGTATTCTGCTTCGGTGGACGAACGTGCTACCGTACGCTGGTTTCTGGATAGCCATGAAATTAAGTTGGTCCCGAGAAAAACAGCATATCCACTGGTGCTCTTCCGGTCAATCGGACAACCTGCCCAGTCCGAATCTGAGAACGCCTGGATAGTCGTGGATGTTGACGGAGCAATACGTAAGCCATAGTTAATAGTGCCCTTTATATAACGTAACACCCATTTAGCCAAACTCCAGTGATCGTCCGAGGGTGCATGCATAAACTGACATAAACGATTCACCGAGTAAGACAAGTCTGGCCTTGTAATCGTTAAATACTGGAGGGCCCCCACAATACGCCTGTACTGAGTAGGGTTCTCGTAAGGAGAGGCCTCCGAGGACACAGACACCGTGACAGCAGCTGGTGTGGTGAGTGGCTTACAGTCAAGCATCCCGGCACGATTGAGCAGATCCGTCACGTACCTCATCTGAGACATAATCAAGCCTCCATCTACTGCTATGGTTTCAATCCCTAAAAAGAATCCCGGCTTGCCAAGATCACGGATCTTGAAGGCGGAGGCAAGTCGTTGTAGCAAGGTGTTTATCAACGCCGCATCATTTCCCATCATGATGATATCATCTACATAAACAAATAGATATACCTGAGATGTATCGGCGGTGTAGTGGAATAGAGAAACATCAGTCTTTGACGACTTAAAACCTGCAAGAATCAAGAAGTCATGTAACTTCTTAAACCAGGCCCGCGGGGCCTGTTTCAGCCCATATAGAGAGCGCTGTAGGTGACAGACATGATCCGGGTGTGTCAGATCTTCATATCCTGGTGGCTGCTTCATGTAAACAGTCTCGGCTAGATGTCCATTTAAAAAGGCGTTATGGACATCCAGCTGACGCATTGTCCAGCTGGAGGAGATAGCGAGAGAGAATAGCAGCCGAACAATAATCGGCTTTACCACCGGACTATAAGTGTCGAAAAAATCCTCGCCAGCAGCCTGGTTGAAGCCTTTGGCAACTAGACGAGCCTTATAGCGCTCGATAGTGTCATCAGCCCTGCGTTTGGTGCGAAACATCCATTTGCAGCCGATGATATTCATGTGCGGGGCTGGTGGGACCAAACGCCAAGTGCTGTTGTGAAGCAGAGCGTTGAACTCCTGATCCATGGCGTCACGCCACTGTGGATGCCCTACAGCCTGGGAATAACATGTAGGATCAGTAGTTATATTTAGAGCTTAAAAAGACTCGTTCGTGCCCCTTGTCTGATGCCGAAGACGCATAACATGAACTCGTTCCTGAGGCTCAGTGCGTTGTCGTTTAGCCCTGCGACGAGGTGGCCTGGTGATGGCTAAAGGACCAGGTTCACAGGCTAACGGCATGGGTTCAGACTCTAAGGACTCTGCTGTGTTGTTTGGCCGTGGGGCCATCGGGGCTAGTCGCGGGACTATGGGCCCAGAGGCCCACGGTGTTGACTCCGGAGTAGTAGACGGGGCGGGTGTCCCAATGGAAAAAGGGAACACCGTCTCGTCGAACCGGACATGACGACAGATGTAAACTTTCTCCGTTGTACGATCCATGCATCTATATCCCCTAAAGGATGGGGGGGGGGGGTATCCAAGGAAGACACAGGGTGCCGAGCGGTATTCTATCTTATGGAGATTGTAAGGCCGTAGATAAGGATAACACAGGCACCCGAAAATTCGAAGAAACGTGTATGGAGGAGACACTTTGTATAGACGCGAGTAGGGACTTTCATAATTTAACACAGGTGTTGGAAGATAATTAATTAGACATGTTGCGGTTTCAAACGCAAAGTCCCAATTCTCCATTGGGACTGACCCTTCGGCGAGTAAAGCAAGGCCCGTTTCGACAATATGTCTGTTACGGCGCTCAACTCGTCCGTTTTGTTCATGTGTATAGGCACATGACTTTCGGTGATTAATACCTAGTGTTTGGAAACATGTGTGTAACTTTTGGTACTCACCCCCTAGATCAATTGTATACTTTTGATAGAGCACGAAAATTGTCGCTCTACCAACACCCGAAACAGTTCAAAAATTTTATAAACATCTGATTTTACCCGTAACGGATAAAACCAGCAGAAACGAGAATGATCGTCTACAAATAATAAAAAATAACGGAAACCAGTACTCGAGACTACAGGAGCCGGGCCCCATACATCCATGAATATTAAATCTAATACATTTGTACTGGTATTTGTAACATTATCTAATTTAAAACGACACGACTTGCCGAGGTGACAAGCCGTGCATGACTCCAACGATTTCTGTTTATTGGTTGAAACTGGACAATTCTTTAGAATCCGATCTTGGACGACACCATGCGGATGACCTAGCCTGCGGTGCCAAATTTCAGGAGTGGCCCGGGAACTGACAAAGGCAAATTGGGAGTGAGAGAGCGGAAGCTTGTACAATCCCCCGGAGGTTAGCCCTTTAAGCAGAGTGGCCCTGGTTTTGGAATCCTTCACAACAAAAAAATCATTATGAAATTCAAAGTAAACTCCGTTTTCTTTTGTAAACTTATTAACTGAAAGTAATGGAACGGATAAACTGGGGACGTGTAACACATTAGACAAACTAAGAGTTTTGGACTCGGATGGGATCGATGCATGCCCGACGCGAGAGATAGTCAAACCTGCGCCATTCCCGACTCGTAGGACATCGGGGCCGGTGTATTCATCTGAGCGCGTCATCATGCTCACATCCGACATGGCGTGGGCGGTGGCGCCTGTGTCAGGAAACCAGCCGTCCGACGAGGCTGCCGACGGCGTCACGGGTGGTTCACCGGCGGTAGCTACGTGCGTTTTGGAAACCAGCCGTCCTTTTGGCTAATATTTTTGCCAAGGTCATTAATTTCTCCAAGGATTTTGATCATTCGAGCTTCCATATCAACAATGGATTCGTTTGGGAGCATCTTGAAGTCCTCAAACTTCTTCATAGCAATAGTAAGCTTGTTATCTTTTTCTTGTTGATCTCATTCTCCGATCTTGATGAGAGTATCCCAAATTTCTTTTGCACTTGTACATTTTCAAACTTTTGGGAATATTGTATCATCAATGGCTTTGAACAGAATATCTTTGGCAATGTTGTCAAGATTGTTCCTCTTTCTATCATCCGACGTCCATTCCGGTTTTGGCTTTGGTACGAATTGTTGAGCATCTAGTGATAGAAGAAAAGTCGTATTTACTTTCAATATTTCGATCAGGCCGTTAGAGATAATTTCTCACATTTCATCATGTAAGGCTGATAGATGAACCTGCATACGAACTTTCCAATCATCAAATTTATCAAGCGAGAATAATAGATTTTGAGCTAAATCTTTATTCATCTTCTCGGTGGATATGAGAGATAAATAATCCAATTACACAGACTGGGTAAGATGGATCTGCCTAGCAGTCAGAAATAGGTTGATCCAAATAGACAACCAGCTTTGATACCGATTGTTGGTATTGGTCAAAACCAAGCTGACTCAAATAGGCTACAGGCTCTGATACAAATTGTTGGTATCAGTTAGAAAGAGATTGACTCAAATAGGCAGCCAGCTCTGATACCAATTGTTGGTCCCAAAAGAGGTAAGATGAAAGTCTAGAGGGGGGGGGGGGGGGTTGAATAGACTTTCAAACTTTTTAGCACAGTACAACAATTGCTAAGGCAACAGAGAAATCAAGACTTTTAACTAGATTGTTAGAGTCCGGTACACAGCGGAAATAATAAACGATACGGTGTGTGTGTATATTGTGTCAAGATTATTCTCGTGAGAAGCAAGCAAGAGCAGTAAGTAAAGAAAGCAGTAAAGAACACAAGGCAATTTATAGTGGTTCGGAGGTGATGTAATCCTCCTACTCCACTTGCTCTTATCGTCCAAGAGCAATTCACTATATCCACCACTTCTTGGCTCCAAGATACAATTAATTTCGTGATCTAGTCCTTTGATCACCAAGCCCACACTAATCACACCCAATGCCACCAACACTGCTGCTTCGGGTTTCACATCACCGGGTTACTTTCCCAGGATTTCACGACTCCGCATTACTTTCCCCCGTCTTCTACGCTCCGGTAGAAACGCTTCTTCCGTGATCTAGTGCTTTGATCACAAAGCCCGCACTAATCACATCCAATGTCTTCCGACACCACTGCTTCGGATCTCACAACTTCGTGTGACAATCCAGGATTTCACAACTCCGTGTTACTTTCCTCCTTTCCCTTGTTTTGCTCCAAAACAAGTTTTGCCTTACTTCCAACTTTGAGACTCTGTAGATGATCTTCAATGATGCGCTTAGTCTCTTGTAGTTGATGAA
Source organism: Ipomoea nil (assembly GCF_001879475.1). Classification (NCBI taxonomy): domain Eukaryota; kingdom Viridiplantae; phylum Streptophyta; class Magnoliopsida; order Solanales; family Convolvulaceae; genus Ipomoea; species Ipomoea nil. The sequence goes on along the minus strand of NW_017619207.1, from coordinate 2,788,947 downwards.
GATTCTAACACTCTTGGATATTTATTTTGTAAGCTATGTATCACTCTGAGTGTTTATCTCACAAAGAATATATCAATTTAAGCTCTTGAGATGGAAAGCTTTCTTTGATTTTCGTATGCTCTGTTTAGCTCTGTTCTTTGCTCTATTGCGTTCTTGCTTCTGCTTTTCACTGCTTCAATCTTCATCCTTTTATAGTTGGTAATGAGAATATGTCCGTTGGAAAGAAACGTTATCATTTGAATTTCATCTAGCTGTATAGCCTTTTCAGATGATAAGATAACGTTGCAGATATGTCAGAGATTCTCTGCAAGTTGAGCTTGAGGTTTTAGCAAAAATGGCGTCCCAAAAACTTCATCTGGTGTAGATCACGCCTCTTGGGATTTCTATCTTTAAAAAATAATCTTCAATTTAATCCCTTACTAGTTTAGACTAGTATTTTTGCTTCTGCAACTCCTTGTATTTCCTCTGTACTTCACGTCGGAAATCTCTTCCCATGTAAACTTCATCCTTTACTATATTTGGAAGTGAAATCTCATCCCTTCCTTGATTTGTCAATTGAAATCTCATCCCTTACTTGATTTGGACTTGCAACTTCATCCCTTGCTATTTATCAATTGAAATCTCATCCCTTACTTGATTTGGACTTGCAATTTCATCCCTTACTATTGAATTGAATTGAAGCCCTTTGCTCATCCCAATTTCAATTGGAATTCCATCCCAATTTCGATTCCGTCTTTAGAGTGCAGAGGGACTGACTTTCCTCGCATAAAATCCCGTATTTCTTTTTTTAAGAAACTTCATCCCATAAAATCCCGTATTTCTTTTTTTGAGAAACTTCATCCCATAGTCAACTTGGAAATCTGATCTCATAGTCGGCCAAACCATCGCCCATACTTCATCTAATGGATTTAAACTTGGCTTCTTTAAAATATGTGAGATGTGAGATTCAAACCTGTGACCTTACACATAATATTTCAAGTTTCTACCAACTCATTCATACAACCTTTTAGTCATTATCTTGTTTCCCTTGTTGTACTCCTTTCTTTGTATAAATGCTTGATCTTCAAGATAGCTTCATGCAAACTTCAAGTCGCGTTCTTTCTTCTTCGGGATTTCTTGAGGGATTTCTTCTTGATTTCTTCTTTGAGAGATTTCTTCTTTGGATGAAAGTCTTTATAACTTGTGTATACTTCTTTATACGCATACATCTTCCTCTTCTGTTTGCCATTTTCACTAGACAAATTCTTGATTTTAAGCTTTATATCTTCATCATGCATTTCCTCAACTAATGAATTTATTTTTTCCTTTCTTGGTCTATGACACGACTAGTCTAACCAAAATAAAATTGGGGTTCTACGATTTACAATATGGCATATCAAAATCTATTACAATTTATTCCTAACATAGTATTTATTTAGACTATCACTTTTAGACTAAAGTATTTAGACTACCGTTATTACAAAGTTGCAAAATTTTATTTTAGTGACAATTATAAAGAATCTCTAATATATTATCTTGTATTTATGTACTTTAAATTACCGATTTAAATAAACAAATTCAACATTTATTTACATATACATGAACATCTCCTATATAATATTGCATTGATATACTTTGAAATACGTATTTAAAAATAATTATTGAGCATTATCCATTTCCACAAAGCGCGTAAAAAACTAGTGTATATATATATATATATATATATATATATATATATATATATATATATATATATATATATATATATATATATATATATATAATATATCAAAAGTTGGGGCTTTCTATCTACCATTCTAATAAAGGCCAATAATGTTAGGCCCTTAACTGGAATAAAAAAATGTCGGTACTATTGTTTCTTAAAATGAATGGTTCATATTATTTTGATTTTAGTATTTTTTTTAATGATTTTTCTTATTTACCCTCTATTATATTATTTTCTTCCCTTAAATAACTTAAATTCCGTTAGTATAAACTTTAGTAACGGAATATTCCGTTAACTATTTATTATTTTTAACTTACTCATTAATTTCTATAAGAAATGTTTTAGGTTCGAACTCTATCCCAATTAGAGTGGGCATAATTGTTAAATATATACTACGAATATATTTAAATGTATTAAAAAATATAATATAAAATTTAACATAAACTTTGGTCGAATAATTAGTCCGACTAAATACCAAACATTCAAAGTTAAGCATTAAAGCTTATAAATCAATAACTTTAAAAATCATTTGATTTTTATGCATTTAAAAAAAAAAAAAACAAATTTAGGTTAAGTTTTTTTTTTCGTTTAATTAATCATCTTTTCATTATTTAGATCAGAACAAAACTTAATATTTCAATTATATTTTTGCATAATTGGTATAATTTAGGTCGTTATGGTATTAATATTTTTTGTATGTATTTTTATAATGGTACAATTATACATTACTTTACAAATATTATATTATTATTTTTTGAGAAAATGACACTTTTTCCCCCTGAGTTATATACCTATAGCATTTTTTCCCCCTAAATTATTGAAGTGGTTGTTTTCCCCCCTGAAATGTTAAATGGACATATTTACCCTTAAATTAAATATTTAATATATTTTTTTCTCCAACAAATTATGACCATAATTTGGTTCAAACCAAACAAACACTATAGCAACCAAACCGAAATATTCCAATTACAATTTAGAATCGAAATCTGATATTTAGAGTTTATTAAAATCGTGAACCAGAACGGACGGTTCATGTTCCGAACTGAAAAAATAAAATACATATATTGTTGAATTTATACTATTTTAAAATAAAAATAAAATTTTTTAAAAAAAGACGGTTCAAAATCGCGAATCGGATCCAGAACCGCCGGTTCACGGTTCAAGATTCAATTTTTTTGATACATAATTTTAATAAATTGACATTTAAATATTGGATTCTAGATCTGAATTATAACCGAAAACTATTAATTCGATTGCTATAGTATCCGGTTCAATTCAAACCGAACCGTGGTCATCCCTACGTATACGCAATAATTTGTTGGAGAAGTAAAATAAATAAAATATTTACTTTAAGGGTATAAATATCAATTGAATATATCAGGGGGGAAATAGCACCACTTTTAGAATAACTGAGGGGGCTAACGTGCTTACCTAAATAATTGAGGGGAAAAAGTGCTATAAGTATATAACTCAGGGGTAAAAAGTGTCATTTTCCCTTATTTTTTTACCGGACAAAATTGTTCTTACATCATTGTTAGACCTGCGCGACCTAACTACAAAGTTGTTGATCATAAATACAATTACATTTGGACTCTAAAACGGTAGGACCGTTTTCCAAAGAATTTGACAATGTTGACATCCCACTAGCTCAAATTGAACAAGTGTACACATCAGAATTTTATAAATGCATTAAAACTTCTAAAGAAATTTGTAAGTTAATTTTTACTATATCATTATAACAATATCTATTGTAACTATATATTTCAAATTATTTATTATCATCCTCTATTGACAAGAATTGTAACTAGGGGTGGGCGTAATTCGGATTATCCAAACCAACACCCAAAACCCGAATCGAATTTTAAATTTCGGGTGTACCCAAATAGTTATCGGTTCGGATGTTATAAATTTTGGTATATCTGAATATAAATTCGGTTCGGATATCGAATGCTAAAAATTTATCCACACCCGACCCGAAACCCGAACTAACCGAAATTTTAAATGTATTTCATAATTAATAATACACTAATTTTAAAATGTCTATTAGTTAATTATAGTATTTGTCTTATTTTTAGTTTAATAGTATATGAAAAAATATAAATAATAAAATAATAAAATCATTTAAAACATCTCAAAATTGATAAAATAATATTTTAGGTATATCCAAACTAACCCGAAATAAATCCAAAATAATTTCACCCGAACCGAACATATCCGAATTAAATTTGGTTCGGATATCGGGTGTCAAAAATATCACCCGAAATTTTCGGATATCCGAAATAAAATTCGGGTATCACCCGAACCGAACCGACGCCCACCCCTAATTGTAACAATCGTCATTGACAAACTCTCAAAACAATTTGTCTCAACAACGAATGTAAATTTAAAAAAAAATAAAAAATCAATGATTTCATTATTGTTGATGAAAAGTATGTACGCCACTTTATTACTCTTATTAAATTAAATAAATTAGTAGCTACCCTAAAATTAATACATATGCATTTAATTAATTTAGAATTAGATGTTTATAATGCCTTTATTTAAAAAGTTATTCATTATAAAAATTTTAAAAGAGATATAATTTCATTAGTTATATTATCTTTATTTTCTACAATTCAAAGATTCATTACCTTCAAATTTATTAATTTATTATATTCACGTCCATTGTCTTCTTTTTACATTATCTTGTGTTAGGAATATATTGTAAATTTTGATGAGCCGAATGTATTTTTGAAAAATCAAGTAGTCCCCATTTTTATTCTATTTGAGTCAGTTTAAGTCTACGGAGTATGGTGCACCCATATCATGCAACCCATGTACAAGTCTGGAAGATCATAATTTATTTGAAGAAGTTAAGTGGGATTATAGCTTAACACAATTATGATGCGGATAAGTCACCAAGAACCATGCTAGAGGAGTTGGAAGAAACGCGTGTGAGCTATGCCAAGTGATCCTAAGTTTGAATCTCAAGTGAAGCATATTTACCATGCTTGGGAGACTAGCTCCACCGTATGGGAGACTAAGTAAATTGGAGACTAACCAAAGTGAATGTACAAGTCTCACAAGAACCATGCACCAGATGGAGAAACACACCAAGAATGGTGGACCAAGCTTAAAATATATCTGATATATTTTCATCTGAACATCAACTTTTTACGGTGGAACCGGAGACGCTCGAAGAAGGCTGATTCGCGAAAAAATTGTTTTATACTCAAGCAAGAATCAGCAGATAAATTATTTGATCAACTTGACATGTCAGAGCATTTATGAAGGACAAGAAATATCAAGCTTGCCGCGCCGAACTTATTCAAATTTTGGAGGCTACAAAATTCAAGACACGGCAACGGGCAAATTATTCAAATCATCTGACAAAAGGAGAAATGACATCTACCTAATATTTCAGATCAAGTTGACAATATCTTTTGATCAACTACAATTCAAAATGGACGATCGAGATCGAAAGTTGATCAACGGGCAAATAGCTTTCATTGGCTATAAATTGTCCAAGCAGACTTGAAGCAGTGCAGTGACTTGAACCCCGATTAGAGCAGTTGAACAACTTGAACAACGGCTAAGACATACAAGCAAGAAATACAAGCTATATTTCAAATTAGCCAAAAAGGGGGAAACAGAGCTTCATAGAATTACATTCAAGTCTGAGTGAGAGAGAAATTTTATTCCTTTGTAATATTCTCTACAGAGTGTAGAAAGAGGGCGGAGTAACTAGAGAGAGTGAAAAACCCTGGTTGAGTGTAGCTTTGTGCGTATCACTCGTTGTAAAGGGCAGAGTAACAAGAGGAGCTTGTGAAAACCCTGTGAGAGTGTAGCTGTGTGTGTAGCACTCGGTGTAAAGAGCACAGTAACAAGAGGAGCTTGTGAAAACCCTGTGAGGACGTAGCTTTGTGCGTAGTTCTCGTGGTGTAGGAGTACAACTTGGTGCGAAGTACTCGGGAAGGCGGAGTAATAAGAGGAGCTTGCAAAAAACCTTGGAGGAGTGTAGCTTTGTTCGAAGCACTCGGAGAAGTGTCGGTGGACACTTATTCACTATTATATCTGGGTGATCGAAGAATAGTGAATTTCCTCCTTGAAGTGAAAGGAGAAGAGTGGACTAGGAGGATTACACCACCTCTGAACCACTATAAATCTCTCTCTCTATTTACATACTGCTCATATATTTTGTGCATGCTTATTCTAACTGTGAACTAACCCGATTACAATTTATCGCATATCTTTATCTGTCTGGGTTTGATAGTTCCCACGTTCGCATGCAAACTAAACTTTACGTACATCATCTTTGAACCATATCAAGTGTTTCTAACGTGTTGCATGTTTAGAATCTCTCTTTGAGCACCGCACTAATTAAGCATAACACTTTACCGCTACCTATTCTGCTGCACACTCTAAGTTGTTTATCTTGTTGATGCTTGTTACTTAGAGTTGAAATTATCAAAGTGTTATTTGCTTTGTGTGTTTTCGAAGAAAGTTGAAAAAGTTAGAGAAGTCTATTCACCCCCCCTCTAGACTTCTCGCCACCCTTTCGGGACCAACATCTTGTAATTAAATATCAAAGTTATAATACAAAATATGTTATATATATATTTATTTATCAAGTATTTTATACACATTATAACCTACGACACACATCTCACAACGCATGAAACATGTAGGGAAAAACTACCACTAACAAATATCAATAGGTGCTTGTAAGATAAAGAGTTAATAGTACAACTAAGATCCCATCATATACATAATAAGGCAAATCTAAAGCTTCCTACACCATAATCTCATCCATATATGCTACCACTAGTAACCCAATTGCACATGACAAACTACCAATAAAAAAAAAGGACATGTACTGAAGATGAAGACAATGACAATGCTACCCAAAAGAGAATTAATAAGAATTATATTAGAGAAATTTAAGCAAAATCGTTTTTAGACTAACGTTATTACAAAGTTGCAAACATTTATTTTAGTGACAATATAATCAATGTCTCATATATTATCTTGCATTTATATATACTTTAAGTTACCGATTTAAATAAACAAATTCAATATTTATTACCTATGAATGAACATCTCCGATATAATATTGCATTGATATACTTTGAAATACTTATTTAAAAATAATCATTAGGCATTATTCTATTCGCGCAAAGCGTGTAAAAGAACTAGTATTATAGATATACAAGATATAAGGTAAAATATAAGTTTTCATGAATCAAATTTGTCAGCGAAAATTTTTTGGGAATGGAATTAGGTGTGTGTGGGGAGGGGGTGAATCAGTTATTATACATTGGACCATGGTCCATAAATTGCTGTGTGGACCATGATCGTCGAATGAAATTGTAGTATAACTAAAATGATACTTTAGTGTTAGAGTGAATTCCATTTTTGGTCCTACTGTTATAGGGGCGTTTCCAATTTCAGTCCACTTTAATTTTTTTTGCCACTTTACAACCACTGTTATTGAATGTGTTCCACTTTTAGTCCACCGTTAATATTTTTGTCAAGAGGTCGTATAATCAAAGGGTATTTTGGTCTTTTTATGTTTGTCTCTTCTCTTTTAATCCAGACACTTCGTCCTCCTCCTTCGATATTCGAATATGGCTCTTCGAACAACGAGAATGGGAAGCCAAAGCTACATCGTTTCGTTCGTTCCAACATGGGCCGGCGAGGTTTCTTAGGTTTTAGGTTTAATGTTCTCATTTCTTTAGTCAAACATAGTCTTGGATGAGAAGAAAGGTCAAAATACCCCTAGATTACACGGCCTCTTGATGGAAATACTAACGGTGGGACTAAAAGTGGAACACATTCAATAATAGTGGTTATAAAGTGGCAAAAAAATTAAGGTGGACTAAAATTGAAAACGCCTCTATAACAGTAGGACCAAAAATGGAATTCACTCTTTAGTGTTATTATAATGAAACTAGTGTGTATGGAAAATAAACTAAAGAATAGAGCACATTATTGTCAAATGAAACAATAGTATAGTTAAAATGATACTTTATTATTTTGTATTGCTATAATAAAACTAATGTGCATGAAAAATGAAACTAAAATCTAGAGTCATACAATAAAATATGAGTTAATACCTAAAATTGTCCTCAACTATAGTGGTTTTTCTCAATTTCGTCCTAAACGACTTTGGTGACCTAATATCGTCCCAGACTTTTGTGTTTCGCTCAATTTAGTCCCAGACTTTTGTGTTTTTGCTCAATTTAGTCCTTCATTTGTTATTCTGTCCATTTGGTGTTAAATAAATAGACAATTCAGTAATTTTAATATTGGCATCTCTTTACTCATAGACATGTGAACTGCAAAATCCTTTTTTTTTTACGAATTACTCCCAGAATTACTCCTAAAACTGCGAATATAAAATTTGATTTGCAGGTCCGGGAGTAATTCTGGGTGTAATTCGTACAAAAAAGAGGAATTTCGCACTTCACAAGTTGAAAGTAAAAGAGAGATCAATATTGACATTACTGAATTGTCCCTTTATTTAACACCAATTTGACAGAATAACAAATGGAGGACTAAATTGAGCGAAACACAAAAGTCTGGGACGATATTAGGTCACCAAAGTCGTTTAGGACGAAATTGAGAAAAACCACTATAGTCGAGGACGATTTTGGGTATTAACTCAATAAAATATATTGTCAAATGACTTGAATTGCAATTAAAATAATACATCAACATTACTATAATTACACTAGTATGTGTGGAAAATGAAACAAAAAATAGAGCAAGCAATAATGTATATTATCAAATGAAACTATAGTAGAATTAAAATGATACTTTAATATTGCTATAATGAAACTACTGTGAAGGGAAAATGAAAAAAAAAAAAAAAACATAACAATATTGTCAAATAAAATTAAAGTGTAATTCAAATGATACATATTTTGTGATACACACTATTACATGGTCCACAATAAAATTTGCTGAGGAGGGGTGGATCCACAATGGGGGCAGTTGCCCCCTCCCTCGCCCCATCCCCATACCCTTTATGGCTCTTTTTGGCAAACCTAGCTGAAAAGCTATAAGCTAGGAGCTAAAAGCTGAAAAGGAGCTGAAAACTGAAAAGCTATAAGCTCGGAGCTGAAAACTGAAGAGCTGTTAAACTAGCTATTATGATTGAAAGTATTTGGTAAATTTAGCTTTTTGATAAGCTGATAAATGTAAAAAGACTAAAAAGAACATCTTCATAAAATTTAAATTAGTTTGTTTACATATTAAAATTTAACAAAAAAATTAACATTTTGAAATAAAACTATTAGCATAATCATGATCTAGCATCTCATAATGAAGTAGCAATATTGTTGCAAATCTCATAATAATAATAATAATAATAATAATAATAATAATAATAATAATAATAATATTGAAAGTTGCGGATAAAGAAGAAGATAAAAGGGTTTTAATTGGGAAAAGTAAATTATGTCATTTCTTTAAAATAATAAGGATGAACATGGAAAAAAAGTTAGGAAGCTAGGAGCTTATTTTGGAACGCTACCTAAGGTAGCGTTAGCTCTTATTTTAAGCTAGGAGCTTATTTTGGAAACATTACTAAACAGAGCTTATAGCTTATTAGTGGCAATTTATATCCTACACCATGGCGCGCGTTGCACTATGCGCCCAGATGCAAAACGACGTCGTTTTAAATTTTTTTTTTTGAAATTTCCCGCCCCAGTGAATGGCAGTAGTTTTTTCTTAAAAAAAAAAAAACCGCTGTTCAAGAATGTACATAATGTTATACTAGAATACACATAATTGTATACATGAATGTACATAATTATATAACAAAATATACATACTCTTTTTAAAAGATAATACACATAATCTAACATAATACATAATAAACATAAACTTTTAACATAATACGCATCAACTCTTAACATAATACACACAAATTTTCTGATTCGGATGTACATAATTGTATAAAAAGAATGTACATAATTGTATAAAAAATGTACATAACTGTATGAACCAATACACATAACTGTATGAACAAATACACATAACTTTGTAAACAAATACACATAATCCCAGCAACTTCCTACCGCGCCTCCCAAAACGACCCCAAAACGACGTCATTTTGGGAGGCGCACGGCGCATAGTGCTATGTGCGCCGTGGTGTAGGGTATAACGATTGCCTATTAGTAGCTTAAAATAAGCTATAAGCTCCTAAATAAGCTCTGCCAAACAGAGCCTATATATATATTGTATGTATAGGTTCATTATATATACAAACTAAACGTAAGTGTACAAAAACTGAACTAAAGGATGGGTTAGCTTAGATGATTAGGTCTAGGTTAGTGTGTGAACTGTCTTAGGTTTGAATCTTGAGGGCATTGATTTTTTAAATTTTAATTTTGGCCCTTTTGTATATTAATAGTGAGATTATAATTGTGATTTATGAGATTAATTTTTAATTCTAATGGAATTCTTTATATGTATTATTGGGATTTCTTTTAAATATTAATAGTGAGATGAGTAATTTATAATGTAATTTCTATTTGAATTATGTTTTTGTTTTAAATATTTTATTGCGTTTTAATATATATATATATATATATATATATATATATATATATATATATATATATATATATATATATATATATAGATATATATATTTTAATCTTTAGTCAACAATATTTATGACTCGACCTCTAAGTGTGGGGTCAAATAGGCCCTCGAACTTTAGTTTAAAAGTCAATTAGGCCCCTAAACTTTTTAAAGGTTCAATTACACCCATCAACAATTCATTTAGGTGCAATGAAGTCTAAAAACAAGTTAATGACCTGCTATCACAGGTCATTAGGATTCAGGTCACATTCTGACGAATTTTTCGACAAAAAAAAGGTGACCAGCAACCGACCTAGATTTGTCAAAAATTTCTCCGGTCACTTCTTTTGTCAAAAATTTCGCGGTCACTTTTTTTTTTTTTTGTCGAAAAATTCGCCGGAAGGTGGCCTAAACCCTAATGACTTGTGATAGCAGGTCATTAATTTATTTTTGGGCTTCATTATACTTAAATGAATTGTTGATGTGTGTAATTGCACCTTTAAAAAGTTTAGAGACCTAATTGATTTTTAAACTAAAGTTCGAGGACCTATTTAACCATTTTCCCTTTTATTTTTTCTTTTGCCCCCTTCTTAAGAAAATTTCTGAATCTGCCCCGGTGAATGCATGCAATACGAAAACGGGCGTAAAAACCGGGTATCGCCAAGTCTACTGCAGTGCATTTTTTAATCACATCACAGATTCACAGAATCACATTTGGATTGAGTGTGAACCTGGACGTATTACGTAGACACCTTGGTCCTATCCGCTGCTTGCTGGCATTCTTGCTTCTTTATCTCCTCCCTCATTCCTGAGACAGGCCCCACTTTCATCTCTCTCTCTCTCTCACATAGAATTTTCAATTTTTCCTGCTTTCCAACAGAAGATATTTTGATCTCACAGCTAAATAATTTTTCCTAGAAGGGAAGGAGAACCAGAGAAGCAGTTGCAATGATCAATCGCCTTCTCGGGCACACTCTCAAGAGAGCCACCAACCAGGTTTGTATATATGGATTTGCTTTCTTGGGATTAACTTCTAGATTATTGCCACCAACCAACCAGGTTGAAATTCTGTGTTGGGAAAGTTGGGGTTTTGCCTCTCCGATTTTTTTGGGGAATTTAGTACTTTTATACATGTATAAACTCTGATTTTGAAAATTATACCCCGAGCATGAACATTGTAGGAACCCGACAATGGCCGATCGGAGAATAAACATTGAGCCATTTTTGACAAATTGTGGAGAAAAAACCGCGATCAGAGTGCCATTCCTAGGTTGTATGAATCAAAATGCGATTTAGGACTTGAGTTAAATCAAATTTGATTAAATAATGCCATCAATTGATTCGTTTTCAAGGTTGATTCCATTTTTATGTCCGAAAGTCTAAATGAACTCCTATTATAAATTAGTGCTGCTGTTTTACTCACACAACACAACTAAATGCATGAAATGAAAGATGAAAATGAAATTCTGTTGATATAAGATTTAAGAAAGACAAGAAAAACAAAATTACTTCTATACAAAATCAGTGTTATACATACCACTCTAACAAATGGTGGTAATGTTTATTTCTGGTATGGCACTCTCTGCTTGCTCATTTAGTCTTACTTTACAGGTTGGCTCCCATGTAAAGCATCTTCCTGCAGTTAGTGGTTCGCATGGATCTATTATTCGTAGACGCTCACCGACCAGATGGAGTAGTGCACAGGTATCTGTGCAGAATGATTCCACTGATGAAAAAGGGTAAGATACTACGTTCACATTATTGCCAAATATATCTCTGACTAGCTACTAGAAAATCTATCTTATGATATTGTCTGCAAGTATACAAATATTTGTGGTTGTTCTGAATTGGTTATACGAATAATATGTATATATAAAACTTCATTTCTTATTAACCAATGAGCCTTCATGTTCTCAGATTTAAGGGGCATGATATGTTGGCACCCTTTACTGCAGGGTGGCAAACTACCGATCTGCATCCCTTAGTAATAGAAAAGTCTGAGGTATGGATGTTGGTGATGTTTCCTATTTTGAAGAATCAAATGATCCCATTTAAATAATGTTGGGTCTTCTGGATAAGCCAATTCTCTTGTGGTGTTTCTACAGGGTTCCTATGTTTATGATATAAACGGAAAGAAATATCTTGATTCCCTGGCAGGTTTATGGTGCACAGCTTTAGGTATATTATCCCCTTATGTGACTTCAAGATACAAATATTTATCTAGTAGAACTAAGGAATTGTTTGTGTTTATAATCTCGTATGAATACACTGATTGCCACAATTGGCATCACATCCATTGAAATTGCTTAATGCTATCCTGGTACTGTTCTTTTAAATTTTACTGATAAAGGGCATGTAAGTCTTTGATGCGAACAATCTTTTCTTGCAATCTACTGAGTATTTTTGTTTTTGCTGTTATTTATCAGAAGTTACCTAACAATTTCAAATTTACTGCCGAAAAAATTAAGAGCAGAGCCTGTTTTCTTAAACAATTTCCATTATCTTTAGACATGGCACTTACTACATTGGAATTTTACTTTACTTTCCTTTTAACTGTTTGTTGATTTATCATTTCTTCTCTACTGAATGTGTACATGCCAATTAACATGATTGATCTTGTTCTGTGGACTTTCAGGTGGAAATGAACCACGTCTTGTTGATGCTGCTATGAAACAACTAAATACATTGCCATTTTATCACTCATTTTGGAATCGTACAACAAAGCCTTCTTTGGTATGTTTTAATTCTATGAATATGCATGTAGTCATTGCTGCTAAAATCTCATAACTGTAAACTTCTTGAGACATACAGGATCTTGCCAAGGAACTTCTAGATACATTTACTGCAAATAAAATGGCAAAAGCATTTTTCACAAATAGTGGATCAGAAGCCAATGACACACAGGTTTGCTACTTGCTAGAAATCCTTGATTAACATTGTTAAAAGCTAGAAAGGGTTCTTGTATATACATCTAACTTCAAGTTACAAGTCTATATATAGGTCTACAAGAGTAAACAATAATAAATAAAGAAACTACTCATCTCCCCAAGGCTTAATTACTAAGGCTTGTGAGCTGCCCATTTAATTACTAAGGCTAGTGAGCTGCCCAAGACTTTTAATATTCCAACACTCCCCCTCAAGCTGGAGCGTATAAATCAAAAGCTCCCAGCTTGCTACAAATGTATTCAATCCTAGGTCCACGGAGAGATTTGGTGAGAACATCAGTAAGTTGATCATTTGACCCAACAAATGTGGTAACAATGTCTCCGGATGCGACCTTCTCTCGTATAAAGTGGCAACAACCTCAATATGTTTAGTCCTTTCATGGTAGACAGGATTAGACGCAATGTGGAGTGCTGCTTGATTATCACAAATTAATTTCATAGGACCATGCTTATAGAAATTGAGTTCTGTAAGAAGTTGTTTAACCCAAATTAGCTCACATATTCCAAGTGCCATTGCTCGGTATTCAGCTTCTGCGCTTGAGCGTGCAACCACATCTTGTTTCTTACTTTTCCAAGAGACAAGATTACCTCCAAATAGAATACAATATCCTGATGTTGATCTCCTATCCCAAGGACATCCAGCCCAATCTGCATCTGTATAGCCAACAATTTCTGTATGTCCATGATCTTTATAGAGCAACCCTGTACCTGGAGACCTTTTCACATATCTCAATATTCTGACGGCTGCATCCCAATGACTTTGACATGGCTCTTGCAAAAATTGGCTAACTACACTTACAGCAAAGGAGATGTCTGGTTGAGTGATAGTCAAGTACAATAGCTTGCCAATTAATCTCCGATACTTACTTGGATTGGATAGGAGCTCCCCCTGTCTTGGAAGAAGTTTGACATTTGGATCCATGGGTGTGTCAACTGGTTTGCAATTTGTCATTCTTGTTTCTTCAAGAATATCCAAAACATATTTTCGTTGAGACACATAGATACCTTGTTTGGATTGAGCAACTTCAATACCAAGAAAATACTTCAATTTTCCAAGATCCTTTGTCTCGAAATGTTGAAACAAATGTTTCTTAAGCTGATTTGTTCCCTTCACTATCATTCCCTGTAATGACAATATCATCAACATAAACCACAAGATATATACTTTTTCCAAGTAGATGTTTATAGAAAACAGAATGGTCAGCCTTGCTTTGAATCATGCCAAATTGTTGGATCACATCTCTAAATCTCCCAAACCAGGCACGTGGAGATTGCTTCAACCCATAGAGAGAGCGCTTAAGACGACAAACAAGATTAACTCCTGTCTTAGCCACAAATCCAGGTGGCTGCTCCATATACACTTCCTCATTCAGATCCCCATGTAAGAAGGCATTCTTTATATCCAACTGATACAGTGGCCAGTGATGGTTGGCTGCCATTGAGAGTAAGAGGCGGATAGAAGTGATCTTGGCCACCGGTGAGAAGGTATTCGTGTAGTCAATGCCAAAAACCTGTGTGTATCCTTTAGCCACAAGTCGAGCTTTGAGTCTATCAACTTGTCCATCTGGACCAACCTTCACATTGTACACCCATCTACAACCAACCACAGTTTTACCAGGAGGTAAAGGTACTAACTCCCAAGTCCCGGAAGAATGTAGTGCTTTCATTTCATCAACCATTGCTTGAGTCCACCCTGGATTAGTTAATGCCTCCTTGACATTGTTTGGAACAAAAGCAGTTGACAAACTAGCAATGAAGGCACAATATGATGGAGAAAGATGTTTTTGTGAAAGGAAATTATAGATAGGGTAAGGATTTCGAGTGGATCTTTTACCTACCTGACTGGCAATGGGAGAGTCTGTCGTGGTGTTTTGGGCAGCATCATTGGGTAACAATGATGTAGAACATGACTCAACTGGATGTCTATCCTCTTGGGAATCTTGACGATTGCGTCGTTGGTAGGTGTACAACAACGGTGGAATATGTCCTTCCTCTTGAATGGTTGGAGTTGGAATAGTTCTTTCAGGAATAGGTATGGTCCTTTCAGGAACAATGGGAGATATAGGTTCTGAGAAAGTAGGAACAGGGAGAATTTCTGTGATTTCAATGGGTTCCCCTAGGAAATTAGACTCAATGGAGGTGGAAGAGAAAAAAGGTCTTGTTTCAAAAAAGGTAACATCGGAAGAGGTATAAAACCGGTGTGTTCTAGGACAGTAACACTTAAAGCTTTTTTGGAGGTGAGAATACCCAAGGAAAACACATTTTATTGCCTTGGCATCAAGTTTATCACGCCCTGGAGAAGTATTATGAACAAAGCAAGTACACCCAAAGATTCACAATGGAAGCTTATGGAGAGATTCTTGTGGACGTAAGATATGAAGAGGAATTTTTCCTTGCAAAACAGAGGAAGGCATCCAATTTATGAGATAGCAAGAGTGAAGTATAGCATGCCCTAAAAAATTCTTAGGTACCTTGTTATGAATAAGCAAAGTACGAGCTGTTTCAACAAGATGACAAATTTTTCGTTCAGCAACTCCATTCTGTTGAGGAGTTCTAGCACATGATGATTCATGAAGTATTCCATTTGAGGAAAAGAAAGAAGTGAAAGGGTCAGAAAAATATTCTCTTGCATTATCACTGCGTAAGATTTTGAGAGATGCCCCAAATTGATTCACAATTTCATTGTAGAATTTTTGAAACACATCAAATAATTCAAAACGATTCTTCATTAGAAAAACCCAAGTGCATCGAGAGAAATCATCAATGAAGACAACAAAATATGAGAAACCCAAAGTGGATGAAACTCGACACGGTCCCCAAACATCAGAGTGAACTAAAGAAAATGGGGTATTGGCCCTCTTATTCACTCTACTAGGATATGAAGCTCTTGAGTGCTTCCCAAGCTGACATGATTCACACTTTATGGTTTTTAAATTCGACAATCCAGGAACCAGTTGTTTTAATTTATTGAGGTCAGGATGTCCTAAACGACAATGGTTAAGAAGGGGTGAAATAGAAGTCGAGCAAGCTGTTTTGGTATTGGCGGAACATGAAAGATGGTATAGACCTCGTGATTCATATCCTACACCAATTGTCCCTTTTGTTTGACGGTTCTGAATAGCCACCGAATCAGAAGAAAAGGTGACAAGGCAATTAAGTGAGTGAGTAAGTTGATTAACTGAAATCAAATTGAAATGGCAACCAGGAATGTAAAGGACATTGGATAAAGACAAAGAATGAATGGTGACTTTTCCAATTCCTATAGCTTTTCCTTTTGATCCATCACCAAATGTGACATCGGGAAGAGAATCTGAGAACTCAATATTAGAGAAAAATGAGAGATTACCAGAAATGTGATCAGTGGCTCCAGAATCAAGAATCCAAGATGAATCAGATTTTAATGCAAGAGCAGTATGAGACAAGTTGGTCCTGGCAACTTTCAGCATGTTGTTTAAACTTTCATGTTTTGCCATAGCTTTCAGAAAAATATGAGAAAATCACCATATAATCGCAGACAAGGGACGAACTGATTTGGAAAATTTTGTCGGAAAAGGGATGATGAACAGTCACCGGCTGTAGGTGTTTGAGAGAAATTTCAGGCCCCAAAAAAGAGGCTCTGATACCATGTTAAAAGCTAGAAAAGGTTCTTGTATATACATCTAACTTCAAGTTACAAGTCTATATATAGGTCTACAAGAGTAAACAATAATAAATAAAGAAACTACTCATCTCCCCAAGGCTTAATTACTAAGGCTTGTGAGCTGCCCATTTAATTACTAAGGCTAGTGAGCTGCCCAAGACTTTTAATATTCCAACAAACATTTTGCTATTTGTTTATTAACTCCATTTTATCATGCATATGCCATACTGGCTTGGTGAAGTTTGCATGGAAAACTAGGCTTTCGCCATACATTCATATGAATGGCTGGGCCCCACTGCTCAACAGTTAAGATGTTCTTGTTTGCAGGAGAAATACCAATACATTGAAGCTCCCTAGTCAATGCAAAATATGGAGAGCTTAAAAGAATTTTCTATTTAAATCATAGCCTTTTATTTTTATTTAGTTCTTGCAGGTGGAATACTCCACTTTGTTGAATAATAGGAAAGTTGTCTTAGTTCCCTATTCTTATTAGTAGTTTCCTATTCCTATTAGGACTAATTTAGTATCTAGTTTAGTATATATAGAGGTCCATAGAAGTATAGAATAGACATTAAGAGAGACAATCTATTGTACTCTTTCATTATAATATATTCTCTATATTCTCTATATTCTCTTGTTATTTGGTTATCACATATTTTGCTTCCGCCTAACTGGCGGGTGGTGGTTATTCTCCACCCGCCAGACCTATCAATCCCTCAATTTCAACATGGTATCAGAGCCACTTTCCTAGGCTGTTTTTCTTCAATTATTGAAACCCTAATATAAACCCTAGCTTTCCGCCGCCGCTACTGCCACCGGAGGTTAACCACTGCCGCCACTGTTTTCTCTCGTTCCGACGCACTTCTAGTTGTTGTTCAAAGCAATAAACAGCACAGCCTTACTCGGAACCTCGTCGCGAGCCTTCGCTTGAAATCCGGTCACCATCCACCGTCGCACGCGCCCTCACGCGCCACCACCGCCGACGGACTACTTTAGTTTTTTTCCGGTCAGATCTCCTTTTCTCTGGCGGTTTTCTGGTCTCACCTCCTTCACCGCTGGATTCCTCTCCTTCTTGCGACCTTATCTGGAAAATTTCATCGCTTTCCTCCACCGCCGTCGTCCTCACGCGCCACTGCCGCCGTCACGCGCCGGCGCGTGAGTCTGCTTCTGGCGAGATTTTTCAGATGGTTGTTTTGCCCTTCTTTCAACTTTTTGGTGAAATTTGAAGGCTTCTTTGGGTTTGTTGCCGAACATTTTCCCATGGTGTTTGTGTTTTGGTATAACCGTGTTTGTTTCTTTATCTCCGGTATGCCTTATCCCATGGATGGTCAGTTTCAGCACTACTATAAAGGCCTTTGATTATTTCCCATGTTTCAAGTAAGGGGGAGTGTGACTATCTACAATTGGTGTGCTATCATTTACTATTATTTGCTATTTTATCTACTATGGGCTCCCTTTGCTATTCTTTGCTCCCTTTCTGCCTCTACCGCTCTCTTGTGTTATCGGGAGGTTGTTCATGTTCAACTCTATCCTTGGTGTGTTCATCTTCATTCCCGAGGTTCGTGTTCAATTCCGCCCTTGATGTGTTCATTCCCAAGATCGTGTTTAGCTTCGTCCTTGGTGTCTTCGTCTTTATTCCCAAGGATTGTGTTCAGCTCCGTTCTTGGTGCCTTTGTGTTCATTCCCAAGGAAGGGTCAGACATAGTGCAATCTTCTTTGAAGTCATCCGTCCTAGAGTGCTTATGTTGCTGCGATGGTGTTCGTGTTAGTCTTTACCCTTGGTGCCTCCATTCCCAAGGATGTTCATGACAAGCTTCGCCCCTGGTGCCTTCATTCCAAGGGTTGCATTGTCCCTCCGAAGCCATTCAGCACTGTTAACCCTAGTTGCATTTAATTTTCATATTTTCATTTGTAATTTTGGAGTGAGGTAGAGTGCTTGTTTTAATCCAAGCTTGGAACTTCAGATGTTCCAGCTTGAGGGGGAGTGTTGAATAATAGGAAAGTTGTCTTAGTTTCCTATTCTTATTAGTAGTTTCCTATTCCTATTAGGACTAATTTAGTATCTAGTTTAGTATATATAGAGGTCCATAGAAGTATAGAATAGACATTAAGAGAAGACAATCTATTGTACTCTTTCATTATAATATATTCTCTATATTCTCTTGTTCTTTGGTTATCACATATTTTGCTTCCGCCTAACTGGCGGGTGGTGGTTATTCTCCACCCGCCAGACCTATCAATCCCTCAATTTCAACACACTTAATAAATGAAGTCAGTTTTTTACTTTTTTTATTTGCAGGTGAAGTTGGTATGGTATTATAACAATGCACTTGGGAGACCAAACAAGAAAAAATTTATTGCTCGTGAAAAATCGTAAAATGACTCTTCTATGCACATTTACTTTTATTTGTTACATCATTGATGTTTACCAATGTTTTGTTTTCTTGTTTTTTGTTCATTCTGACAGATACCATGGATCAACGCTTATCGCAGCTAGTCTTTCTGGGTAATGTTCTTTTCAGCTTCTCATCTAAAGCCTTATAATCAGATAATTACTTTGATTTTTGAACAGTTCGTTTTGCTAATAATTTTCATTAACAGCCTTCCAGCACTACATCAAAAATTTGATCTGCCTGCTCCATTTGTATTGCACACTGACTGCCCTCATTATTGGCGCTATCATCTGCCAGGTTCTTATCTACCTTTCTTGTTTCTGTTGCCTGTTTAATGTAAGAAAATACCCATTGAGAATATGGAAATGTCTTTTCTCAGGTGAGACAGAGGGGGAATTCTCAACAAGGTTGGCAAATAACTTGGAAAATCTTATCCTCAAAGAGGGACCAGAGACGGTAATACTATTTGATATTCTCTTTACATTGTTTATTAATTTAAATGTGGCTTAGCTGTTTATCACCTCTCTCTTATGTGTTTTTTTTTTCCTTTGCTAGATAGCTGCTTTCATTGCGGAGCCAGTCATGGGGGCAGGTGGTGTGATACCACCACCAGCAACTTATTTTGATAAGGTGAGGCTCCTTTATCCGTTCTGGTTCTTCCCCTTTTTTATTTTTATTTTTATTTTTTTAATTTAAATAAATATTTTGCATATCTTTTCTCTTATAATCTAAAGATTGGGCCAAACCACACTAAAAGACTGAATATCACTCAACTGGGCTTTAATGCACATAGGCCAAACCACACTAAAAGGTTGAATCTATACAATAAGCTAGTCTTACCCATGACCTTATAAACCCATATGTTCTCTCTTATATTTTGAACGTGGGACTCTTAAAAGTTTCATTCTTCTGTTTATTTGGTGGAGATGGTGAATTTTGCAGTTGAGAGATTTGATATTCTTTTCTGGTGTATCTTTGAAACACTAATATCCATTTTAAATGTCCTTTTTTATTCTTTTCATGCCCGTCTTGAATCTTGATATTCTATAATTTCAGTATGCTAACGTTTTTCTATTTGCTACTCTATTTAATTTGGTGCTATTGGAATCTCTCTTTTTAAAATCCTGTTCACATCTACTTTTACATACTTCCGGTTAACTGAGTGCTCATCATTCTTATGCCAGATTCAAGCTGTAGTTAAGAAGTATGACATTCTTTTCATTGCGGATGAGGTAATATGTGCGTTTGGGAGGCTTGGAACAATGTTCGGCTGTGACAAATATAATATCAAACCTGATCTTGTCTCTATAGCAAAGGTAGATCAAATACCACTCAGTAAATTCTTACAACCTGCAATTCAACAGACGCCTCAAATTTTCCACGCTTCTTTCCAGGCTGTTTCTTCTGCTTATATGCCGATTGGGGCTGTCCTAGTGAGCCCTGAAGTATATGATGTAATACATTCCCAAAGCAATAAATTAGGTATCAACATGTTAATGTTAATTTTAACACATTTAAGTAACCGCCTCTGTTATATTTATCACAATGCCCTACAAAATTCTTGTTTTACCAGGTTCTTTCTCCCATGGTTTTACTTATTCTGGGCACCCGGTATCTTGTGCCGTGGCATTGGAAGCAGTAAAGATCTACAAGTACGTTTACTTATTACCTGATGTGCTAAACTTATCACCATCTGCTTGTAATGGCATTGGTGATTCTTCAAGATCAAGTTCAAAGATATCAAAAATGAAAATATCCAATAGATTGATCTGTGTGATATCACTATAATGCATTTCAGGGAGAGAAATATTATTGAGCAGGTTAATAGAATAGCTCCGAAATTCCAAGATGGTATAAAAGCCTTTTCCGACAGTCCTATCATTGGAGAGGTACATCTTATTTCCATCAAAATCGTATGTATTCCATAAAATAGTATTCATCATTATAATTCAATTTGCTCCCTCTTCTAAATTTGTAGATTCGAGGTCTTGGCTTGATCCTTGGGACCGAGTTTACTAACAACAAGTCTCCTAATGATCCTTTCCCTCCTGAATGGGGTAATTATAACATCCCTTGTATATATACTTGCATGATTTTCACAACTCATTCCCATTTCAAAAACAAACAAAAAAAAGAAAAAAACAAAAACTGGGTGTTAAATTTCCTTAGGTGTTGGTGCTTACTTCGGAGCTCAGTGTCAGAAAAAGGGGATGCTGGTCCGTGTAGCTGGCGATAACATAATGATGTCTCCTCCGTTTATAATGACTCCCGAGGAAGTTGATGAGGTACACTCCAACAGCCTTTTGAATAGTGTTGTAAAAATCGGCCTAGGCGCTAAGCGCCCCTAGGCTGAGGGGATTTTCCCGCTAGGCACCCCTTAGTCGGCCGGCCAACTTGGCGCTGAACTCGGCCGAGTTATATATATATATATATATATATATATATATATATATATATATATATATATATATATATATATATATATATATATATATATATCAGGGTTGTAAAAATCCCGCCTAGGCACCGAGTAATCGGCGCCTAGGCGCTAGGCGCCCATAGGCCGTGGCGATTTCCGCCCTAGGCTCCCGCCTAGGAGACCGGCCGCCTAGGCGCCCGCCTAGCGCCTAATTCAGCCGCCTAGCGCCTAACTCGTCCGATTACGTCGAGTTAACTCGTCAATTTCTGTCGAGTTAGTCGAGTTAACCCGACCGACTCGACCTTGCTAATTTTTTCCATTTATATGACATATAGATATAATATGACATATATACACTTGTAGACTAGTTTGATACTTTCAATCTTTGGATGATTGAAGTATTTGGGTATTTCATTTGAGTTTTTTTTTTTTTAAATATTCTTTTGATGTTATGACTTATGAATTGTCATTATGCCATTTATTTAGATGTGTTATTTGATAAAATGTTGAAAACAACCTCATTAAAATTGTCAAATTGCAAGTCTGCTACTGTTTTTTTCGCGACCGCCTAGCGCCGCCTAGATTCCACCTAGGCGCCGACTAGGCCGCTTAGGCGCTGCCCGGGCGCCCGACTAGCGCCCAGCGCCTACTGCAACCATGATATATATATATATATATATATATATATATATATATATATATATATATATATAGGCGCTAGGCGCCTGACTAGCGCTAGGCGCCTAACTAGCGCCTAGCGCCTAGCGCCTTCTGCAACCTTGCTTTTGAAACATCACTTCTTGACTCATTCATCCCATTCTTGAAAGCTTCATTTGTCTAGTTTCCTTTTTGAGCTTTTCTGATATTGGGCGTCTCTGATTCCAGTTGATCAGTATATACGGGGAGGCGTTGAGGGAGACCGAAAGGCGAGTAGAAGAACTCAAATCCCAGAAGAAGTAAATTTGATGGTTACCAAAGCTCATTGCTATTCAAAACAAAGTGTAAAACATAAATAAGGATGTTGAGTAGGAGGTTTCAGCTTCTGCTTCTTCTGGATTGTCCTTACTCTCTTTATGCTGGTTGTTGAACACTGAATGTAGAGTAAGGGAATAAACATTTTATTGTTATACTAGAAAAATTTGCATGTGCGTTCAATTTCCAATAAAAAGAAAAGATGTAAGTAAAATTATTGGGTGGATTGATCCAGGGAACTGCAGGGGAATGGTTAGCCAACTTTACCTATAATATTGGGTTTTGTACTGTGTTGACGGGCCCATTGAGAAATGTTTGGAAACCCAGAAAATGATTTTTGAAAATCATTTTTTGAATTTTTAGTGTTTGGCTAGGTAGGAAAATGGAAAGTCAACGGAAAATCATTTTAGGCTGTGTTTGGAAATCCAAAAAATGATTTCTTTTCCGGGTTTCCCATGTTTAGCAAGGCTTGAAAAACCCAGTCAACGGAAAACATTTTCCGTTGACTGGGGAAAAGCAAGCCAATTTGGCAGAAAATGACTTCCGCCAAATTTTGGCGGAAGTCATTTTCCGCCAAATGACTAATAATGTTTCCGCCAGAAATATTTAAAAAAAAAAAAAACAAAAAGCAGTGAGGATTGGGAACCAGAGAGAGCTTCTCTCGGTTCCCCTTGCCGGAAGAAACCAGAGAGAACTCTCTCTGATTTCTTCCGGCAAGGGGAACCAGAGAGAAGCTCTCTCTGGTTCCCCTCACCAGAAGAAACTAGAGAGAAGTTCTCTCTGGCTTCTTCTGGCAAGGGAAACCACAGAGAAGCTCTCTGGTTCCCCTCGCCGGAAGAAGCCAGAGAGAACTTCTCTCTAGTTTCTTCCGTCATTTTTTTTTTAAAGCTTTTAATAATTACTATTATTTAATAACAAAAATAATTATTATTATAAATATTTTTTATTTTAAATAAAATAATTAATTATATAAAATATTTAATTATACCATTCTACCTCATTTTCCAGAAAATGAACCAAACACACAAAGAAAGTTTTCTGCTGTGCTCCCAAACACAAGAAAGGAAAATGTTTTCCGGAAAATGACTCATTTTTCAAAAGTCATTTTTCTGCTTTCCAAACGGACCCTAAATCTTCCGTAAAATGACTTTCCTCTTATTTTAGGGGAAGTCATTTTACATTCTTAGCTCTGCACTTCAGCAGCTCCGTCCCCTGAATAGAAACAAAGGAAACTCCAACAACTTCACCAACAAATCTCCACCAGCCGGGGAAGTATAGATGTTTTTCGGCGGTGGGTTTTCCTCCCACTGCCGGAAACCAGTAACTGATTTTCGCATCGGAAATCAGTTCTGATGCGGAAACCAATTCTGGTTTCTGATGTCAAAATCAGTGAATCACTAGCTAAATTGGAGTGTTTTGGTTATGTATCTTATTTCTAAAATTTTATGTATATGATTTCTTAAAATTTTATTGGTATTAATTCTAAATTGGAGTCCTTTGATTGAGTTTGCAGAATTTTATTGGTATTAATGCTAAAATGTTGAAGTATACAATTTTGTTCATTTTCTGGAAAATCAACCAAACACAAAATGACAGTTTTTCATTGTGCAGCCAAACACAGGAAAGGAAAATGTTTGTCATTTTCCTGAAAACATTTTCCAGAAGTTATTTTCTTGCTTTCCAAACGAACCCTTAATGGAGGAGTGTAAGCGGGGATTGCAAAGGCAGGAAAAGTTATTGCGTGGATCGTGGTAAAAAAAATGACGTCGTTTTGTGTATTTTTTTTTTCACGCAACCTCCAGCAACTTACATTTTTATAATTCATAAGGTACATTATTCTAAAGCATAATGTACATTATATTACTCCAGAAGTTTCATTATTCTAACACGTAATGTATATTATTTTAACATGTAATGTACATTATTTTAACACATAATGTACATTATTCTAATACATAATGTACATTATTCTAACACATTATGTACATTATTTTTACTCATAATCAGGGTTGTAAAAATCTCGCCTAGGCACCGAGTAATCGGCGCCTAGGCGCTAGGCGCCCATAGGCCGTGGCGATTTCCGCCCTAGGCTCTTGCCTAGGAGACCGGCCGCCTAGGTGCCCGCCTAGCGCCTAACTCGTCTGATTACGCCGAGTTAACTCGTCAATTTCTGTCGAGTTAACCCGACCGACTCGACCTTGCTAATTTTTTTCATTTATATGACATATACATATAATATGTCATATATATACTCGTAGACTAGTTTGATACTTTCAATCTTTGGATGATTGAAGTATTTGGGTATTTCATTTGAGTTTTTTTTTTTTTTTTAATATTCTTTTGATGTTATGACTTATGAATTGTCATTATGTCATTTATTTGGATGTGTTATTTGATTGAATGTTGAAAACAGCCTCTTTAAAATTGTCAAATTGCAAGTCTGCTACTGTTTTTTTCGCGACCGCCTAGCGCCGCCTAGATTCCGTCTAGGCGCCGACTAGGCCGCTTAGGCGCTGGGCGCTGCCCGGGCGCCCGACTAGCGCCTACTGCAACCATGCTCATATTATTCAACGTCGTCGGTTTTGGACCGTGGTCTATACAATAATTTGTCCAAAAGTAGGGTAAGTTATTATATGGATCATAGTTTTATATTTTTAATATATTAAAAGTACATTATTTGTGTAATAAATGTATAATTAAAGGAGAAAAAGGGAGAAAGGGATGGAGGAGAGTGACATTCTTTGGAGAGAATGTTCTTTCTGAAGAAAAGAGGGGAGTGGCCGAATGGCATGTGCTGGTATGCACCACTGACGTGCGCGCACACGCCTGTGATGGTTCATGTCATTAAATTAAACAAAAATACAATTTTATCCTCAATACTCAATACTGT
Organism: Ipomoea nil; assembly: GCF_001879475.1. Taxonomy (NCBI): domain Eukaryota; kingdom Viridiplantae; phylum Streptophyta; class Magnoliopsida; order Solanales; family Convolvulaceae; genus Ipomoea; species Ipomoea nil. Next base: position 2,763,412 of record NW_017619207.1, on the reverse strand, counting down.
TGAGGAGACAAAAAAATTATTTTCTTTTAATTGAATGTTGAGGCAATTGTTTTTTTTTTTTGTTTTTTTGTTTTTTTGTTTTTTTTTTTTAAATTTTAATTTCTATATCTATATATACCCTAAACTCTCAATTTGTTTTTTACACTTCTATTTCCTCTCAAAATTTTTCCACTTAATTTGCAATTCATCACAATATGTCTTCAAATAATCATAGAGAGAGTGAATTTCATTTTTGGTCCAACTATTATAGGGCATTTAGTCCACCTTAATTAATTTTGTCACATTGTGACCACTGTTATTATAAGTGTTCCACTTTTAGTCCACCGTTATAATTTCCGTCATTTGGCCGTGTAGTCCAAGGGTATTTTCGTTAGTAATCGGTGCTCACAAGGTACTTTCTTTCTACATATTGTTTGTTTTTTTTTTTTTTTTTTTTTTTTTCGCTTTGGAACGAACGCCTTTCATAGCGTTTTGTCCCCGTGTTGTGATGATTTCAGTCCCTCGAGCTTTGGCACATGGCAAAGAATGAACAAGATGATCCACTTTGGTAGTATACCATTTGCTAGTTTAGTAGTTTCTCCAAGTGGTGACAATATGGGAGATTAAGCTGTGGAAGTGAAGAATATATTTTGTCTGCAAGCAAGCAGGAAGAAGAAGACGGCGAGGCGCAACATCTCGAGGGTGGCGACAACTGCCTGAGACTTGGTTATCGGAAAGTGGTGGCTTAGGATGTATGAGTATGAAATACGATAAAGTACGACTTTAAGTGTGGTTGTATGACTTGTGGTGGAAAAAGGTTGAAAAAATATACTCCGTATAAGTCATTAAATGGGAAAGGACAACATTGTCCTTGAGAAAACGGTTTGAGACGGTCAATTTTAACAAAAGGACTATAGATGGCTAGAAATCAAAAGTAAGAGGGTTATGAGTGATTGATTTAAAAGTTAAGACTAAAAATGGTGGTGGCACCAAAGTTGGAAGACATCCGCTGGTATTTACTCTTAAGAATACTATCTGTTTCTTTGCTACGAGCTAAAGGCTATAATCACAACACGTTATCAGCACGCTACCAATATTCTTCTTTGGTGAACGGTAAGCTAAATTTTTATCCCGAATTGCTAAATCTGTTGGAAAAATAGCTTAAAATGGCATATTAAGTGGCTATTTTGTGGTACAATTATCAGTGGAGTCCACTTCCGATTTGGGTCGGGTCAAAGTGGATTCGGGTTCTTCGTAGTGAGACGAAGAAATTGATATATTGTACGCTCAAAACGGATAATGGGTGAATGAGATATTGATTCTCAAAGTAGACGCATTGAGTTGGAAAAATGAAGGGAAAAGTGAACTTTGTCCCACATTGGTTTGGAAAGAGGATTTCACCCCCCTTTTATACAAGGGCTCTTTTGGAGCTTGTAGAATTGTATAGCATAGAGGTTGGGGGGGGGGGGGGGGGGGTGCAAATTAAATTCCAACTAGACACGAGATTGGCAAGACTTGATTCAAGCCCGAGCTCGTGTGTGCCAACACCCAACACGAGAGTGCTCCACTCTCGTGCGCTGGTCGAGACCAAACAACACAACACGAGAGTTGCTCTCGTAGGAGCAAGTGATTTACAACAAGTGAACCTTTTCTTCTCAAAACTCTGCTCCTACTCCTTTCTTGCTACTGTGTTTTGCCCGTGCTCTTGTTCGCCGGGTTCGCTCGTTTGAACTCTGCTCCTACTCCTTTCTTGCTATTGTGTTTTGCCCGTGCTCTTGTTCGCCGGGTTCGCTCGTTTGGGTGCTCAAACGTCGAACTACGTTTTATCCTGGGAAACCTAGGCTACAACGCTCCTAGCACTTTTGGGAGGTGGCAAATAAGGTTTTAAGGAAAGACAGGCACTTCGCCTAACTCGTACTACTCTTTCTTCCTTCTCCTTCTTTCTTGGTTTTGGATTACGCTTTTAAGCAAAAATCCGTTCTCCCTCTTTTGATATATTCGTTGGATTGGACTTATAATCTGAGGATTATTAGTTACAATTTTGGTTGATATATATTGATATATCTTTTTCGTAGATATACATGTATATATAACCTTTGGGTCCGTTTTATATATATTTGTGTGTATATATATATTTCGGATAAATATCCAATAATATTTTATATACTTGTGTGTGTATATATAAATATTATTTTTGGGATATTAAATTGATTTTGGTTCATTATCACCAACAAAATCTGCCAATAATTGCATATTTGTGTTATGTGGATCTATAGATATATGATAATTGATATGAAATTTGTTAATATTCATGTTTATCCTGTTATCCATGGTTACTATATTATATAATATATTCCAGAATACATTGTGTATATATTGTTCAGAATACGTTATGTATATATATATATATATATATATATATATATATATATATATATATATATAAACCTCGTATTTAATTTTCTAATTTTTTTTTTCAAAATATACAAATATTTTTCAAAAAGAAAAATCATCACAACCTGATGTATTTCCAATTGTTTCACTACTTTTGAATTGCCAAAAAACACAAAAATATCAAACAATTTTTTTTTTTCTCAACAAAATTTTTTATATATACAAACAATACGGACTAAATGAATTTCAAAACATATATATATATATATATATATATATATATATATATATATATATATATATATATATATATTTGTTCCGAAAACTGAACATTTTTCCTAAAAATTTCCGAAACATTTGTCATTATTTCAAAAAAAAAAAAAAAAGAAAAAGCAAAATTTCAGATCCTTATGTTATTCGAATAATAATACAAAAAAAACCTACTTTTGGCCGATCTGCAACCATTTTTTTTCTCTCCGATCTATGTTTTGGCGACGGCGGCTCGGCTCGGCGATGGCAACGACAATTTTGTGCAATCAGCGTTCTGTCTAATCGACGACGACGGTGGATCGATTGCTCTTCTCGGTGATTCCTTGTGCTTTGCCGTTCTGTTTCTTCGTGTTTTTGCCAATTCTATTACTTTTTGCTTTCTCATTCCTGTGTCAAAGGACAATTTTTTTTTATTCCTTGCTATAAATTCATTGGGCCAAGGTTTGGGCTTTTTGGCCAAATCTGTAATTAAACAAAGAAAAGTTCTTAATGGATAACTAAAACTGGGCGTTCATCTTGAGCTCTCTCTCGAGCCTCTTCCTCTTGTTCATGGTAACAAGCTCCCCCTCCTTGTACTTGATTGCAAGGTTGTTCCCCTCTTGTTGATTGTTGTCTTTCTAGCTTTTATGGTTGGTGAATTTGTTAACTGGTATACATTTATGGCTAGGGTAATGACTTGCATTTATGATGTAAAAGAGGTTGGTGAGCATTCATTACCGGGGCTAGTTATTTTGAGGTTTCTATCAACCCTTTTCTACCCACCAAACAGTGTTATTGTTCACTATTCCACTGAAACATTCCCTTCATCCATTTACTGTGCACTAACAATGTTCTTGAGTAGCAAACACAAAGAAACACTGGAGAAGCACTACGCGAGCCTCAACATCCAAGATGACGATAAGGTGGAGGTTGATCTTCCCTATGGTGAGCTAAATACTGAGGAGGAGGATACTTTCATGCTGGTAGGAACTCTTCTCACTAAGAAGGGCGTGAAGTTCAACTATTTGAAAGAAACCCTAGCACAAGCTTGGAGACCGGGGAAGGGGATTATAGCGAAAGAGATCTCAAAAAACCTCTTCATCTTCTACTTCTTCCACGAGAAGGACAGGCTGAGAGTTCTTGAAGATAGTCCCTGGTCATTTGAACAGAACCTCTTAGTCATCCACAAACTGGAGCATGATGAGTCACCTTACAGCATGGATCTAACGACAGCGGACTTCTGGGTCCAAATCCACAAGCTCCCTCGGAAGCTTTGTACATTGCAGTTGGTAGAGGCATTGGGAACTCACTTTGGTCAGTTTGTCAAGGCAGACCTCACGAACTTTGACGGATCATGGAAGTCCTTTGTCAGACTAAGGGTGTGCTTGGACATCACTAAACCTCTGAAAAGAAAACTCAAGATTAAACCCCCATGAGGTGATGCTCTGACCTTGGAGTGTAGGTATGAAAGACTGCCTACGTTCTGTTTTGTCTGTGGGAGGTTAGGGCATGCTGAGAGATTTTGTCCTTCCGAGTTCGAAACTCAAAGCGATGTGTTTGAAAGGGCTTACGGTCCGGAACTGAGAGCATTCGGACGTTGGGGCCAAAACTCTTAAATCAGATGGATTTTTGAGGATTTCCCTTCCAAGAAAACTCCGATGACCGGAGATAGTACCGTCGACTGGGAGAATGAGTTAGGGCGTGTGCAAGACTCGATGTACGAGGAACAGATGATACAAAATGATCAAGAGACATTCTATTACCCAGAGGTTATTGGACAATCAGAGAAAGAACAAGGCAACAACGCAACATGCATTAAATATCCTGAGAAGCATTAATGCGCCTATGATGGGGTAGGTCTCGAGATCCCTAACCAGATTCCAGTGTTGGGCTTCCTAGTTAATGAACAAAAGAGAAGGATGCGGGATGAGGAACTTATTGGGCTTATTGAGAGGCCAGTCTTGAAGATTTCATGTTTGGGCTGGAAGAGCCCATGTGTGACAATCCAAAAATAATTTTTCTAAATTCTATTTTATAAATTTCAAAATAGCTATTTTCACTTTTCCAAATTTTTTTTCGAAAAGAGTGTTTGAATTAAATATTTTAAATTGAGTTTTAGATAAATTCAACACCAAGAGTTATTCTATTTCGAAAATCCTAAGTTTCGGGTACATTTATGTACCAAGTTTTGACCCAAAAAGTCAATATGAGTGAAACTTGAGAGGAACATGTGAAACCTAAACCAAGTGTTTTAACTAGAAACTATTTCTATTAAATTCTATTTTTACCCAAAGTTATCCAAAATCATTTTTAAGATCTTGGTCCATGATACAAGGTGAAACATAGAATGTCTACAAAACCTTTGTCTGATCTTTTAGAACAAGCACAAAAAATTACCCTTTTAACCCCAACCAATCATTTGTTTCCTACCTAGGGTTTTGGACTCTATAAAAGCTTCACTATTCTATTGAATCCTCCTGATCCCATTCTTTGCCTCTCCCAAGCCCTAGTCTGCCAAGAAGAAGAGAAAACACAGTAAGATTTCCAAGCTTTCATTCTCATCCCTTCATTTCATCTTCTATTCAAGGTTTCCCTTTCCCTGCCTTCAATCTCTGAGGTTTCCTTCCTTAAGTGTTGTTTGTGTGGCTTGTTTGAGGAGTTTAGGAAGTGAAGGTGGTGAAAGCTGAGTAGAGAGGAAGGGGGGATCCACACAAGAAGAAGAAGCTAAATGTATAAACCATGGACTCCCAAACTAGATTTTTTACTATGTTAAATGCTAGAAGTGAGAAATAATGTTTAGAAATGCTAGATAATGTTTGCTGTTGAGCTATTTGTGTGTTGTTGATGATCTATGATTGATTTATTGAGGTTTGGAAGGGTTGGATTGCATCTGGTTTTGTCTATAGGTGAAGAAGTTTGGGTTTGGTGCACACAGAAGGTGCACCAGTAGACCCAACGAGGCTAGCCAACGGACCTTGGCAAGGTCTGCTGGCTAGAACCGTGAAGCTACGGACCGCTGGGATCTGTTGCCCTGTACCATTGCTTGGCGGGGCTTCCCAAGCCCCGTCCGTCACTCACCAAGCTCCGCCAGGCCAAAGAAGTTTCTGGCCGGGCCCTCTGTGGCTCAGCTACGTGTCGTTCAGACCGGGACTCGTGGGCCCTTGAGGCTCGGACACTCGGGCTCGTTACGAAGCACTAGTAGAAGTTAGTTTCGTTTGATTTGGAATTAGAAAGCATTAGTTACAGATAGAAATGTTGAAAGAAAGAATGCCCTGCATATTTGATTATCTGTGAACCTATATCAGTAAATGAGATTATAGCTTTTCAGTGTTGATATTTGATTGAGAAGCATGCCTAAATACATGTTAGAATTTATTGAGAAGATTTGTTAAGTTATTGAGAATTTGGCATGAATAGTGCATAATTCCCTTGTTTCACAGTGAATGAAATTGCTAGCATCTGAGTATGTTTTGAGTTGAGAAGCATGTTTAATACTTGATAGTATTTATTGAGAAGATTTGCTAAATTGTGAGATTTTGGCATAAAGCAGTGTATATTTCCATTTCACAGTAAAGAGCATGTTAGCAGACAAAACATGAAATTGGTCCTTGAGTATTTGTGTAGTTTTTGAGTTCAAGTTATGAAATATCAGATTGACATTTGCTTACAAGAATTATTTGATTAAATGTGCTAATTGCATTGCTTAGCTCATGAATAGTAGAATTGTTGAGATTATTGATTTCTTGCATAAGTCACTGTTTTACAAACTTGCATTTGAAAAGGGCATTTTGCCACTTTTAAAGATTAAGTACAGTAAAGGCTCAAAGTGAAGCCTTAAGCTATTTTCAAAACCTATATCTATTTTGGAAAATCTCTATCTATTTGCATTGGGAAGATTGCATGAGATTTGATTTCCAAAATGTGAGAAAGAGAAGTTGTTGAGATTTATGTGCATTGCTAAGCTTGCATATGTTAGAGTTTATTGCATGAGAAAGAAGTTACATGAAATATATCTATATGCTATTTATTGTAAGGAAAATAGTATTTTGGAGGACCGTTAGGACTATGTCCTTTCGGAAGAAAAGAGATAAGATCAGAATAGAAATCGACAAAACAGTAAAAAGATCCGGCAAGATCCCCGGAAAGAAAGAAGCGGTCACATAAGACCGACAGATATTTTAGAAGTAACTTGGTCGATATTCCCGAGTTGCTAGGTTGGATACTACCCACTGGGCTTGGAATCCCAGTTAGGGGGTGTGCACACTGAAAGTACGATACCTGATTCCACAACGAAAGAAAGAAAGATTAAAGAACCACCAGTACCGATTCTGTGGGCGAGTTGAGTATTAAGCCGGCTAGATTGCCGAGCCCGGATAGGTCCATTCACGATCCGTGAAGTTCCTACCTCCCTCACGAGTTAGAGGTTCCGTTGAAACGGATGTGGCGGCTGCAAGAGTTTGCACCGTTCGCTAGGGCTTCGCTACGGCGGAGTACCTGTGTCGCACAAAGAGAAATATTGAAAAAGAAGAGAAAAGAGAATCATGAGAAATATTGAGACAGAAAGAAAGCAAGAAAGTAAGAAAGAAGAGAAAAGCGAGTCAAGTGACTCAACAGAAAGTAAGAAAGAAAGAAAGAAAGAAGAGAAAAGTGAGTCAAGAGACTCAACAGAAACCTCCACATAAATGTTCTTTTTACATAAGAGCGAGAGTATATATATATATATATATATATATATATATATATGTAACACCCCGTGTTACGATCCCTAAAACCAATTAATCATTTCACCAATTACCCAAAAGAAAGAATTAAATCACAATAATTAATTAGGAAAGGCCCACCATAGTCCATGGGCCCTTATCCCTAAATCCAATCCTTAGTCCTAAAAGGAATAGAGTTAGCAAACCTATAGTAATTAGGCCCTAAGTAAGACTCTTAGATATATAAATAGGGAACATAAGGAGGTACCTAGAACCCCCACCATAATCCCTCACCACACAAGAAGTTCCAAGAATTCCCCTAGGAGAAATCAAGAAAGAAGAAAGCTTAAAGAAAGACCCTTCATAGCCAAGGAATTAATTAAGGCTAAAAGGTAACCCATGTCTCAACAAAACCTATTTTCATAGCTATGATTCCCCTCTTAGGATTTTCCCATATTATTGTGTATTGATGATTTGTGATATTATTATTGATGATTGGTGGGATGATTCCATGGGTGATCTTGATGATGAGAGGTTCTTGATAATTGTGGTGTTCTTGACGATTATATAACGTTCTTGATAATTATATGGTGTTCTTGATGTTCTTAATAATTATATGAGGTTCTTGATAGTTATATGATATTCCTACCGAATCTTGATTTTGGAAGATGAATTGTGTTCTTGTTGATTTAAAAATAATTAGAACCCTAGGTATATCATGGAATTCGTATGGTATTATTCTTGGTATATTGGGTGGGGATTCGCATGATTGGGTGTTGATTATGTTTAGAAAAGCATGATAGGTTATGTGCCATATGTTTCTTGATTTTGATCCGTTAATTGTCTACGTGTGTTATCAATTGCGTTTGAAGGTGTCTAAGCATGGTTTCGGGTTCCACAAAGGTTCCCGGGGCGTTTCTAGTGAAAAAGAGTCAGTGGGGGGTAGGTGGGGGTAGGGGACCCGCCATCTACCCCCGGCCTATTCGGGCAACGCCGGCAGCGGGCAGCCGGCGGGCGGCCAGCTGCCCGGAACAGTGCCGCCGGCGGGTGATCCCTCACCCACCGGCTACCCGCTGGTTTGTACCCAATTTGGGATTTTGGCTCCCCCGTTTGATGTTCCCCCGATCCCCGTGGTGTCCCAACGGACTCCGTCTATCGTGCCTATGTCTAGTTTGATATTTCGGGTACCGTTCGTAGGTTGTATGAGTCTTATATATTGCATGCTAGTTGAATTGGTATCCCGTTGACCTAAGTGAAAGAAGTATGAACCCCTTAGGATTATTCTTAGTATGTGAAGGATCACACATAGGTTTTGTTATACGTTTTCTCCCCCTTCCCAATGTGTTAATGTGGGTTGCATGTGCTTGCTATGTGTTATGTGTGCATGATACCCCAATTCGGTTGCGATTGGATTGGTCATTCCTGAGCTGCGGTTCAGAAGCTGGCTGTGGTTAGATTTACACTCTTGGGCTGCGGTCCACCGTTTAGTTGCGATCAAACGTTTCTACATGAGCTGCGGTTCATATTTCCTGGTTGCGGTCAGATGACATACTCTTGGGCTGCGGTCCACTGTTTGGTTGCGATCAAACTATGATGAGCTGCGGTTCATCGGTCGGTTGCGATCGACCCCTCCGTGTTGCGATACGGGGCAGGGTGCTGCGGGGCTGTGTCAGAGCTATATGCGCTGACCCTCATGTATGGGCATGCGATTGGTCCTGTGGCGCCAACAAAGTGTGCTATGTGATGAGATACGGATGAGTTGTTGTTATGAGTACCTTGGGGATGTGACTATGGGTTTTATACTGGGAATCGTATATGTTGGGTTATGATTATTAATTGTGCTTATCTTACATGTCTTTCCTGTTGTAAACTGTATATGCTTGGTATAACTGCTGTCCGTGCTTATCCCTATCTGTTGAGTCGATCCCTGTTTTAAAAGCTAGAGTCTCGTAGGATATATCTTCATGCTTCAAATTGGTTTTCGTATATCTATATATATGTCTATATGTATTGTATTTCAACGCGTTGGAGTGGGTTACCAGCATCTCTCGCTGAACAGATATATTTGGCTTTCAGGCACATACGAGTAGATCACTGGAGCGTGCTAGAAGCTTGGGGCGTAGCTTAGATAGTTTTCCCTTTCGGCCTGCGTGCCATGATTTAATATTGATACTGATTGAGGTTTTAGAATTTAGCCTGTGCACCTGAGTTCTCTAGCTCGGGTGTGGCATAGCACCCTGTACTCCTTGTATCGTATTTTGGGATTTAATGAGATTCTATCTTTATTATATAAGTTTTTAAAGTCTTGAAAATCTGGGGTGTTACAGTTGGTATCAGAGCCTAAGTTTGACCCTAGGATAAGACTATTAAGACAGACCCTAGGACATAGACTTGAACTTTAGGTACTTAGGGACATAGGATTCGGGAATCCTAGGATGCGCAGTGAGATTGAGAGACCTACACATAACCTCCCCTCACTTTATCCCTCCCCTATCTAAAGAGAACTTTTTCCCCCACTTATCACATCGAAAGAAGAGCACCGAGCTCTAACCTAACGTTCTTATAAACATTGGCCCAGAAAGACGACAGCATGGCGCCAAACAGAAGACAATCAAGGACTCCAGAACCCGCCACACACGACCCCCTGACCCAAACACTCCAACAGCTAACGCAAGTCGCCCAGACACTAAGCGACGTAGCTCTTCGCAACAACAGGCCCCCACTTCCTCCATCAAACACGAACTCAGACGTCGCCCGACAAGTTTCAAATCATCGACCACCCACGTTCTCAGGAGAAGAGGACCCCGTGATCTTGGAGGAATGGATCCGGATCCTCGACAAAATTCTCGGGTTAGTGGAATGCCCAGAGGAACGTCGCGTGGAGATAGCCTCGTTCTACTTCGGATACGAGGCCGATCTTTGGTGGATCCACGAGGGTCTCGCTTACCAACAAGAACCAGGGTTCAACTGGGAAAACCTCAAAACACGACTACGAGAACGATTCTACCCAACACACGTAAAAGCATCCATGTACGAAGAGTTCCTCTACCTAAAACAAGGGACAGCCACCGTCATGGAATACCACAAGCGATTCCTCGAACTCGCACGCTTCGCACCAGAGCTAGTCCCCACCGAAGTAACCAAAATAGAAAGATTCGTCTCGGGCCTCAACTTCGAAGCCCGAAAAGCACTAGTGGTAAGCAGACCTCGGACACTCAACGAGGCTTACTCCAGCGCGGGGTTCAGGAACAGATACGAAAGAGGAACACCGGAGGGGGAGCACCACCGGTAAAAAGAACAAGGAACGACACCAACACAAGACCAAACAACCTGACCAACCAAAGACCGTCCCTAGGGAACAATGAAGCAAACCCAAGGAGCTTCCCTTGCCCAAAATGCAACAAAAGCCATAGAGGGAAAGATTGCATGGGCAATCCCTGGCGATGCTTCAACTACGGAGAAGAAGGGCACAAAGCCTTCCAGTGCACTCAACCCTAAAGGCCACGCCCCACCACCACAGGTCAACACGGAGGCACCACCCACCAAGGGAACTACGGCGCTCCCGGGAAAATATTCGTCATGAGCCGCACTCAAGCCGACCTCGGGAACGAGAGCAACCCCGAGGAGGGGAACCTAACCCCAGAAGACGAGGACCACACAGACCCCGCGGGAGAAAATCAAGAAGACGAATTCTGTCTAGGATAAACCAGCAATTCCTTGTAATCGCTTTCATAGTAAAGCTACTTACTTAGCAATTACTTCGGAATTATTATAAATAAAAGATTAGATCGAAATTCGATCCTACTTACATGAAACCAAAAATTATACAACAAACTAAGCCTCACATCACTAGAAGACGAAAGAGGGAAAAAGACAAGGGCCACACCACCAAGAAAAGCCTAGTGTTGCCAATAAGAATGGAACCTTGGACCTCTCACTTATAAGACTAAGGCCTTAACCCTATGAGTGTTTCTTAAAACCTCAAGGGAACACTCCCCTCTTAAACCCCCACAAGTCCCTAAACCCACAAAAATCCCCAAATAAAAAACCCTCTTCTTCTTCCTCCCCCCCCCCCCCCCCCCCCACTTTCTCTCCTTCACCCTTTCCACAAACACATCGCCGCCCTCCCTTGACGTCGGAAACCCGAGACCGCCGCCACCAGCGACCAAGCCACGACCGGCCGCCCAGGTCGTACCCGCCGCACGCCGCCGCTGCCGCCGGAGGAAACCGCGACGCCAACCTCCGCCCGTCGCCCACCTGGGCGCTACCCGCTGTTGCACACCACCCAACGCCGTCACCCCCCCCCCCTCCCGACCGAGCCGTCACCTGGACTCAGCTCGCCGTCACCGCCCTCGCCAATGGAGAAAACCGCTCGCCGGAAAATCACGCTGGAGACCCGCTGGAAAAAAGTGTCAACCATCAAAATGCCGAAGAAACCCCTCGGAACCCGTACCCCGGAATGGAGCAACGCTGACTACACCGTGATAGGAGGTAAAGCCTTGGAACCCGACCAATTCTCTCCGGAATTGGTTGATATGCTTAACCACCAAGGGCTTTTGGATACGTATCTCACCATCAAGGGGGATACGTACCCCGAATTGGTGAAGGAATTCTATCAACATCTAGTGGCCACAAAACGGGGTGATAAGCTAGAAATCGCCACCAAGGTCCGTGGCAAGGAAATTATACTCTCCGAAGGTCGCTTGGCCAAGCTCTTGAAATTGACCACCACGGGTGTGTCAAACTACGACCGAAAGGGGTGGATTGATACCCAAAATACGGGGTACAAGGACTACCTCGGGTACCTACTCGGGAAGGAGGAAGGATTCACCTAGGCCACATGACCTAATAGAAAGTGGCTATCAGCGGAACAAAAGATATTGGTTATGATTGTAACCGATAGCCTCTTGCCCACGAACAATAAAAGCAAGGACGTGGGGAGTTTAGAGTGCACCTTTGCCTACTTCGTGAAACACAAAATCAAGTTCAACCTGCCGGCCCTCATGCTAAAACACATGGAGTTTTGCAAATCAAGCAACCGACTTAGCCTGCCTTACGGGATGATCCTAAGTTGGATCATGGAGAAAAAGGGGGTGGACCTAAGCCACACCGAGGTCAAGTCCGCAAATGGCATGGTCTTTAATGCCCAGAACCTACGCCGCAATGATATCTACTACACCGAGGGAGGACATTACCTCACCCTCGAAGAAATTTGCCAAAAACCCGAGGATGAACGAAGAGAATTGGTCGACCAATTAGACATCTCCAACAAGAAGCTCAAACGGGCAATGCAAGATTGCGGAATCCTGGAGGGAAATGAGGACCAGGAGGAGGATGACGAACCCAACCTGTTGGTGCAACCACGATCAGGAGGGAACCCAAGGGAGCAAAACGAGGGCTCAATCACTGAACGCATACTCGCACAGCTCAACCGGCAAAACCAAATCATGGAGGAAGGGTTCTCATCCTTGATCCGTATGACACGCGCACTAGATCAGAGGGTGGCAGCAATCGAGGCCACCTTGGGCACTCGCGGGGCGTCCAGCTCAGGAGCAGGAGACCGAGGTACACCCAAAACCCTTCTATCACAACACCACCAGAAATCCAGTCTACCCCAGCTAAGGCAAAACGTGGGGCCACATTCCTAACCGGGAGGCCAAGATGCGGGATGCCTAGGGGTGAAAGAATGGATTAACACACCGGGCTTCGGGGACGAAGCCCCTCGTAAGGGGGGGAGAGTGTAACACCCCGTGTTACGATCCCTAAAACCAATTAATCATTTAACCAATTACCCAAAAGAAAGAATTAAATCACAATAATTAATTAGGAAAGGCCCACCATAGTCCTTGGGCCCTTATCCTTAAATCCAATCCTTAGTCCTAAAAGGAATAGAGTTAGCAAACCTATAGTAATTAGGCCCTAAGTAAGACTCTTAGATATATAAATAGGGAACATAAGGAGGCACCTAGAACCCCCACCATAATCCCTCACCACACAAGAAGTTCCAAGAATTCCCCTAGGAGAAATCAAGAAAGAAGAAAGCTTAAAGAAAGACCCTTCATAGCCAAGGAATTAATTAAGGCTAAAAGGTAACCCATGTCTCAACAAAACCTATTTTCATAGCTATGATTCCCCTCTTAGGATTTCCCCTTATTATTGTGTATTGATGATTTGTGATATTATTATTGATGATTGGTGGGATGATTCCATGAGTGATCTTGATGATGAGAGGTTCTTGATAGTTGTGGTGTTCTTGACGATTATATAACGTTCTTGATAATTATATGGTGTTCTTGATGTTCTTAATGATTATATGAGGTTCTTGATAGTTATATGATATTCCTACCGAATCTTGATTTTGGAAGATGAATTGTGTTCTTGTTGATTCAAAAATAATTAGAACCTAGATATATCATGGAATTCGTATGGTATTATTCTTGGTATATTGGGTGGGGATTCGCATGATTGGGTGTTGATTATGTTTAGAAAATCATGATAGGTTATGTGCCATATATTTCTTGATTTTGATCCGTTAATTGTCTACGTGTGTTATCAATTACGTTTGAAGGTGTCTAAGAATGGTTTCGGGTTCCACAAAGGTTCCCGGGGCGATTCTGGTGAAAAAGAGTCAGTGGGGGGTAGGGGACCCGCCACCTACCCGCGGCCTATTCAGGCAACGCCGGCAGCCCGCTACCGGCGGGCGGGCAGCTGCCCGCCGGGCACCCGCTGCCCGGAACAGTGCCGCCGGCAGGTGATCCCTCTCCTACCGGCTACCCGCTGGTTTGTACCCAATTTGGGATTTTGGCTCCCCCGTTTGATGTTCCCCCGATCCCCGTGGTGTCCCAACGGACTCCGTCTATCGTGCCTATGTCTAGTTTGATATTTCGGGTACCGTTCGTAGGTTGTATGAGTCTTATATATTGCATGCTAGTTGAATTGGTATCCCGTTGACCTAGGTGAAAGAAGTATGAACCCCTTAGGATTATTCTTAGTATGTGAAGGATCACGCATAGGTTTTGTTATACATTTTCTCCCCCTTCCCAATGTGTTAATGTGGGTTGCATGTGCTTGTTATGTGTTATGTGTGCATGATACCCCAATTCGGTTGCGATCGGATTGGTCATTCCTGAGCTGCGGTTTAGAAGCTGGCTGCGGTCAGATTTACACTCTTGGGCTGCGGTCCACCGTTTGGTTGCGATCAAACGTTTCTACATGAGCTGCGGTTCATATTTCCTGGCTGCGGTCAGATGACATACTCTTGGGCTGCGGTCCACTGTTTGGTTGCGATCAAACTATGATGAGCTGCGGTTCATCGGTCGGTTGCGATCCACCCCTCCGTGTTGCGATATGGGGTAGGGTGCTGCGGGGCCGTGTCAGAGCTATATGCGCTGACCCTCATGTATGGGCATGAGATTGGTCCTGTGGCGCCAACAAAGTGTGCTATGTGATGAGATACGGATGAGTTGTTGTTATGAGTACCTTGGGGATGTGACTATGGGTTTTATACTGGGAATCGTATATGTTGGGTTATGATTATTAATTGTGCTTATCTTACTTGTCTTGCCTGTTGTAAACTGTATATGCTTGGTATAACTGCTGTCCGTGCTTATCCCTATCTGTTGAGTCGATCCCTGTTTTAAAAGCTAGAGTCTCGTAGGATATATCTTCATGCTTCAAATTGGTTTTTGTATATCTATATATATGTCTATATGTATTGTATTTCAACGCGTTGGAGTGGGTTACCAGCATATCTCGCTGAACAGATATATTTGGCTTTCAGGCACATACGAGTAGATCACTGGAGCGCGCTAGAAGCTTGGGGCGTAGCTTAGATAGTTTTCCCTTTCGGCCTGCGTGCCATGATTTAATATTGATACTGATTGAGGTTTTAGAATTTAGCCTGTGCACCTGAGTTCTCTAGCTCGGGTGTGGCATAGCACCCCGTACTCCTTGTATCGTATTTTGGGATTTAATGAGATTCTATCTTTATTATATAAGTTTTAAAAGTCTTGAAAATCTGGGGTGTTACAATATATATATATATATATATATATATATATATATATATATATATATATATATATATATATATATATATTTATTTATTTATTTATTTATAACATCATGACATATCTTGCTACATGACTTGCATGATTTGCATTTAGAGTATGATGAGAAGTATAGCTTTTGTTGTTGCTTATGAGTTGGCTTGATATCATGATTTTACTTGTTGAGTTTAAGTTATCTCTTTATCTATCCGTTTGAGCACGAGTATTGTATGATGAGCTATGATTAGAGATATCTGTTCAAAGCATGAGAATTGTGTTTAAGTTGATTACTTGAGAAAGCATGTTTATATGATGTATAAGTTGCAAGTATATAGAGTTGTTTATGAGCATGTTATATGATTGTTGATAAGTGTTGCAAAGTACTTGAGATTACGTGTGAATGCCAAATGATTTTCAAATCTATATCTATAGTACTTTACAGGGTTGAGTGGCTTTATACTTAGCATTCATGCTAACAGGTTTATTTTCTACTTGTTTTTATAACCCCTTTCAGGTGGGCCCAGTGTTTGAGCGCGCGCGAGATAGTATAGTGCATAGATATGAGTTGTTAGATTCTAGTAGAGATTCTTTTTTGGATGTTGATGTTTAGATACTGATGTTTCATCTTTTATTGGTATTTGAACACCGGGATTTGTTCCCCAAGTATTAATGTTGTTTTTGATGAGCTTGACTCTAGTAGTTACCCTTTTGTAGCATGTGAAGTCACCATGAGTGATGACTGTGTCGGTGACACCCGACTTGTTGGTTTTGGTTGGATTTAAGTTAATTAATCTTATTTTTTATCCTGTTTAAAGTTAAGTATTTGGGATTTAGATTTTAGAAAAGCGGGGTGTTACACCATGTGCGTTGAAGAGCATGATGAGGCTGACGGTCTAAAAATGGGTTAGAGGCGGGTCCTGGTAGATTGTTGATCTTGATCATGAGTAGCTAAGCTTCTAGGGATTAGGATTGTGGTGTAGATTGCAATTGTTATGATTGGCTTGATTTGATTTGTGAAATTGTGGTGATTGAATGTTGTTGTCATGAATGTCTTGTTGTGGAAGATGATTTGCTTAGCATCCTTGGAGTGGCGCGCAACTCCATGGATGATCTTGGAGTTCTAGGCTTAGGCAAGAGATTGCTAAACCTAGGTGAGCCTCTTGATCTTCCTACTTTCCTCGCCCTAGATCCGAGAGGACATGGCCCGAGAAGAAATGTAGGCAAGGTGTTTGTTAAAATGCCTCATAGAGGATGTGTGTACTCGGGTGTCATGTCTACCTATGGGAGGCATATAGACCGAAATGGCTATGCACTAGCATGCCATTCCTCTTGACTTATATCACAACACGCAATCACCACCCAACCTTTGGAGTAGCTATTCACACATTGCAATTAACACACACAATCCTAATTCGCATTTCTTTCTATTGATTTACTTTCACTCGTGCCTTTCTTACTTTGTTTCCTTGTCTACCTCTACTTGATAATGAAATCCCTTGACCAAGAACCTCATGCCCAAACATCCTTACCATAACACTCTCTCAACACTTCCAAGTTATCACTCATTGAGTACGACACTCGGGGTGGTTCTCACTCCCGTTTTACATCCCTTCATTCATCTTCACGACCCTTCCACACCTACACTTTTGACAACGTGATATAAAATGAGAACCGTAACAAAATGCATTCGTCAGACGTAAGAATAGAGTTTACTGGTTATGAGGAAATTAGAAGTGAATGAAGACCCGGAAAGGGTGCAACTAATCATGACGGAATTCTGGGTAATGCTTCATAATATAGGGGGGTGGGGGACTAAGATTTGAGATGGTTATCGAGGCGATTGGCTCGTTCATGGGAAAGTTTGTTCGAGCGGATCCTAACAATTTGATGGGACATGGAGGAGTTATTATAGGGTCCATGTTGTGCTTGATGTCACAAAACCTTAGAAGAAGAAGATGAAAGTTAAGAAGGATGATGATGACTGGCAGTATATTGATTTCAAATACGATTGGTTACCGACATTTTGCTTCATTTGCGGGGTTATTGGACATAGCAAGAAGTTCTGTTCCAAAATCTTCCAAGGGATCGATCTTAATTTCTAAAGGCCTTGTGGGGCTTGGATGTGAGCTGGAGGTCGACGTGAAGTGCCGGCGAATGGACAAAGGTGGCTGGTTCCAGAAATGGCAAGTGAGCGTGGAAAATGGAAATCACCGGGATTGGAGGATAATCAGACGAATCGCAGAGATTATAGGCAGAATAAGGAAGGTACCATGCAAACCATGATGTCAAATGGAAAGAAATCATGTATAGAAGGTGAGTTAACGATGGTGAATATGGGGAGGAAATCGGGGGAGGGGGAACCCAGTACAATGGGACGCATAATTATGGGCTGGAAAAGGATAAGCCCAATGTCGAACCCAATATTATGATCTTGGACCAAAAGAGATGTAGGACGGATGAAAACAATGTTAAGAATGACAATGGGGATACAATGGGCATGGACATTGAACGTGGCTGTTCAAAAAATGGGTTTCCGGCGGGCTTTGCGGTGCAAGCCCGCTAAGACAAATGAGTTGCATTGCTTGGAATTGCTGTGGGCTTGGAAACCTGACGACAATTCAAGTTCTTGTGGACCTTGTTCACACAAAGCGACCAAGTGTGTGTGTTTTTTTTTTTTGTTTTTTTTTTATGGAAACTTTGATGGATTCGAACAAGATGGAGAATATTTGCATTAAGTTGGGATATAAAAACATGTTTGTTGTGAATAATATGGGGCACAGTGGGGTCTGGTAATTTTTTGGAAAAAAGAGATTGAATTACAAATAACTAGGTATTCAAATCATCATATTGATGCAATCATACGTATGGAGGAAAGCAAACCTATGTGGCATTTTACGGGATTCTACGGATGTCTAGAACGTAGTAGAAGAAGAGAGTCGTGGGCATTACTCAAGGTACCTTTCTACCCATTAGGCAATATAGAACACTAAGTAGATGGTAGCTTAGGGGTAGCTTAGTCTTTTCCAAGTATGAATTAGTTGTAACGACCTTTACCGCCATATTGCTGAATATATCTTTTGTACCATCACCTTCCAGTAAGTTATATCTCATTCTTCTCAAAATGCATTATTCAAATTTCTCTCCCAACTAACTCTCTGCTTCTTGCCTCATCATGGTATCAAAGCAGCGACGAGCTAGCTACGCTGCCGCGATGTCTAGTACTAGAGAGTCCAGTCAGAGGACTCATCCAACCACGCCGATCGTCCAGTTTCCGGTTTGCGCTTCTCCGGCAGGCAATCCGTAGAGGAACCTGACTCCATAGAGGAGTAGCAACACAGAGGACATAGAGAATCCTCTCCATTTCAACAGCAACGAGAGTCCTAATGCTGTCCTCGTCAGCCCTCCCCTCACTGGCAGCGCCAACTACGGTACTTGGAGTATTTCCATGCGCGTTGCTCTAGAAGTGAAAAAGTAGTACGGCATCATTGACGGAAGCATCACCGCATCGAACCGATCGCACCACCAATACGCTGCATGGAGGCGATGTAACCTTATGATTTGTTCCTGGATCTTCAAATCAGTTCATCTGTCCATTGCGCAGAGTACCATGTATATGGACAAAGCTAAGTGAGATCTGAAGAAGAGATTTACTTAGCAAGATCCGCACCGAATTTTAGCCTTGCAGAGTGAGATCTACACCTTGAAGGAAGGAAACCTCTCAGTGAATGAATACTACACCAAATGTCGAACTCTCTGGGAGCGGATGAACGAATTAAGGCCGCTTCCAGTATGCAGATGTGATCCGCGGTGTTCATGTGATCTTCTTGACGAAATAAGGAGTGAACGTGAAGTAGACTAGATCATCAGATTCCTCCAAGGTTTGAATGATGAATATAATTCTCTTAAATCCGGTGTGTTAGTTCTCGATCCTTTGCCAGATATCCATAGAGTGTTTGCCATGGCTGAAAAGTTTGAAAGGTAGTTGAACATTGCGAACCTGAGCGGCAGAGAGATCAACCACGCTAATGCCGTGCAAACTGCTCAAACCACTACTGAGGATGTCGTTGCAGCTGTTAACTACTTCAACATCAAGAAAAATATGAACAATAATGGTGGAAACAAGGCTACCAAGTGCACGTTTTATGGCATGAGTGGCCATACTGTGGAGAAGTGCTATAAAAATCACAGGTATCCGCCCGACTGGGAGCTAGGCTACAAATCAAGAGGAAAGCAGTAAGTCGTGGCGGCCTCGGTAGGTGGATAATTAATACTCATATTAATTCAATTACTTTGGAATCTTCTACATGGATTTTGGATTCAGGTGCTACTGATCACATAGCATGCTCTTTAGATCTATTTGATGATTATCATGCTATTGAAGGGGCAGTGGTTAATCTACCAAATAGAAGGCATATTGCAGTGGAACATGTGGGGAAATATAAGGCTTAATGATGACTTGTGGTTGAGAAATGTCCTACACATTCCAACCTTTCAATTCAACATAATATCTTTTAGCAAATTCCTTCAAGATTCATCTTATACTCTAATCTTTGCCTCTGGTCATTGTCTACTTCGGGGAAACATGGGAAGATGATTGGTTTTGCTAAGGAAGAAAATGGCCTATACTTGTTGCTTGAACCACTAGAGAATCATATGACATCATGTACTCATTTTGCTATGCCTTGTAGTGTTGAAGTTTGGCATCAACGGTTGGGACATTTTCCCATAAATAAAATGCACCATTTACATGATTTCTCTGTGCCTAATACTAAGAGTCTAGCATGTGATACCTGCCATTTTTCCAAGAACAAAAGATCCCATTTCCCTCTAAGTAGCTCAATGTCAAAAACGTGCTTTTAACTCATACATGTTGATATTTAGTGGCCTTTTATAGTTCAATATTTGGGAGGTGAACGGTATATTTTTAACCATTATTGTTGACCATTCAAGGTATACGTGGTTCCACTTAATGAGGAGTAAATCTAAGACTCAAGAGCTGATTAGGAAGTTTCACAAGTTTGTTAACACACAGTTTGAACTATCCATCAAAATCATACGTAGTGACAATGGGGTGGAGTTCAACATGTTGATTTTTTTTATGAGCATGGCATTGTCCACCAACGATAGTGTGTGAACACACCTCAACAAAATGTAGTAGTGGAACGCAAACATCAACACATACTAAATGTAGCTAGAGCTCTTCGATTCCAGGTAAATCTTCCCTTGGAATTCTGGGGGCAGTGGGTTTTACACGTTGCATTCCTTATCAATCGTCTTCCATCCCCAGTCACTGAATGGTTATGTTTGAACCAGAGATTGCATGTGAAGAGCCCTGATCTCAGCAACATCAGAGTGTTTGGATGTCTATGCTTTGCTTCCACTCTGCCTCATTCACGGCACAAGATGGCAGCACGAAGCAGAAAAGGTGTCTTCATTGGAATTCTTGCAAATATTAAAGGGTATCTGGTGTATGATATACATGTGAAGTCAGTATTCATTTCGCGAGATGTAGTGTTCTATGAAACACAATTTCCCTTCGGCAAGGAGGTTTCGTACTCAGCTAAAAGTCCTTCACCAGCAGCTGGACCATCACTCACTAACATCCTCATATCTAATTGTGAGGAATTTATGTGACACCCCGTAATCCAAATTCAATTAAGGGATTAATTATGTAATTAATCCTAAACCAATTGGTAATTAAATTCCTTAAATTCCTGAAAATTCAATAGTCGGGGACTAGTAATTGACTAGTCAACCCAAAGTCAAGGTTGTACCTTAAGCTTTGTGAGTAGTTCCCTTGTTCCCTAACACCTCTTCATTTTAGTAAGGGTATTCATGACATTTCACCTTGTGTTAGTAATGCAAGCTAACCTAGTAGACACTCCTCATTCTTTCTCCTTACACTTCCTAAACTTGAGCTCTCCCTTCTCTCTAAAAGTTAGATAGCTTTTCTTCCAAGCCAAGTTGGAGCTTTGTCAAATCCTCAAAGGTTGTCTCCAAGATTCTACCTTTCATACATTTGAGCATCTAGGAGGGTAAGATCTATGTTCATCTTGTGTTTTTAGTGTCTTCTAAGGTGTCTTTTCTTAAAGATAGAATCTTTATGATCTTTTGGTGTGTTCTTGAAGTGGGTTTGGAAGGTGAGCCATAGTAGGAGCTTTGTGAAATGTTAAGTGAAGGTTTTTGTCTACAAGAGGTAACCCATGCTCTACAAAACCTATTTTGCTTACCTATTTGATGAGTTCTTGGATTCTACATATGATTTTGCTATGAAATGTGAGTGTTTATGCATTGTCTTGTGAAAATGCATATCTAGAGCTTGTGTTTAGGGTTCATGTGTGCCATTGCTTGGCTATTCCTTTGATTCAAGTCATTTTGTTGTATTTGGTGAGTTTTGGACTTGAATTTGAGCTTGGTGTTGAAAATCCCCGAAGGGATTATTTTGGGCACAGGAGTGTACCCGCGGGCGGAACGGCGGGCAATGGCCTACTCGCCGCCCCACCCGCGGGGAACATGGCTTGTGGGTGTTGGTACCCGCGGGCGGAACCACGGGTGGGGGCCTACCCGTGGGTCCACCCGCGGGGTACAATATGGTGTTGTTTGGGGATTTGTTCCCCGTGATTCTTTTGACTCGGTATTTGGTCTTTTGACTTCCCGATGTTCTTTTGTGGAACTATTTGAGTGTCTTCTTGATGTTTCGTATGTCTAGAACTATATGGTAGGAATCCAAGTAGGTTTTGGTTTCTTGAATGGTGCTAAGTGTTCAACTTTGTGATTCGTTGAACCGTGATGAGTCTTGTGTGTTCTTCGGAACTACGTTTGGTTTACCCGTTAGATAAGCATGCAAGTTCGGTGTTTAAATGCTAGCGTATGTGTTGTTTGTACCTTCTTATTGGTTGATGATAACTTGTGTTAATCATCGTTGTTGTTGGACTATGATCCATTCCTTGATTGAGTATGGTTTCATATCTTCGTTGTGATCCATTGATTGATTCCTGTTGAGGTGTGGTGTGTGTGGCTGTATCTGGATTGCACGATTAGTGTTATGGGACACTAGTCACCAAGGTATGTCAGTGGTCCTCGTGGTGGCCATGACGTGATTATGGAGTTTGTGACCTGTGTGTCGGGTTCACGTATTTTGGAGAGGCGTGTGTCGCCGTGCGTGTGATCGGTACCCTCGTGTACTATGAATTGGTGGAATTTCGTTGGTGGTTTGTCGGAGAGGAGACGACGGTCCTCAGAGGAATAAGGTTGGACTTGGTGTACAGGGCTCCTGGAGGTAAATGTTGGAACTAGACATAAGGTGGGGGGTAGCCATAAGGTTAGAACCGGGCATAAGGAAGGCATATCAATTTGTGACATGTGTTGTCACGAAGGCTTGTGTAGCCGTTGTTGTGAGTTTCTCTTCTTGTGACGTGTGTAGTCACAAAGGCATGTGTTGCCATTGGTTGTCTCCTTATTTCTCTTGTGTTATGCATGTCGGGTGTTAATCTACTATGTGACGGTAGATTATACCTTGAGCCTTTCTTGTGAGTCGTTGTATCTCGTGTGGTCTTGGGATGTGTTCCCTTACCTTGTTGTGAGTGTTTAGAGTTTCGCAAATGATTTTACATACGTATAGCCTATCTGTGTATGATATTTCACATGTATTGGTGGGTTACCAGTATTATTCGCTGACTGGGCGTCGTCCCATCTTTTATGTGTTCTTTCAGGTGATGTGTAGACGTGAGCGCGGTCTAGAACATGCTAGTGTAGTTCCCTTTGTTTTGGTTGTTATGGCCTGTGTGCCAAGGATAGACTTTAGTACTTTGGTTATGTATGGATTTTAAATTATGAATCATGCAGATGTTGGCCTGTGCGTTCACCTCTGGGTGAGCGTGGCATAGCACCCCTTTCGTTTCCAGTTTATATAATCCTTTTTCAGTCTTCCGCTGTGTTTGATCTTTTGTTTAGTTATCTGCATGTTTAAGGCTTAAATTAGCATGGAAATTAGGGGGTGTTACAGTTGGTATCAGAGCCTAGGTTGTTAGAGTCTAGACTTCTAATTGGCTAAGTGTGGTTTGAGACCTTAAAGTGAACTTAAGAATCTAAGTGTTAGGCTTAGGACTTTAGGTTGCGCGGTGAGTTGAGCGTTGCTTGCAGTTGTTTGCTTGTTTGTTGTCTTTTTGGTAACCGTGTTGTTGTTGTAGAAGCTTTGCGATGCCTCCTCATCCACGTGCGCGTACCCCAGAGACCCCGACGAATGAGCAGCTTGCCTAGAACCTGCAGCAGTTGATGCAGACGATGCACTCCTACGTCAACAAAATCCCCATGCAACGACACTTGTAGCATAGATGGAGAAAATATAACCAGTTCCAGGCAATGTTTGTTTGATCCCTGCTGCACAGCCCAGAAGGTCAACCAGACAACGTCAAATCCCAAGCAAACTACAAGATTATTATTGTGAGGCAGTGGTGCAAAACAGAACGTCACCCCATGTTTTCTCTAAGGTAGTCTCCTATAACGGTCTCACTCATCCTCACAAAATGTTTTCAATGGCGGTAACTACTATAGATGAGCCTAGGACGTACAACCAAGCCATTAAACACGACTGTTGGAAAAAAGCAATGAATGTAGAGATCACAGCCTTACAGGAGAACAAAACATAGGAGCTGACCGACCTTCCCTTGGGAAAAACACCTATAGGGTGTAAATGGATATATAAGATCAAGCTTAAAGAAGATAGAATAGTAGAAAGATACAAGGCGAGGCTCGTGGCAAAAGGATACACACAATAACTCGGGGTGGATTATCTTGAAACTTTCTCACCAGTGGCAAGGATAACCACAATCCAGCATTCCTAAGTCTGGTTGCGTCTAGAGCTTGGTGTATTCATCAAATGGACATCAATAACGCCTTTTCACATGGAGGCCTAAATGAGGAAGTGTACATGGTTCTACGACCCAAATTTCAAAGTGAAAAGCCGAATCAAGTCTGCAAATTATTGAGATCCTTATACAGCCTCAAACAAGCAAGTAGGTAGTGGAATGAAAAGTTAAATGCAGCATTGCTTCGTATTGGCTTCAAGCAGTCTCCCATCCTTCACCAAAGGGGTCAACACCAGTTTTATTGCTCTGTTAGTGTATGTCGATGACATCATAGTGGCTAGTGCGAAAATGGATCTAATTTAGGAGCTCAAACAGTTTTTGGATAGTGCCTTCAAAATTAAGGACTTAGGAAGTCTAGGCTATTTCCTAGGAATTGAAGCAAAACACTCAGCAGATGGATTAAACATATGCCAATGCAAAAATGCTTTGGAAATATTGGATGAAGCTGGCTTTCTTGGATGTAAGCCTGCATGCACGCCAATGGTTCAAGGCTTAAAACTAACTCATGATGATGGAAATCCCATTGATGATCCTAGCAGTTACATATGTTTGGTGGGCAGATTACTATATCTTACAGCCACGAGGCTCGATATCACTTATGTCGTTCAACAGCTAAGTCAATTTGTTGACGCTCCTACAAACAAGCACTTGTTAGTAGCTCATCGAGTCTTAAGATATATCAAAGCCTCACCTGGTCAAGGCCTTTTCTATCCCAGTAACACATTCCTGCAACTCCAAGTGTTTTCAGACTCGGATTGGGCTACATGCTTTGAGACTTAGAAATCCATCACTGGTTATTGTATGTTTCTAGGACCTGCATTGATCTCATGGAGGTCCAAAAAGTAAGCCACGGCTTCAAGGTCATCATCTGAAGCAGAATACCGTGAGCTAGCCTCCACAGTTTGCGAGGTTCAATGGCTTACCTATCTTTTCCATGATTTACAAATCAAACTGACTAGGCCAGCAACTGTTTTCTGCGACAACAAATCCGTAGTTGCCATAGTGGAGAATCACGTGTTCCACGAACTCACGAAGCATATTGACATTGACTGCCATATTGTTCGAGAAAAGCTAACTCAAGGGTTGATTAAGCTCTTATCAGTCTCGTTTTCAAATTAGGTGGCTGACGGATTCACCCAGCCTCTCCCAGCATCGCCATTTCAGAGCTTCAAGTCTAAGCTGGGCATACAATACTTGAATGCTCCAGCTTACAAGGGGGGGGGGGGTATTAGGCAATTTAGAACACTCGGCAGATGATAGCTTAGGGGTAACTTAGTCTTTTCCAAGCATGAATTAGTTGTAACGGCTTTTACCGTCGTATTACTGCATATATCTTTTGTACAGTCGCCTTCCAGTAATTTGTATCTCATTCTTCTCAAAATGCATTTTTCAAATTTCTCTCCCAACTAGCTCTCTGCTTCTTGCCTCATCACTACCTATGTTAATATTTCTTGGTTTATTATGGGGGATTTTAATGACTTATTGTTAAAAGAAGACAAGAGGGGTAGTCATCCACATCCGGATTTCCCTATTGAGGGATATCAGTTTATGTGGGAACGTGGCCGAGGGACTCTGGCATGGGTGGAGGAGAAATTTGATAGAATCCTGGTTAATGAACCTTGGATGCAGATGTTTGGGGAAGCTAGAGCAACATCATTGATAACTAGCTACAATGATCATCTCTTGTTGCAGCTTATTCTAGAACATACGAAGCCTCATCAAGTGCGAATGAGATTCATGTTTGAAAATGTATGGATGGAGAGGATAGGCGCTTGGAAGTCATTACAGAAAGCCGGGATCAGTCACTAGGAATGGATATCATTGATAGACTCTATAAATGTGGACTGCATATTGGTAGATGGGGAAAAACCTACCTCAAGGATTTTCATAAATGTATTAGTGAATGCAAGTGTCGGTTATAGGCTCTTAAAAGTAGACGAGATATGGGTGGTGTGAGGGAGTATAAGGAAGTAGAGAGGGAGCTTCTTAAACTACTTGATACATAAAATACTTTTTGGAGACAAAGAGCAACAAAACACTAGTTCAAGGGGGGTGATGCGAACATGGAGTTTTTGCACAACTCAGTAAAGGCTAGACAAAGACGAAATAAAATTAAGAGGCTAAGGAGTGCGGATAAACGGATGGTGGAGGATCATCGAGGTATGGGTGGGGTGATAGCTTGGTACTTTGAAGAGCTGTTTGCCAGTAAACAGGAATCTATTTGGCCAGTAATTAACTGTGGGCGAGAAAATTATTCATGACCAGAACTGAAGATTAATGAGGCTAGTGACTAGTGAGGAGGTTAAGAAGGCGGCATTCTATATGCACCCTGATAAATCACCTAGTTCGGATGGATTAAAACCTGGTTTCTTTCTACAGTATTGGGACATTGTTGACCCTGAGGTTTTCTTATTTGTAAGGAATTTGATGAACTCTGGATCATGCCAAGTCATGTAAATAAGACGTATGCCATTCTCATCCCGAAGAAGGATAG
Organism: Ipomoea nil; assembly: GCF_001879475.1. NCBI lineage: Eukaryota > Viridiplantae > Streptophyta > Magnoliopsida > Solanales > Convolvulaceae > Ipomoea > Ipomoea nil. The sequence continues at coordinate 2,736,681 of NW_017619207.1, read as the reverse complement.
ACCAGAGAATATGCAAGAGCTCCGACCGATTGCTTTATATAATGTATTGTATAAGATTGCGACAAAAGTGTTGGCTAAACGAATGAAGCCCCTACTCGATATTGTTATAACAGAGAAGCAATATAAGTTTGTGCCTGGAACGTTGATTACATACAACATAATGTTTGTGTTCGAAGCGCACTAGTTCTTGAAGTGGAAGACGCAAGGTAGAGAGGGTGTAGTGGCCTTGAAGTTGGACTTGAGTAAGGCATATACCCATGTACAATGGCAATGCTTGGAAAGTCTCATTATAAAGTTGGGATTTAGCGTGAGATGGACTGGTCTGGTAATGCAATGCGTTTCTACAGTGAGTTATTATGTGCTTCATGAAGGAAAGGCACTAGGGCCTATCATACCAACTAGAGGAATTCGCCAGGGAAAACCTTTATTACCTTACTTGTTTCTTCCAATAAGTGAAGGGCTAAGTGAAATGATTGAGTGGGAGGTGAAGAGTGGGTTTTTGCATGGACTAACTATTGTAAGGAGAGCTCCGACTTTGACTCATCTATTGTTTGCTGATGATTGTTACCTATTTTTCAGGGCAAACGAGCTGGAGGGGCATGTAATACGGCAAATACTAGAGGATTACGCCAATGTTACTGGGCATCCTATGTGGGAGAGATGGAATTTCGGCGTCTCCATGATTTTAATATTGCTTTAGTTGGAAAACAAGTATGAAGGTTGATTAGTAAACCAAATTCTCTAGTTGTTCGATTATACAAGGCCAAATATTATCCCCATGGGTGTTTTCTTGATGCAAAACAAGGCAATAATCATTTGTTCATATGGAGGAAACACAAGAAATTATGAGAAAGGGCTGCAAATGGCAAGTGGGAGAAGATAAAAAACATTAAAGTTTGGGGAGATGCTTGGCTACCAAGTGATTTGCACCCTAGAGTTGTTACGGAGAAACCTGAAGCTATGCAAAATCCTTCTGTAAGTAGTTTAATGATGCCATGTGGTACTAAGTGGAATAAGGAGTGCGTGATTGATATATTGGACTAGGAAGATGCTATGCTAGTTCAGAACATACTGCTTAGCAAAAATGCGCATAAGGATGTTATCATATGGAGATGGGAAGAGAAATGTGATTATTTTGTGAGAAGTTGCTACAAAAATATGTTTGATTTTACAAATGATACCAGTATGTTAAATTGGAATAGCTTGTGGAACTTGGATATCCCTCCGAAGGTTAAATCATTCTTATAGCAACCCTTTGCTCGAAAGTCTTCCTACAGTAGATGCACTGAGTGTTGAAAGAGTGCAATGAGAATCCATGTGCAAGCTTTGTGCAGGAGTATTGGAGTCGTCCATGCATCTTTTTGCTCAGCATGAGAAGCGAAGGAGTGTTGGGCTTTGCTTCCGAGTCTGATCATCATAGCTACGGCATGTGACAATATAATAGAGTGGATAAGATGTTGGGAAGACATTCAAGGTAGAAGGCTTAGTCTACCTTTCAGAATCAGTTTAGTTCCTTGTCCACTTAATTAGGGAGATCATGGAACGTGTCTTTACATCCCTATTCTTGTATCTTTCATTTGTGGCCGAAAATGAAGGTGGTTATTGGCTAATTACTATATAAACAGTGCCCCATCAGTATGAAAAGGCACACTAAAAACTAAACCACTTGATTACATCATCATTCTCTCGTGGTCCTTCTACGTCCTTTCTATCATAAGCTCCGTCTGAGCACTGAGCCAGGTTCGTCAACGCCTAACAAGTGTAAAGTTGTTCGTAGAACGTCTGTGTTACCCGTCGGGAGCATACCGGATATTTCAAACTGCACCATCTCCAGCAATAACGCTTTTAAGGCAGTTTTATTATAACACGGCACAAACTCTTTTCCGCTCTAGTTTGTTCACCTTCTTTCAGAAATATTGCCAGCCTTTGTTGACATTGCGTATATTTTCCAACAGTTAAAAGCGTTATTCTACAGTAACAGTCAACTTTTTAGATTTATGACTCCTTCTTTCATGCCCGATCTATCCAAGATCACTGCCCTTGATGGGAAAAACTACAAGCGGTGGACTCGAAGAATGCTTATCATTTTCGAAAAGCTAAAATTGGTTTATGTATTGTTTTCAGATGCACCAGAACCTACTCTAGTAGTGTTCCCGCTTCTTGGTCCTAGAGAAGGTAGCCTTGAACCAGATTACAATCCTGGTCAAGAATCCAGAGAAATTAGCCCTGAAGTAGACTACACTCATGGTCAAGAGCCGGGTGTAACCCCAATGCAGTTTAAAGATGACAACGTGGCAGCCAGAGGATACCTTTTGTCACAAATGAATGATAAATTATTTGACATCTATGTCAAACAAGACTTGACAAAATTAATAGTGACATACACAGAGATAAGTGAATTATTATTATACACATATATGAGCGTTATGATTTTGTTGTGATAGAAGTGTTGATTTAACATTACTAATAAGTGATTAAATCATCAATCTGATTTAAAGCTCATTGTGGATATATTGCAAACATTGTACTGTTTAACGAGATACATATATATTTTACAGTCACATGAATACATGATCTTAAATATTTGAATTATGTACTGAGATTGTTTGTCAAACGTGATAAGCATATATTAAAGGCTTTATACATATTGTGGTGGTAGCATGGAAAGGTCATCGTTCTTGAATACTTTGTCTTGGAAGGTGGTTTTTAAGTAAACTTCGGTTTCATCGCTCGACCTGGGAGTTTTTAAGAAGTAGGGTGTTGATCATGCATACTAGTTGAAGCGCCACTTGATCTTCACCTGAAATGAGGTTGACTTTCATATGTTATTAAACAATCAAAGCCTTGCAATAGAAATTGTTGAAGTATTGCAATAATAGTGTTGATCTGCATTATATGAATGCTTTATATGAGTTATTGAATTTCCTCAAGTGGAGAAAAAAAATTGTGAAGTTGGAATAACTTTGAATGTTAAAGTTATACAAGTGGAATTCACCTTGTTGGAGTTTATGCAGACAGATTATTCTATAATAAATGCCAGTTTGTATGTATTCTTTGCGTATGAGATTAATTTCTCTTAAGAATATTATGTGAAATTTGTGATTATGTTGTTCAACATGAAGTAGCATGCAAGCAACATTATCTACATGAAATAAGCATTTATACATATGATCTAAATCTTAGTTGAGAAAAGTATTAGTAATTGCCGCTCTATGGGGGTAATTAGCCCCTTATATTTTCACCAAAAGTTTCTCTATGGTACTAAGAATAACGATAAAAGAGAATGTTTGATGTTAATCATGAAAGCCTCAAGTGATTATCTACGAGTAAACAAAGCACTCATCAAAGTGTATGTAAGTTTGATCAAGAGGATCAACTTACTTGAAGGCTAATTATGAGGATTAGTCATTGAATTATTGATGAAATGACTTATAACCTAAGAAGTGATGAATTCATGGTGGATTCTCACTTGTGTGGTCAAACGAAACTTTGGAAAGAGTCATGATACAGTATATACGGCAATATACGTGTACTGTACTATGGGTAAGGATACTAAGCTCGAGATTCCCTGAAAGATCAGGGTGTTCCGAGCGTATTGTATAAGTGTGAGTCAGTCCAAAAAATCCCTTCTTCAAGCAATAAATGCGGTACTTATAGGAGAGGAAGGGGATAAAATCCGGGCCCTCGGCATGGAGGGCACGTGGCACGCATGCACGGGCTACGGTTGGGGCTGAAAGGGTACGTGACCCCTATAGCCATACTTTTGACAATATCCCTTGCGTAACCAGTCTAGGGCTCATCCGCTCGGTACCGGTCTATCAAGCCGGTCCTACGCGTAACCTAGGAAGACCCTTAGACCCGCTCAAATATGTGGTTGGTCACCGAAAAGGTCAGGAACCCGAGGCTACGTTGGTCGAGGTCAGGATGTGATCTGCGAGGTCGAAGGGTCCAATACTGATCACCGAGGATACGGTCTGATAATAACCCTATCACATAGTCCCCCTAGCCCGGAGCCTGACGATGGTCGGGGAGGAAGGGTTCAAGATACAACTAGCCCAAGTGCTTCGGCATGGATCAGGTGCGGCGCGAACCCAAATTTGGTAGCGTGAACCACTGTTGATCGGGCCAATTAGAACATGCGTTAGATGATGGCTCGCATGGGGATCTGGGCGCATTTTCAAAATTTGAAACATTTTTTCCCGCCGAATGCCTCCTATAAATAGGGCTGTCTAGAGGGTCCCATTACGTGTACTACTTGCTCGCTCGAAGACCGGACGTTCCCGATCGTTTCTCTCTTTCCAAAAACAGTTCGCCCGAATACCTGCGCTCGAGACTACTCACGCTACTGATAAGCCACCGACCGTTGCCTTTTACTAAATGCTAACGGTTTTGTACACTTATAATGCCCAACTGCATTTTGCCCGAGGTCTTCGCCCGGGCCCTAAAACTAAAACGTCCTCCTGTACTCATTTAAAGGAGAAGAAATGACGAGCTCCAATAGTCAAAACCTCTTAGTTCAGGATTATGATGACGTTGCTGAGGTCGAGCCCGACACTACCCAGATGGAAGAGTCCTCGGTGCAAGAGACCAGGGGTCAGCGTGGGAGAAGTGTCTCACGTGTCAGTAGACAGGGTCGGATTTTGAGCATCCCCCTACCCGATCAGCTGAAACAAGAGAGGCGGGGACCTCAGGCCGGGAAGCTAGTCAGCACGGGCGTGGGAAGTCACCTCGGGTCATGGTCATCGCGCTACACTTGACGCTTTCCCCCACCTCGGTTGACCGATACTCTCATGGGTAATCCTTTCCCTCCCGCCTCCGATACCCTGGGCTCTTGGGAGGATAAGGTGTTTCTGGAAAGCAAAGTCGTTGAACGACAACCATGCTTGCTTACACTGGTCGAGGTAGAGGAGGCCTCGACTCTCCTGACTGGTCAGGTCCGATTTAACACCCGCAGGTCATTGGGGAATTTCATGGACCAGACCCAAGGCAACTGGCTCGGGATCCACATTGATTCGTCTTCGACTGCTCGAGTACCCCGTGCTAAATCCGCACTAGGAGGGAAGAAGGCCGCTACTTCGGCTCCTGCCCCTATCGATCCGGTTGTTCCCCTGACCACCTCGACGACCAAACAAGTAGCCAGCTCGGGCCAAGTCCTCCAAGTCATCCTGGCACCCAGCAAGAGGGGTAAGGAGAAAGCTCTGATTTCCGACGTCGAGGAGGTAGCTCCTCTTAAGCGCCACTGGTGCAACAGCCCACCGGCCTAGACCCCGATCGTGGATGTCCTGTTGGGCGGGGAACACGGCGAAAATTGATTGCTGTAATTTGGGGCAAACAAATAATACCCGGAGTATTCGGGTTGTCGAACCACAGAGAGGTGGTGTACTAATCACTAGCTACTAGGTTACTCATATGAAACTAGTCCGAACAAAACTTAAAGGTTGATTGATTGCATAAAATAACAAGCAAAATAAAATAAGTAGCAAGGTTTTGTAGACAATAGAGCAAAATAGGATTCTTGGGATCACAATGTTTAATCACCTAGTGCCAATTAACGTTTGTAATATTTGGTTAAAGAGATCTAAGCTTAATATTACAAACGTTAATTGGCACTAGGTGATTAAACATTGTGATCCCAAGAATCCTATTTTGCTCTATTGTCTACAAAACCTTGCTAAGAATCATACTCCCCTAGATCAAATCTAAGAATACATGCTGAGATCAAATAGGACTTTATTAAGCTTGTAATGGGGCTACGGGTGATGGCTAACAAAGAAGTGATATGGAAAAATTAATCAAAAAGAGAGTATGTCACAATTTATCTAAACTTTTCAAAATTTGGAAGAGATGAGATAATCATAATTCCAAGGAGAAAATTTCTTTTAAGAACTTAGCAACTCTTTGGTAAAGTGAGGATCCAAACTCAAAAACTTTCAATCTCTTTTTTTTTTTTTTTCATTCTTTTCTTTGTCTTTGGACTTCTTTTGGATATAGCAAGATAATTTTAATCCAAACTTTCATGACCTCCACACTTGAACATTTGTAACACTAGCTGCTTTTTTTTTGTAGCACAACTCCATAAAAACTCTTCTTACAGAAAGGATAAAGATAAAAGTTTCATTCTCTCAAGGGTGGATGGGAAATATTTGGCCAAGGGCTAAGGGTTATAATAATGGGGTAAATCAAAGAAAAACAATCACAAAGAGGGGATAAGTGCTTAGCACTTATTTGAACAAACAAAAGGCACAATGGGGAAACGAAGGATAAAAATATATATATATAGGGACAGGTTTAAAGGCTATGGCTAAACAATAATGGCCTAAATCACTTCAAAACATGCAAAACTTAGACATCACTTAGGGAGTAATGAGGCAAGTTCTAGCAAAAACACCCATGACCGGAATCTCACATAAGCCTTCACTAGCAATGCAAAACACAAGATCAAGGATTAATCCAATTATTAAGTGGTTAACAAAGCTATTGGCAAGGGAATAGATCAAATATGTGTTATACCTCAAATCATCCATCACAAATTGAGATGCAGCAAGCACCACTAAAACAAACCACAAACCAACAAGAGAGAGTAATTGTAACTGCATGCTAAGACAAGTAACTTATTCACCAAAAATAGCATATGAGTCATCCAAGCAAAAGCAAAAATTTTTAAAATTTAGAAATATCCCCAAATTAATGATTCCTCCCCCCACACTTAAAACTTTGCATCGTCCCTGATGCAAAAGAAAAGTAGAACAACAGAAAAGAGAAAACTAAAAAGCAATAAAATAATCACGAACTAGCAAGCAATAAAACTAAATAAAATGAATCTAGAAAGCAATAAAATTAAAATAGAAAGCAATAAATATGAAAGAAATAAAAGATAACATGAGGTGCCTCCCATGAAGCGCTTAGTTTAACGTCGCTAGCTCGACCTAACCTGGTTATGGAGTGCTCATCCTGGTTGATCCGCGAGTTTGATCTCATCACCCCATAGACTCTTCAAATGCAAATACTCATCATGTGACACCTTGAGAGTAGGATCGATGTGCAAGATTGACTTGCACTCAATGATTTTTGGCTCATCAAGAACATTAAATTCCACCTTTTCCTCCCCAAAGTCAAAAATCATGGACCCTTTCCTTGCATCAATCATTGCTCCAATAGTGGCTAGGAAGGGTCTCCCCAAAATGAGTGGAACGTCTAAGTTCCTTTGGACATCTATCACAATAAAATCACAAGGCACAAAATACTTGTCCACACGAACTGGGACATCTTCAAGGATTCCAATAGGCTTAACGATGGATCTGTCCGCCATTTCTAAGGTGAATTGGATTGGTTTTGGTTTTCCCAACCCTAACCCTTGACAAAGAGTAAGAGGCATAACACTCACACTAGCTCCTAAATCACAAAGGGATCCCTTTAAAGGTCGGCCTCCAATCACACAAGGAATTGTGAACTTCCCCGGATCTCTATGCTTAGGTATATTCCTCCCAATTCCCGGGGTCAACGCTTGATACTCTTGTGCCCCAGCTACCATCTCTCGTTCCCCATATTTCTTTTTCTTAGCTAGAATCTCTTTCAAAAATTTTCCATAAGAGGGAACTTGTGAAAGCAAATCAAGTAAGGGAACTGAAACTTTCAAACTTTCAACAATCTCCAAAAACTTTTTCCACCTACTTTCTTTTGTTGTTTCACGATTTTGAGGAAAAGGCAATGGGGGTACATACCTTCTCACAGGTTTCTCTACTTCCTTTTGAACTTGTGGATTATTTTGCACAGCAATTGGCTCATCTTCTATACCATCAAGTATCTCTTCAATCTTCTCCTCAACTGTCTTTTTAGGAATTGATGCTTTGATTGGAAGAGGTGGCTCTTCAAGTATTTTGCCACTCCTTGTAACAATTGCATTTACATGCTCCCTTGGATTTTCAGGCATAGCTGGCAACTTCCCTGTGACTTTAGTACTTGATATAGAAGGTTGATTTGCTAATTGCCTTTCAACCAGATTTTGGCGAGCTTCCATTTTATCCATCCTTTCTGTAATCTCTAACTGACATTTAATCAATTTTTCCAGCAAAGCGTCCGTATTCGATTGTGGTGGGGCCTCTGAAACGGGAAATTTAGATTGAACTTGAGTACCTTGATAACCCAGAGGACCTCTATTAACAAAGTGTTGAGGGTTGGCGGCTCCCACTGGGTTGCTCCATGAAAAACCGGGATGGTTCCTTGAATTATTAGGATGGTAGGTCCCTTGAGGTTGGTAAGACTGTTGATGAGGCCTATTATATCCCAACATATTAACTTGCTCCATAGAGGTTTGGGAGTTGAACTCGTCGATACAATCCCCTGAATTGTGATTTTGGCTGGTGATTTGGGCAAGTTTTTGAACCAAGGAGACCACATTATCCAACTTTGTTGACAAATCGGCTAACTGCCCCGCATCATGAATTCCTCCTACAAGCTTTTGTGGAGACCTCTCCGTGTACCAAGTAGATCCATTCATAGCAATTTTCTCCAATAGTTCCTCGGCTTGTGTTGGCTCTAGAATCATGAACGAACCACCTGAAGAAGCATCCACCAAAATCCTAGAATTATCCAGCAATCCTTCATAGAAAGACATCATCAAATCCCAACTCTGAAATCCATGGTGTGGACATTGCCTCTTCAATTCCTTAAATCTCTCCCAAGACTCAGTGAGGGACTCGGTTGCCAGTTGCTTAAAGTTTTGAATTGCCCTTCTCATCCGTTGAGTTTTGGAGATAGGATAGAACTTCTTCAAAAATTCTCCATGTAATTTGTCCCAAGTGTCAAAATGGTTATCTGGATGTGAGGATAACCAATCTTCAGCCCTGTCCTTCAGTGTAAAGGGAAAAAGCCTAAGTCTGACAGCATCTTGAGTGACTCCATTTATCTTGAAAGTACCACAAAGTCGTAGGAACTTGGTGGCGTGAGCATTGGGATCTTCCGTGGGCATCCCTCCAAATCGATCTGCCGCAGCCATGCTAAGTATGGCCGGATTGATCGCAAAGTTATTGGCCTCCACATTTGGAATATTGATGCTACCATGCTCCTCAACATCCGGAGCAAGGTAGTCAGACATTGATCTCCCTCCAGCTTGGTTTTCTTGTACCTGTGCCATCCTAGTTTGTTTCCTAAGGAACTTGGCTCTTTTCTCAATCTCAAGATTCAAAGGTAATAATCCTTCTTTCCCACGAGATCGTGTATGCATAAAAAGCCAAGTTCTTAGATTCAAAGCAAAATCACACTCAAGAACAAGGAACTTGTTATGGATTAGCAAATAAAATAAATAAATTAAATAAATAAAAGAAAAAATGAACTAGACTCCTAAAGTAAGACTTTCACTAATGTCAGTACGTAACGCCACCTCCCCGGCAACGGCGCCAATTTGATTGCTGTAATTTGGGGCAAACAAATAATACCCGGAGTATTCGGGTTGTCGAACCACAGAGAGGTGGTGTACTAATCACTAGCTACTAGGTTACTCATATGAAACTAGTCCGAACAAAACTTGAAGGTTGATTGATTGCATAAAATAACAAGCAGAATAAAATAAGTAGCAAGGTTTTGTAGACAATAGAGCAAAATAGGATTCTTGGGATCACAATGTTTAATCACCTAGTGCCAATTAACGTTTGTAATATTTGGTTTGGAATTAAGATTTGTATGGGAATGCAAAGTGGAATCGAATTACTCCCGTAATCTCTATTCCTAGTGAATTTCCACTCCCATGGCTTAAACACCCAATAAGATCAAAGATCAGCATTCAATTATTCCTAATTACTACCATCTCCCGATGAGCAATAATCTAGAATAAACTTCCCCTAATAAGTTCCCCTTTCCCAAGGACCAACCATTAGGTGCAATCGTGTGTGCCCTAATTTATGCCCCAACTCCCATTGGTGACACAAACATGACTGTGAAGCTAGTAATTTAGGCCTTTAACTACCAACAACAACAGATTAAAACAAGATTTCAACACAAATCATAAAACCAAACATAAATATATTAAGAAATTAACGAACTAGGCACATAGGTTCATAAACAAATTCACCCAAAAATCCCTAAGGAATTTAGCCGAGCATGGCTAAATTATACATAGCAAATATGAATAAAGGATTACAAATCATCAGAAGAGTACAAGAATTAACCAAGCGATTCTCCCAAATCTCCCTGGCTTCCTCCTTGCTTCCAAAGACGATTTGAGCCTCTTGATTTCTCTCTTTCTTGTCTACAAAGAACTCTAAAAATCTCTCGGTGTCTTCTTAGGGTTGAGGAAGGAGGGATTTTATAGTGGGTACAAAGTTGAGATGAAATAGGAATCTTGTACCAAATTGGACTCAAATTCTAATTCCTATATTTAAATAAAGAAATTGCCGTCTTTAATGATATTTAGAATTTGGAAGATTCCTTGAATTGCTAACTTTTAATATGGAGATATGAGCCTTGAAATCCATGCAATTGATATTAGGAAAAGAAATCTCGCGCTTGTATTGAATTTTGCCCAGCTGCGCCACTTTAGGCGTCTGTTTTTATCCCAGAAATAGACGCCTATTCTCTCGACGCGTCGAGAATTTTCTCCACGCGTCGAGACTTCCTGTGCGCGAATTAGTTAGCTACTGGAAAATTTCGACGCGTCGAGCCAAGGGCTCGACGCGTCGAGTCCACTGGGCCCCGAACTCATCCAAAATTGCTCCAAACTCATCCTTGAACTTCCCTTGCTCATAGAATTGACCTACAATGGTTCAAAAACACTAACAAACACCGTAAAACATTCAAAACAAGTACGAACCATAATTAAATGATAATAGCAAGGAAAACCTGTATTAAATAAGCAAAATTAAAGAACTTAATTACTATGATGATTCAAAATAACCATAAAAACAAGCACAGATGTGATAACATCAAAAATCAACAAGCTGATCCATCCAGGCGACGACATGCATAACTGGACGCCCGACCAAATTGCAAAACGGGGCGCTTAGGAACTAGTGTAGGTATATCTAACTCGCACCCGCCTTTACACTTTTTGCTCCGCTGATCTAACCGATTTCCCTATACAGCTACCCTGCGTCCTCACCACCCTCCACTGCCAGCCAAAAGCAATAGCGGAGATCGAGCCTTTAAAGAAAGTTATCTCCTTCTATGAAACTGAGATGAAGGATTCGAAGCGGTGGCTTAAGGTGGCAGTCGAGGTGAAGGATCAAGAGCAAGCCTCCCAGTAGGAATGAAGGGAATCCCGGCCCCGTTGTGCCGGGCGTGCTTTTATTTTGGAAAACTTAGGGAGCCCGGTCACTTTGTACCGGGTGCTTTTGTCGAAACAATGTTAATATTTCTATTTGGTTCAGCTTGTGCGAACATTAAGCTTTCACTTCTCGTTTTAACTTATCTGAGCTTTTACGCTTGGAATAGGCCAGGAAGTTAGATTGGGGACGCAAGGTCGAGTCGGCCTAGGACTATCCCTTACCCCCCTTTTAGCCCATGTGTTGTGAGAATCGTCAACACTGGAGATGGGTGTTCATGCAAACTTGGGAACGCTAGCCAGGGACACGAGCTCGAAACGAGCCGAGTTTTGATCACGACCATGCCTAATTATGGCTATTTGGTTAGTACCAGTTCTCCGAGCTACTAGTGTTGATTAGTGACTTGTACTTTGCTTTGGTATTGGCTTCAAGCAAGTCGTTCGGGCTTATTGACCTGTTCTAAAAGCTCGGTGTATGAACCTAAACGGGACTGTCAAGGTCACACAAATCGGGAGATTGAATTTTTAGGGAGATCTTCTGATCAAGTGTTACCAATCAAGATATTGGATTTTGCTCGCGGTCCAAGGACCATAGCTGATCGCGTAGCTCACAAGCGGGAACGCTTTTCTCCATGTCTTTTTCTTAAGCTAAACGGTCGTAGTTGGTTCGAGCTCAGTTAGCTTTGATTACCGCATTAACCATTTCGATGTGTTTTGTAAACCAAAAATTATTTGAACGGGGCGATTTCCCGTTTTGGTGCTCAGTTTGCGAACCGAGAGCTCCAGGCGAAGGGACGCTAGGAGACCTGAAGGTCTAACGGTAACGAAACCGGGAAGGTCACTTTGTTTGGGGAGGTCTTTAGTGAGCTCTACTGACCAAGGGAGTTGCTTTACCGATCCTATCAATGCGTAACCCCCAAGTCCCATTGTTGCGAGACTCGTTAACATAAGGGAATAAACGCGGTGGCTTCCCAAGGTCGTTCTATATATTGATTGCAGTCGAGAATTAGCCCGAATAATCCCACAGTGCAGGGGTAACAAAGGTTGCTCCGCCTACAAGATATCAAACCTTTAACACCCTAGAGGCGTCAAAGCTACCGATCCAGGGGCGGATTTGTAATGTAATTAGGCGATTACACTACTAATCAGAGGATTGAACATGTCGGGTCAGAGGTTCGACTGCGCGGGCTAGAATGCCTAATATATAGGGCTTAATGCCGGGACTTGATCCCGGTCTTATATGGATAATCCCATTCATAGATGGCTGGGGTCTGACCAATCCTTGCATGCTTGGAACCCGACATCTTTGATGCTGAAGTTGGTAGAGCGGGCGCTTTGTCCTCATTTCTACGGAACTGGAACGTGAAGTTTTTCGACATTGAGGTCGGTAGGGTGGACCATTGTCTTCATCGGTACGGAACCAAAAAAAAGTTTTTCGACATTGAGGTCGTCAGGCGGACCATTATCCTCATCGATATGGAACCGAAACATGATATTTTTCGACATTGAGATCGTAAGGCGGACCTTTGTCCACATTGGTATGGAACTGAAAACATAAAGTTTTTCGACATTAAGGTCGTAAGGTGGACCTTTGTCCTCATCGGTATGGAATCAGAAACATAATGTTTTTCGACATCGAGGTCGATGCGGCGGAGATCGCTTTTGCGGCGCCCATTCCGACTGTTTGTAACTCGAGCCGATCTTCATGCCTTCGTAAAAAAAAAAGGTGGAATACTTATATTACATCAGAACTTTGGAGCAAATTACAGATATCAAATTAGACTCGCCGGCCAGGTACATGCTACTACTAACTACTCCTAGTCGTCGATTACAAGGTAAAAATTCAAAATTGTAAGTTACACGCTCGCCGACCAAGTACATACTACTATCAGCTACTCCTGCTCGTTGATTACAAACCCATGCGTACTACTAAGAATTCCCTAAAGGTGAAACAGCAGCACGTGCTCGGAGTTCCAAGTTCGATCCACTAATCTGCCTATGGTGGTCTCCAATCTGTAAGTCCCCGGACGAATTACAACCGAGACGACATAAGGTCCTTCCCAATTATGCGCGAACTTACCGCCTTCTTAGGGTCAGCTAACTTCTTTTTCCTCAAGATGTAATCTCCATCCTGGAAATATCTCGGTCGGACCCGCGTATCGAGGCTCGATTTTACTCTTTTTTGGTACTTAGTAACCCTTCGGGCTGCCAAATCTCTCTTTTCTTCGACACATGTCAAGGTCGACCGCTTTAAGATGCTCGTTCTCCTCTGGATGGAATGCCCTTTCTTGGGAAGTCAGGATCCAAGCCTCTATTGGGAGCTTGGCCTACGCTCCATAGACCAGGGCAAATGGGGTTTCTCTAGTCGCCTCCCTCGGTGTTGTTTGATACGTCTACAGGATGTACGACAGTTCTTCCGCCCAACTACGATCGGCTGAATGCAGCTTCTTCTTAGGCCATCTAGGATCGTTCGGTTGGCATTCTCGACCTGGCCGTTCCCCTGAGGGTATGCCACCGAAGCCTGTATTGACTTGGTTCCTACGGTTGCAAGGAATTCTTGAAAATATTGTCCCTCAAACTACTTGTCGTTATCTGTCACCAGTTGAACGAGGATGCCAAACCGGGACACCACATTGTGCCATAAAGACCGAGCACATTGCTAGGAGGTGATTGTGGACAAGGGCATGACCTCGATCCACTTTGAGAAGTAGTCAATGGCCACTATTATAAACTTCCGTCGGCCAAACAGCTCTAAGAACGGTCCGACGATGTCTACTCCCCACCGAGCGAAGGGGATTTCTGTGCTCACTGGTTGGTAAAATGTGGCCGGTCTTCCAGGTGCTTTCGCTAAGATTTGGCACGTTTCGCACTCTCGGGTAAGTTTTTCGCAATCGAGCTAGATAGAGGGCCAGTAGTATCCGATTAACATTATCCTCCGGGCTAATGACCGTCCTCCTTGATGTGCTGAGCAGATACCTGAGTGGAGCTTGGTCATCACAATGTTGGCCTCAAAGTCATTTAGGCATCGCATCAAAGGTGCTCCATAAGAACGCCGGTACAAACGTCATTCGACGATTTGAAATCGGGGTGCCTAGAGTTTGGCCTTTCGGGCTCTCTTCTCATCCTCGGGTAGCCGACCGTCTTACAAATATCCCATAATATCTATGATCTAGTTCTTGTCCTCTACCCCCACCGGGGCAAGCGTTAATAGGTCTATGCTGGCGGTCGAGATTTCTAGGATTCGGACAATTCTTGAAATGTGCTCCGGCGCTTCTAAGGAGAGCTTCGACAGGATGTCGGCGTCCACGTTCTCGGCCCGGGGAACATGCTCTACGACGTGCGCCCGAAAGGGTTGTAGTTTTGCCAATTCTATATCGCGATAACGCACTAGCCGCTCTCCGTTGACCTCGAAACTGCCTTGGACTTGCCCGACCACTAATGCCGAGTCAGTCCGAGCCTTGTTATGCTCTGCTCCTAGATCTCTCACGTTCTGTAGCCTGGCAATGAAGGCTTCGTATTAGGCCTCATTGTTGGTCGGGGAGAATTGGAATATCAAGGCGTAATAGACTTTGAAGCCTTCCGAGCTAGTCACGACTATTCCACCTCCGGATCCCCTTTTGCTATTTGAGCTATCGATCGCGACCTCCCACCATAATGCTTCAGGGTTGGCCTGTTCGGTTGTCTGAGTATCCCGTGCGGTGCATTCCACAACAAAATCAGCGAGGGCTTGTCCTTTGATGGCCGGGTGCGGCCTGTACTTAATCGTGAAATGCGTGGACATCATGGCCCACTTGACAAGTCGCCCCGAGGAGCTAGATGTATGGAGGATGGCACCAATGGGCTAGTGACGGTGTGTAAATCTTGTGGACAATGGGATGTGATAAATGATGAGTGGGAATGAAGATTCTCGGGTTGTCGCACTCAATGAATGATATCAGAAGCATCGAGAAAGGGCCACAGTGAGGTTGGTCATACTTCGAGATTCTTGGTCAAGGAAGTGTGTGGTTTAGTTGAAGGTTTGGCAAGTAATAGAAAAAGGATGCTTGGAAAAAGAATTAAAGTTATAAGGGAAAGGAGATTAGGATTTTCGTGCCGATTACAATGTGTGATTGGCTTATCTCGTGGCACGGGAGGTTGTCGTGATTGACTGTGGGGTTACAAGTCAAGAGGAATGGCTTGCTAGTGCGTAGCCATTTCGGTCTAATGCCTCCTATAGGAGGATATGTCACCCAGGTGCTCATATTCTCTATGGGGCAATTTCACAAACACCTTGCCTACATTCCTTCCCGGACCATGTCCCCTCGGATCTAGGCGGGGAATGTAGGAGGATCAAGAGGCCTACCTAGGTTTAGAAATCTCTTTCCTATCGAAGCTACAAAGATCATCCTCCACCACAACAATCAATCTTCACAATATAGCAAATCAATACAAGCCAATCATCACATAAGCAATCTACACTACAACCCTAATCTCTAGAATTTTAGCCACTCATGATCAAGCTCAACAATCTAAACATTTGCAAGATAAACATCATCAAGATGAAGCAATAAAATAGAATAGATCAAGAGTTTACCCAAAATTGCAAAGCTAGATTGTCAAACCAATGTATTAATTAGAAGTGAAGATCTTGCAAGGGAAATGCTTGGATATCCTCTTCTCCTTACAAAATTGAGAGTGTTCTAGGGCTAAAATCTAGTGAGAGAAAATTTAGAAGCTAATCTAGATCTGAAAATTGTAAAAACTCTCTCTAATGTGTCAAAAAGCTCTCCTCCAAAATGAACCAAAATGGTCTTAAATATGAGAATTCTCATTCGGCCTCCCATTTACGCCGCGCTCACTGTGTGACGCGGGCGTAAATGGGAAATAATGCCCTTCCGCGCGATTTTCTTTGCTGGCTTGATTACGCCGCCCTCACGCCGTGAGGACGACATAAATGGGAAATAATTCTCTCTTTCACTCCGCCTCACGTTCGTAGCTTGTGACGTGATTGGGTTTGGCGTCTTCACGTCTCCGTCATGCCGTGACTCGGGTGTGACCTGTTCCTTGGTGCGTTCTTTTCCGGCTTTGGCATTTTTGATCCATCTTTGCCACTTTTCTTGTCCAAAAATATCTAAAAACATAAAAAGTACAATTGGGAAGGTCTCTTCGTGCTAAATCGCGTTTTAAAGGTAAATTACTATAAAGCACACGACTTTAAGGCTAAAACTTGCATAAAACACCTTCGAAAAGTCCTAAAAAACTAGCATATTTTGACGCTTACCAGCTGGTCAGTTAGTACTCGGACATTTCTTGCTTGAAAGTAAGGAGTCAACTTCTTCGCCGCTACGTAAAGGGCGAAGATGACATTTTCAAGCCTCGTATACTGAAGCTCCGGACCTTGCAAGGCGTGGCTGACATAGTACATGGGCCTCTGGACTCCCTCTTGATCGGTTCAGCAAAACACGGCACTGACGACATGATCCGAGACGGGTAAGTACACGTTTAAGTCTTCTCTGGGCTCCGGCTTTGACAAGACGATATGAGACATAAGGTACTACTTTAACTCTTCAAATGACACTCTACACTCGTCATCCCATACAAACACGTTCATTTTTCAGAGCGTCTTGAAGAACAGTAAGGCTCGTTCTGCCAATTTGGACAAAAATCGGCTGAGGGCTACAAGCCTTCCGGTCAACTACTGTACCTCACGGATCGTAGCCGGCAGTTGCATCTCTAGGATAGCCTTAACTTTGGCCGGATTAGGCTCAATGCCTCGCTTTGTCATCATGAACCCTAAGAACTTGCTGGTCTAAACTGCAAAGGTACACTTGGTCGGGTTTAGCCTTAGCCAATACGTGCGCATGATTTTGAAGCAAGCACGAAGGTCTCGACCGTGGTGCGACTGATCTCGGCTCTTGACCAACATATCATCGATGTATGCCACCATCGTCCGGCTGAGCAAGCTTTCAAATAAGGTGTTGGTCATTCTTTGGTACATCGCCCCAGCGTTCCTGAGCCCGAAGGGCATGACTCGGTAGCAATAAAGTCCGCCTGGCGTAATAATGGAGGTCTTGCTTTCATCTTATTCACCCATCATAATTTGGTGATAACCCTTGAATGCATCCATAAAACTCATGAGATCTGCTCCAGCCGTTTCGCCGACCATTTGGTGGATACTTGGTAAGGGGTAAAGATCTAATGGGCAAGCGCGATTCAAATCGGTTTAATCAATACACATCCGCCATGTCGGGGGCTTGGGTACCAACACTATATTCGCGACCCAATCGGGATACATGACCGGTCGAATACGCCCGATATCTGCCAGGATTTTCACCTCCCTCTTGACAAATTCTCGCTGATAAGTTGAAAGGTGTCGTTGCTTCTACTTTACCGGTCTTGCTGCCGGGCTGACCGCTAGGTGGTGGCATATTACGGACTGATCAATCCTGGGCATATCCTTCGAGCCCCAAGCAAAGATATTTGAAAACTCTCTTAGGATCGATAGAATTGATTCTCTCAAGTCGCGAGCCAGTGCCTTTCCGATCCGGACCCTTCTGTCGGGTTGGTCGTCAAGCAACAGGACTTGCTCCACCTCGTCCGACGACTCGGGCTTTACCTGCTTCCCTTCATCATTCCTCTTGGAAATGTATTAACATGGGAACTTCCAGCCTCTTAGCTGTGTACTACTTCAAGGTAACATCGCCTCGCCGAATGCACATCGCTTCTGAGGACCCCCGCGCCTTCCGGGGTCGGGAACTTCATGCATAGATGATGCTTGGAACTGACCCTTCCTATTAGAGAAATTCCCGGTCGTCCGAGGATTATGTTGTGCACACATTGTAGGTTCACCACTACGAATTCCATTACAACTTTCGAGATACGGGGATACGTACCCACTTCCACGGGCAGGTGTATCTTCCCCTTCGGATGGATCGTATCCCTAGTAAAACCGGACAACGGGGTGCGGATCGGAGTGAGCTCGATCGGGTCGAGCTTGAGCTTTTGGAAGACGTTCTCACACAGCACATTCACACTGCTGCTGGCATCTACTATTGCGCGCTGGATGCCTACCCCCATAATATCAATTGTGACTACAAGAGCCTCTGCATTATGGTCTATTTCCTCGGGTACGTCATCAAGGGTGAACGTGATCAGTTCAACCTTCGGCTTTTTTTCCTGTCTTTTCGCGCTTATCAAGCCGACCTGAAACTCTTGCAACTACTAACGACGGGCGCCCAGGTTCTCTTCGCTTTCTGGTCCTCCAAAGATAACGTGAATGACCTCTTTGGCAGTCGGAAGAGGGGGGTCCTGATATGGTCCCTTGTCTTTCTTCTCCTTGTCCGTTTTCTGAAAGATTATTTTCCATGATGATTTTTCCCTTCTTCCTTCTTGGCCACGAACTGGGCCAGTTTACTCGACTACAACAATCCTCGATCAGCTGTCTTAAGTTTGTACAATCTTCCGTATCCTGGCTCTTATTCCAATAGTAGGCGCAATACTTGCTATTATCCCAGCCGTCCTTGAACGGTTCAGGAAGTCGAATCATATTTCAGGATTGTGCGTACCGGAGGACGTGCACCGCTGATCGGTTTAGAGGAGTGAACTCGATATTCATTCCTCGCCCCCTTCCCGGCTGCTCTAGCTGTCTTCCCTCGGGTCGTTAGTCTCTTCGGCTTGTCCCGCTCTCTTGCTCACGCTTAGCCATATTCGCCTCTCCGGCATTTACGTAATTTGTGACTCGATGAAAATACTTATACTATATTTATGTCTTTAACCGCTCTGTAGTGTTTAAAGGTGGTCTATATTGAGATAGACTTGACAGACATAAAAGTCTATGTTGAGATAGATTTTCACAGGGTGGAGGTCTATTTTGAGATAGATATAACAGATTTGAATATTAAGAGTATTTATAAGAACTCAAAGAGTTTAACTTTCGTAGAACCTGCTTTTTTTAGAGTTGGTGTGTGCATTAGAGTTCAAAATTTATCTAACCGGTAAGTTCAAAATTCATATCACTCTCAGGAAGAAAATTACTCAGTGTCATTACGTGTCAGTTCAACTTCTCAAACACTGAGATTAAGATCAACTCGTTTGTATTGCTCAGACATTATCCTTTCTAACCTTCTACTTTGAATGTGTGGGGGATTGTTGGGAAGACATTCAAGGTAGAAGGCTTAGTCTACCTTTGAGAATCGGTTTAGTTCCTTTTCCACTTAATTAGGGAGATCATGGAACGTGTCTTTACATCCCTATTCTTGTGGCTTTCATTTGTGACTGAAAATGGAGGTGGTTGTTAGCTAATTACTATATAAACAGTGCCCCATCAGTATGAAAAGACACACCAAAAACTAAACCACTTGATTACATCTTCATTCTCTCGTGGTTCTACTACGTCCTTTCTATCATAAGCTCTGTCTAAGCACTAAGTCAAGTTTGTCTACGCCTAACAGGTTCAAAGCTGGTCGTAGAACATCTGTGTTACCCGTCGGGAGCGTACCAAAAATTTCAGACTGCACCGTCTCTAGCTATAACGCTTTTAAGGTAGTGTTATTATAACACGGCACAGATTGTTTTCCCGCTCCAGTTTGTTCTCCTTCTTTCAGAAATATTGCCAGCCTTTGTTGACATTGCGTATATTTTCCAACATAAGAAACCTTGTTGCTAGGTTAATGTTGGATGAGTTGTGCATTCTTGCGAAGGTCTGTTGGGGTATTTGAAGAAGGAGGAATGATATGTGCTGGAATGATGTTAATTTTTGTTGTCATTATACAATAAATGCAGTACTGTCCTTTCTTAGTTGTTGGAGAGATGCAAGGAGATCCAGTCTTCAGGAACACAGTGGCAGTATGGAGGCTTCGTCAATATGGCAGAGGTCGGATATAGGGAGATGGAAATTGAATGTGGATGCGGCAAAGGACGAGGCGAATAGTTGTATGGGTTTAATTTGGGGTGGATCATTCGTGACATCTCGGGTTCATTAAAGGCAAGTAAGTCAACCCCGTGGTTAGAGTGTTTGTAACACCCCTAAATTTTAAAACATTTTAAACTTATGGAATAATGACAAATCTATTATTAATTTCCAAATAGAGCATAAACTAAACATAATAGTCGGGGTGCTATGCCACATCTGAGCTAGAGAACTCAGATGAACAGGTTAAACTATCTTACAAAGCATAAACCACCTTGAATATCCAAATGTAAATCAAGGTACGCAGGCCATCTCATCAAGGCTAGTCCTATCTAAACTAAGTCCACGAATCTGACTACCGCGCTCTGAAGCTACACAATTGGTCATGCAAAACATTCGGTGTAACAACCATCAACGAATAATGCTGGTAACCCACTCCAACGCGTTAAGTACAATATAGGTAGATATAAGAAATCATTTTGAAACTGGAATACATATATACTTACGAGACACTATTTTAAATCCAAGATCCAGACTCAAGACACAACAACAGATTCAACAGTATAGAATAATCATAAAGACTAGCATGCGTCCTAAGAATACGATACAAGGCATAATAGACAAGTAAGCTCACAAATAGCAAATAAAGCCAACAAGGGAATTCAAGGCAATCAAATAGCAAGTAAGCATCAAGTCACACAATCCATCTTCCAACCTTATACCAAGTTGCAACCTTGTAGCTCCCCTCCGTCCTTATATCAGTTCCAACCTATACCTTCAGGTCACCTTTATATCGCCTCCCTTATTCCTCTGGGAAACTACATGCCCCTACCGACAAACCACCAACATATCAAGATAGCGCCGCAGTGCCATTCGCATGATCCGCACCTCTAGTGCCAATATCAAGGGGTCAGCGCATATAGCCCTGACATGACACCGCAGCACTTATAACCTGACCCATGCTCAACGGAAAGCAAGTCAAAGGTGGGTTTGTGCCTTTAGCACAGTAACCGCTACGCCTGTACCTTTAGTACAATGACCGGGCACAAGTGGTGCCAACCTCCAACAATTCATTTCGGCCAATCACAATCTCATCATCATCATCATCATTAATTACAGCGGTCATTGCACAATGACCACGATACTCATCATCATTCAATCAATCAACACATAATCAAACAATAACAATCAAGACTTAACAATAACGACACGTACTACACATAAATTCCTAGAACGGTACTCAAAACACCAAACGAGACTCATACACGACAAACGGGGTACTACGGGACACAACGGGACACGGTGAAGCAAAAAACGGGGGAAAAAACCACGCCCCGTACCCACCTTCTAGCGGGTAGGTGGCTGGTGGATGACCACCCGCCGGCGGGCAGTCACCATTCCAGCGGGTGGCCGGCGGGCAGGGCTCCGCCCGTCGGCTGCCCACTGGATTGGGCTCGCCGGGCAACGGGTAGGTGGTGGGCGGTCATCCCCCCACCTATCCCCACTGGTACATAGGCAACTTTTTGGTCCCGGGATCACTCGTGGAACCCGGAACCGTGTCCAGACACATTCCAACACATAACGATGACCCCACGGATTCAATTAACGGAATTAAATCAAAAATCATTCCAAATACGTTCTAACACGACTCCTAAACATACCAAGACCCAACATAAATCATATAACGGTTCAAGAACATCTGGAACCACAAGAACATCAAGAAATCTATATGCAAAGTCCTAAATACAAGTCCTAGGCTAGACTCAACACCCGATCATGCATAATCCCACCCAAATATACCAAGAACATCATAATACGAAATTCAATATAAACCCTAGGGCTCTAGACATAATTAAAATACGAGATCATACATATAGTCAATCACAATATCAAGAACATCAACATCATCAAATAAGCACAATATAAATCCTATGCAAGGGTTCTATCAAGACTCAATCACAGAATTACACATACGATTATCAAAGGAGCCAATAAATAAGATATAGCAGGGAAAATAAGTTTTGTTGAGACATGGGTTACCTCTTGCCCTAATCAATATCCTTGGCTACTAATGTAACACCCCGTGTTATAACCCCTAGAACCGATTAATAATTTAACCTATTGCCCAAAAGAAAGAATTAAATTCCAGTAATTAATTAGGAAAAGGCCCACCATAGTCCGCGGGCCCTCACCTCTAAAACCCAACCCCTAGCCCTAAAAGGAATAGAATTAGCAGGCCTATAATATTAGTTCCTAATTAGGACTCCTAGATATACAAATAGGGGACTTAAGAGGCACCTAGAACCCCCACCACAATAATCCCTCACCACACAAGAAGTTCCAAGAATTCCCCTAGGAGAAATCAAGAAAGAAGAAAGCTTCAAGAAAGACCCTTCATAGCCAAGGAATTAATTAAGGCTAAAAGGTAACCCATGTCTCAACAAAACCTATTTTCATAGCTATGATTCCCCTCTTAGGATTTCCCCCATATTCTTGTGTGTTGATGATTCGTTATAATGATCTTGATGATTGGTGTTATGATTCCATGGGTAACCTTGATGATAAGAGATTCTTGATGATTATATGGTGTTCTTGGTGTTCTTGATGATTATATGATGCTCTTGATGTTTATATGATATTCCTACCGAATCTTGATATTAGAAGATGAATTGTGTTCTTGTTGATTTAAAAATAATTAGAACCCTAGGTTATATCGTGGAATTCGTATGGTATTATTCTTGGTAGATTGGGTGGGAATTTGCATGTTTGGGTGTTGATTATGTTTAGAAAAGCATGATAGGTTATGTGCCGTGTGTTTCTTGATTTTGATCCGTTAATTGTCTACGTGTGTTATCAATTGCGTTTGAAAGTGTCTAAGCATGGTTTCGGGTTCCACAAAGGTTCCCGGGGCTTTTTTGGTGAAAAAGAGTCAGTGGGGGGTAGGTGGGGGTAGGGGACCCGCCACCTACCCGCGGCCTATTTGGGCAACGCCGGTAGCGGGCAGCCGCCCGCTGCCCGGAATAGTTGCCGCCGGCGGGTGAATCCTCACCCACCGGCTACCGGCTGGTTTGCACCCTGATTCGGGATTTTAGCTTCCCCGTTTGATGTTCCCCCGACCCCCATGGTGTCCCAACGGAGTCCGTCTATCGTGCCTATGTCTAGTTTGATATTTCGGGTACCGTTCGTAGGTTGTATGAGTCTTATATATTGCATGCTAGTTGAATTGGTATCCCGTTGACCTAGGTGAAAGAAGTATGAACCCCTTAGGATTATTCTTAGTATGTGAAGGATCACGCATAGGTTTTGTTATACGTTTTCTCCCCCTTCCCAATGTGTTAATGTGGGTTGCATTTGCTTGCTACGTGTTATGTGTGCATGATACCCCAATTTGGTTGCGATCAAATTGGCTATACGGGCAGTTGGATGGGTTGAGAACCATACGGACTGTTAACCAGGCCGGTTGCGATCAGTCAGGTATATAAATATTATATAGGGCTGCGGTCCACCGTTTGGTTGCGATCAAACGTTTATACATGAGTTGCGGTTCATATTTCCTGGCTGCGGTCAGATGACATACTCTTGGGCTGCGGTCCACTGTTTGGTTGCGATCAAACTATGATGAGCTACGGTTCATCGGTCGGTTGCGATCGACCCCTCCGTGTTGCGATACGGGGCAGGGTGCTGCGGGGCCGTGTCAGAGCTATATGCGCTGACCCTCATGTATGGGCATGCGATTGGTCCTGTGGCACCAACAAAGTATGCTATGTGATGAGATATGGATGAGTCGTTGTTATGAGTGTCTTAAGATGTGACTTTGGGATTTATGCCGGGAATCGTACATGTTGGATTATGGATATTAACTGTGCTTATCTTTATCTGCCTTGCCTGTTTCCCTATGCTTATGAATTGTATATGCTTGATTATGACCGTTGTCTGTGCTAAGCTCTATCTGTGAGTCTCTTATTTCAACGCGTCTCTTAGGATATATCTTAGGATATATCTTCATGCTTCGAAATGGTTTTCATATAACTATGTATATATCTATATGTATTGTATTTCAACGCGTTGGAGTGGGTTACCAGCATCTCTCGCTGAACAGATATATTTGGCTTTCAGGCACAGAAGAGTAGGCACGGGAGCGCGCTAGAACCTCAGAGCATAGAAGTAGATAGTTTCCTTTTTGGCCTGCGTGCCATGTTATGCATTCTCTTTATTAAGGATATTAACTAGTTAGCCTGTGCACCTGAGTTCTCCAGCTCAGGTGTGGCATAGCACCCCGTACTCTTTGTATTGTGATTTGGGATTTAATGAGATTCTACTTTTATTATATAAGCTTCAAAAGTCTAAAAATTTCGGGGTGTTACAACTAAGGTTCCTCCCTAAGATCTCCCTCCAACGGATTCCTTTATGTTTGGTGGCGGGGAATTCCTTTGCTAGGTTTCCTCAAAGAATATCTTGCGCGGTATAATTAATTGTGGCAGGGTTTCTAAACGCTTTCTAATTCCCTATATATAGATCCAGGAGTCCTAACTAAAATCTGAATAACAAAGGCCTACTTTTCCTATTCCTTATAGAATTAAAGACTTGAATAAGGATAAGGGTCCATGGTCCATTGTGGACCATTCTAATTAATTAATGGGAATCCTTGTCTAATTAAATCCTTTTTAATTATATGTTAACAGAATTAATTTCATAATTAGTCTGGATACGAAGGCCGTAACAGGGGGTGTTACACCCTACCTCCTTACAAGGAGCTTCGTCCCCGAAGCTCAGACACAGATCATTCCCCTTGTTCCTAGGTGTCATGCAATTTGTTCTCCTAATTGAGGAAATGTGGCTCGAGTTTGTCATTTTAACGAGTGTTGGGTGGGGTTGATTAGGTCGGAGGTAAGTAAGGATTTAGATTTTGAGTATACCTTGATTTCCAGTTCCCGAGCTTGAAGCTCCACGTGTACCCAACATGGTCTCGATTGTCGCCACTTTCCTGTCCAATGAGCTCATTGCGAGAATCAAGGACGAGAATCCCTCATCCATGATCCGATTCTACCTCATGAGTTGCGCGAGGATGCGCTCATTGGTGGACCTCTCGTCTCGATCCTCCGTGTTTCCTCTTCCTTGCACAGGTTCAGGTTGGCTAGGCTCGCTTTCTTCTTCCTGCTCCTCCTGCTCCTCGCTCTCTTGCATTGTCCATTTCATTTTCTTGTTTGTTATATCCAACTGATCCACTAACATTCGTCGCTCTTCCGGGGATTTCAGGCAAGCCTCCTCGAGGGTAATGTACTGTCCCTCTCCGACATGGTAGATGTCGTTGCGGCGGAGGTTTTGGGCATTGAAAACCATCCCACTCATGGTTCTGGCTTCAGTCCAGGCTTATGTCCGCCCCTTTCCTTTCCATGATCCAACTCAGAATCATCCCGTAGGGTAGACTGAGTCGGTTGCTAGACTTACAGAATTCCATGTGCTTCAACATAAGAGCGGGTAAATTGAACTTCACCTTATGCTTAAGAAAATAGGCAAAGGTGCATTCCAAGCTTCCCACATCCTTGCTCTTGTTGTTAGTGGGCAACAAGCTGTCGGACACAATCATAACTAGCAATTTTTGCTCGGCGGTTAACAGTTTTTTAATTGGCCTCATGGCCGAAGTGAAACCGCCTTATCTTCCCAACAAATAACCGAGATAATCCCCGTACCCCGTGTCTCAGGTGCTAACCCATGCCTTTCGGTCATAGTCCGACACACCCGTGGCGGACAGTTTTAGGAGCTTAATCAGGCGGCCCTCAGTGAGCACTATCTCTTTGCCACGGACCTTGGAGGTGATCTCCAACTTGTCCCCTCGTTTGGTAGTTACCAAGTGGCAATAGAATTCCTTCACCAACTCGGGATACGTATCCTCTTTTATTACGAGGTATGTATCTAATAGGCCTTGGAATTTAAGCATATCAACCAACTCCGGAGAGAATTGATCGGGCTCAAGTGCTTTACCTCCCAATACCATTTAGTCGGCATTGTTCCATTCCGGGACTTGGGTGTTGACATGCCTCTTTGGCATTGTGGGAATTTTAGGTGGTGGCTTCGAGTGTGGGGCTATTTTTTCCGGTGGGAGCTCCGGCGAGGGTTCCGCCCGGTGCACGGCGGCGACGGCGGTGGCGGGCGTTTGCGGCTTCGGTGGTCGCGGGCGTAGCTCGGCGCAATGGCTGGCAGTGGGGGGTGGCTGTGTGCGTGGTGTGGCCGGAAGAGGGAGGAGAGAGGGGAGAGAGAAAAGTGGAGAAGGGGGAGATGAGAGAAGAGTTTTTGATTTGGGGATTTTGTGGGTTTTAGGGATTTGGAGGGGGTTAAGAAGGTTGTGTTCCCTTGAGGTTTGAAGAAACATTTATGGTTTAGTGGTTAGGAGCTTGGTTTTGTAAGTGGGAGGTTTAGGGTTTAATTCTCATTGGTTACATTAGTCCTTTTAGTGCACTCCTTTTATGCTTTTGAGGGTTTCCTATCATTTGTTTGTCCTAGGGTGGGAAGAGTACCGTTTTAGACTTTTCTAGTTGCACCCACTGATTCATAGATTGTAGGAGGCACGAATTTAGTCCTTTAATTAATTCGAGTAAGAGGAATTTAAGCTGATTGAACTAATTAACTTGGCTTTTATTAAAAGCATGGGGGTTTCTAAATAATCAAACTAAATAAGCAGTCCAACTAAAAGGTAGTTTACAAGGGTTTGTGGTTTATCTATCCTAGACAAAATTCTTCTTCCGGATTCTCTTTCAGTTGATTCATGGGGTCCTTGTCTCCTAGAGCTATGTTTTCTGCGTCGACCCCGGCTTCGGCTTCGAGGTCGGCTTGGGTGCGACTAATGACGAATACCTTTCCAGGTGCCGCGTAATTCTCTCGATTATTCGCGTTCCCTTGTTGGACCATGACCGTAGGCTTCACACTTGGGGGTTGGGTGCATTGGAAGGCCTTGTGTCCTTCTCCCCCACAATTGAAGCATCGTAAGGCGTTTCCGAGGCAATCATTTCCCCTATGGTCCTTATTACATTTTCTGCAAAGTAATTGTCTCACGTTGGTTTTGTTGTATCTCATAGGCGGCCCTTGATTAGGTGGGTTAACCGTCCTCGTGTTAGAGTCTTTCCTTGTTCTCTTCACGGTCGGTCCCCCACTTCTGATATTCCTCTTGCGGATTTGTTCCTGAACTCCCTGTTGTAGAAGTTGGATCCGGTAAAGGTCAGCGGCGCTGGTGTAAGCCTCATTAAGGGTCCTGGGTTTACTTACGGTTAGAGCCTTTCGAGCTTCGAAGTTGAGGCCCGCTACAAACTTCTCTATTTTAGTCACCTCTGTAGGCACCAATTCAGGTGCGAAACGAGCTAGCTCGAGAAATCATTTGTGGTATTCCATGACGGTGATCATCCCCTGTTTCAGGTGGAGGAATTCTTCGTACATAGCTGCCCTTATGTGTGCGGGGTAAAACCGTCCCCGTAACCGTGCCTTCATGGATTCCCAATTGAATCCCGGTTCTTGCCTATAAGTAGGTCCTTCGTGAACCCACCAAAGATCGGCCTCGTGTCCGAAATAGAACGAGGCTAATTCCACACGGCGTCCCTCCGGGCACTCCACTACCTCAAAGATCTTGTCGAATGTTCGGATCCATTCTTCAAGGGTCGTGGGATCTTCTTCCCCTAAGAAGATAGGCGGGCGATGGCTCGAGACTTGGCGAGCTATATCTGAGTTTCTGTTTGGCGGCGCTGGTCGGTTGTTGTTTTGGAGGATGGCGTTGCTCAGTGTCTGGGCAACCTGAGTCAATTGTTGTAGGTTCTGAGTTAACGAATCGTAGGCAGAAGGCTCTGGGGTTCTTGACTGACTCCTTGTTGGTGCCATTTCGGTGTCTACAGGATCAACACCGATCGTAACGGTAGGTTAGGGACTTACATCCTTACCTTGATGTTATAATTTATGGGGGGGGGGGGGAGGGGGGGGGCTCTTCAAGCTAAGCACAGAATAGATTAGGGAGAAGTTAAGCAGATAATGTTAGATAAACTCACAGCCTCACCGTGTGTCCTAAACTTCCTAGATCCTATGTATTTAAGTACCTAGAGTTCGAACTTAATGTCCTAAAGTCTTGTCCTTAGGGGTTTTATCCTAGGGTCGAACATAGGCTCTGATACCAACTGTAACACCCCTAAATTTCAAATCATTTCAAACTTATTGATTAAAATCTGTGACCGCCGGAATAAAGGCAAATCTATTATTAATCCTCAAACAGAGCATAAAGTAAACATAATAGTCGGGGTGTTATGCCACATCTGAGCTAGAGAACTCAGATGCACAGGCTAAACTATCTTACAAAGCATAAACCACCATGAATATCCAATTGTAAATCAAGGCACGCAGGTCATCTCATCAAGGCTAGTCATATCTAAACTAAGTCCACGAATCTGACTAGCGCGCTCCGAAGCTACACAATTGGTCCTGAAAAACATTCGGTGTAACAACCGTCAGCGAATAATGCTGGTAACCCACTCCAACGCGTTAAGTACAATATAGGTAGATATAAGAAATCATTTTGAAATTGGAATACATATATACTTACGAGACACTATTTTAAATCCAAGATCCAGACTCAAGACACGACAACAGATTCAACAGTATAGAATAATCATAAAAATTAGCATGCGTCCTAAGAATACAATACAAGGCATAATAGACAAGTAAGCTCACAAATAGCAAATAGAGACAACAAGGGCATTCAAGGCAATCAAATAGCAAGTAAGCATCAAGTCACACAATCCATCTTCCAACCTTATACCAAGTTCCAACCTTGTAGCTCCCCTCCGTCCTTATATCAGTTCCAACATATACCTTCAGGCCACCCTTATATCGCCTCCCTTATTCCTCCGGGCAACTACATGCCCCCACCGACAAACCACCTTTGAACCACCAACATATCAAGATAGCGCCGCAGTGCCATTCGCATGATCCGCACCTCTAGTGCCAATATCAAGGGGTCAACGCATATAGCCTTGACATGACACCGCAGCACTTATAACCTGACCCATGCTCAACGGAAAGCAAGTCAAAGGTGGGTTTGTGCCTTTAGCACGGTAACCGCTATGCCTGTACCTTTAGTACAATGACCGGGCACAAGTGGTGCCAACCGCCAACAATTCATTTCCGCCAATCACAATCTCATCATCATCATTAATCACACCGGCTATTGCACAATGACCACGATACTCATCATCATTCAATCAATAAACACATAATCAATCAAATAACAATTAAGACATAACAATAACGACACGTACTACACATAAATTCCTAGAACGGTACTCAAAACACCAAACGAGACTCATACACGACAATTGGGGTACAACGGGACACGCGGAAACAAAAAACGGAAAACACCACGCCCCGTACCCACCTTCCAGCGGGTAGGTGGCAGGCAGCCACCCGCCGGCGGGCAGTCACCATTCCAGCGGGTGGCCGGCGGGCAGAGGCCTCCGCCCGCCGGCTGCCCTTTTGATTGGGCTCGCCGGGCAGCGGGTAGGTGGTGGGCGGTCATCCCCCCACCTACCCCTACTGGTACATAGGCAACTTTTCGGTCCCGGGATCACTCGTGGAACCCGGAACCGTGTCCAGACACATTCCAACACATAACGATGACCCCACGGATTCAATTAACGGAATTAAATCAAGAATCATTCCAAATACGTTCTAACACGACTCCTAAACATACCAAGACCCAACATAAATCATATAATGGTTCAAGAGCAACCGGAACAACAAGAACATCAAGAAATCTATATGCAAAGTCCTAAATACAAGTCCTAGGCTAGACTCAACACCCGATCATGCATATTCCCACCCAAATATACCAAGAACATCATAATACGAAATTCACAATATAAACCCTAGTGCTCTAGACATAATCAAAATACGAGATCATACATATAGTCAATCACAATATCAAGAACATCAAGATCATCAAATAAGCACAATATAAATCCTATGCAAGGGCTCTATCAAGACTCAATCACAGAATTACACATACGATTATCAAAGGAGCTAATAAATAAGATATAGCAAGGAAAATTGGTTTTGTTGAGACATGGGTTACCTCTTTAGCCCTAATCAATATCCTTGGCTACTAAGGTTCTTCCCTAAGATCTCCCTCCAACGGATTCCTCTATGTTTGGTGGCGGGGAATTCCTTTGCTAGGTTTCCTCGGGGAATATCTTGCGCGGTATAATTAATTGTGGCAGGGTTTTTAAACTCTTTCTAATTCCCTATGTATAGATCCAGGAGTCCTAAATAGAATCTGAATAGCAAAGGCCTACTTTTCCTATTCCTTATAGAATTAAAGACTTGGTTAAGGATAAGGGTCAATGGTCCATTGTGAACTGTGCTAATTAATTAATGCGAATCCTAGTCTAATTAAATCATTTTTAATTATATGTTAACGGATTTAATTTCATAATTAGTCCGGATACGAAGCCGTAACACGGGGTGTAACAGTGTTATTCGACGAAGGTGGCCGAAGCGGTGAGCATCCGTGAAACATTAAGCTGGCTTAAAGAGATGAACTACGATAATGTGGATGTGGAAACAGCTGCTCAATTAGTGATTTCAGCTTTGAATCTTAATAATTTTAATTTCGAGTTTGGTATTATTATTTATGATATTAAAGAAGTCATGATGTAGTTTAGCGATGTGAGCTTCAAGTTTGTTCGGAGGTCACAAATCGGACTGTCCATGCGTTAGTTAGAAATACCGTTTCTTTGTCTGTGACCCGGGGGAGTGGTATGCCACTCCTCCTTGTTTTGTTCACGACGTTCTTGTTTTGGATTCTATGAATTAAAGTTTATTCTTGTTTTAAAAAAATATTATTATTATAGAATTTATATATAAAACATAAACATATGTTCACGTGCTTAGGAAGCCCGTGAACACTAATAAGTAATCATGTCTCATTGCTAATTAGGGGTGTATACGAATCGAATCGAGTCAAATATCTCACTATTCGATTCGAATTCGACTATATATTCGAATATTCGTATTCGTATTCGTTTAATATTCGAATCTTAAATTTGATTCGTATTCGATTCGACCAGTTTATTCGAATATATTTGATTCGACTCGAATATTCGAATTCGAAATGGCTAACTTAATTTTTAAAAAAAATTTCTAATAAATTAAGAAAAAATGTAATAAAAATTTATAATTAAATAGCATAAAATGTTACATTAATACACTAATCAAGAATCAGATTAAAATAACAACAAAAAGTCAATCATCAAATTCATATATTAAATACTAGATTAAGAATATTAGGTTTGAATTAAGCTTCAACATCAACCCAAAAAAAGTCAATCAAATTCAAAAATTAAGTACTACAATAACAATCACAATTAAACTTCAAATATCCCCCAGCCATCATGCTTGCAATATGACATCAATTGGTTCTTCTTCCTCCTACAAAAAAATAAAAATAAAGTTAAAATTATTATCATTAAATCAATAAGATATATTAAATTACTAAAGTAGAACTTACATATGTCATAATAGGCTTATTGATCCCATGAAGTTGACGAACCCAATCTGCTCCACAAATTAAAACTTGCACCATGTCAGAAGATAGTTTAGCACAATGAGGATCTAGAACTCGGGTACCCGCACTAAATGTGGCTTCTGATGCCACGGAGCTAATTGGAATAGCTAAAACATCACGGGCTAATTTAGACAAAATACTGAACTTCAATTCATGAGATTTCCACCAAGATAAGGCATCAAATACAGGGGAGGTTACTTCACCATCTTGACACCTATAAACCCCTTCCTCCAAGTAAATGTCCAACTCTGATTTTTTTGGAGTTACATCTTCAACACTGTCTAAATATTTATCATACAAAGACAAACCAGAAAGGACTACTTTTTCTTTAGAAGTAAAGCGTGTAGAAGTAACAACCGAACTCCCAACATGTGTCACAGAAGAACTACCTCTTCGATTTCTCATGTTATCAATTTCAACATATTCATAAAACAAGTCATGTAATGCATCCCTAACATTCTTCACATTTGCACGTGCATCATTTGCATTATATATTTGGTTGAAAGCAAAATCAACCAACCTCATTTTGTACCTAGGATCAAGTATTGCTCCAATAGACATCAAAAGATTGCAATCACCCCAATATTTGTCAAATTTTTTCTTCATCTTTTCAATCATATTTCTAATGACCTCTTCATGATGAAACTCATTTTCATTTAAGACATGCTTGACCCTCCAAACAACACCAAGAAAAACATTAGAAGTGGGATACTTAGTTCCAGAGATCACTTGAGTAGCTTCATAAAACACCTCTAAGATGCTAAGAACATCCTGTATTCTAGTCCAATCTTCCAAGCTAGGACAACATTTATATGAAGGCTCTCTTTGTGCAAATATTGGGAATGCATCCTTAAGTTTAAGGGCCACAACTAACATTTCATATGTAGAATTCCAACGAGTAACACAATCAAGAACTAACTTTTTCACCGGATTTCCCAAATGATGCACAATTTCAGAAAACTTCATCAACCTAGACTCAGACTGATTAATAAATCGCACACTATTCCTAACATCATCAACAATGGTTTTAATTGCAAAAATACCATCCTGAACAACAAGATTCAATATATGAGCAGTGCATCTCACATGAAATAGCTTACCACCCAAAGGTAGCTTATGACTCCTGGAGAAAGTTTGTTTGGCAATTCTAACTGCAACATCATTGTTTGAAGCATTGTCCACTGAAATAGTGAAGATTTTATGCTCTATTCCCCAATCCTTTGTGGACTTCATAACCCCATCAATGATATCAACACCTGAAATATGACAATAATATAATTAAATTCAAGAAATAGTTATTATTAATTAATTATTATAGAAATATATTTACAAACAAGTGAACATTACCAGTATGCGGAGGAGGAAGAGGCATGAAACTAAGTACACGCTTTTGAAGTTGCCAATTTGAATCAACAAAGTGTCCAGTGACACACATATATGAAACATTTTGCACCTTAGACTTCCAAATATCAGTGGTCAATGATATCTTATTGATGGTTCTTAATAGCAATTGTAACTTTTTCTTCTCTATTTCATAAACAGTAATGACGTCATTCTTTGCCATGGCACGAGAGACTTTCTCATATTGTGGAAGATTAACATTCATCATGAAAGTAAAGCCAAAATTTTCCACAGCACTTAACGGTTGCTCGTGCATCAGAATCCAATGAGCAATAGCTTCTCTTTGCTTTGTATGATCATATTTACCATCGGACAAAGGAGGTGTCTCAAACTTGGATTTTGCATTCTGAAATTGCAAGGTTTTTTGATTTTTTGTTTGAAGCTTCTTTTGTGTACACCTATTCAAATGGTTCCAAAGATGAGTTGTTGTAGAAGACGCTGACTTAGAAAGGAGTGTTTTACAATGTATACATTGTAGCTTTATACTTACATCCTTTGCAGTAACTTCAGTAAAATCAAAGTGAGCTTTTGATACCCTCTTTCTTTTCTTCCTTTGAAATTGTTCTTGATCATCATTCTTTTCACATTCCTTCTCATCATCACCTTTTTCATCTCCAACCTCTATATTTTCATTTTCTATACCATCATCATTAACTTCCACATTAGCATCCAAGTCATGAACATTATCACCTTCAAGGCCTCCATCATTAACTTCATTAAAATCACCATAATTTATTTCCTCATATTCTCTAACATCATCTCCTTGTCTTTGCTCATTTGGATTTGAAGATTGAATAGCCAAGGAAGAATCTACTGCCCACAAATTCAATAATTTCTTTTTGAGTACTATAATAATATAAAATAAATAATTTTCAAATTCAATTCACATAATCAGTTAAATAACAAAACATACGGTAAACAAACTAACAAATGCTTTGATTACTATAACATATATATCAATTTCTTTGTTTATATATATATATATATATAAAAGATGTAAACATATATCAAACAGAGAAATAACATACTGTATATTTTTACAGTATGTTATTTCTCTGTTTGATATATGTTTACATCTTTTATATATATATATATATATATATATATATATATATATATATATATATATATATATATATATATATATATATCAACATACTGCTATTACCATTGTTATCGGTCGCCGCCGTCATGCCCTTGCCGTCCATTGCTGCCGGAACAGTCACAGATCTGGAGTGTTGGCGTTGGAGGCTTGGAGCTTCTCTAGCGCGAAACCGTCATAGATCTTGAGATTGGAGTGCAGATGTTGAAGCTTCTCTGTCGCGGAAGTACGGAGCCGTCACAGTCTTGGAGTTCGGGCTCTAGACTCTAGAGTCAGGAGATTGGAGAGAATGGAGATGAGGTGTTGCCGTGTTGGAGCTTGAGGAGGGCAGAGTCACGACCGGAGTCGGCACTCCGGCGACCGGAAGTGCAGACTGCGATTGACTGAAGCGGTTGGAGAATAGCGACTTGGAGTTGGAGAATAGCGGCGTTGCTTGTTCAGTTTTCTCTCAAGTCTCACGTTGTGATACTGACTTAGGGAACTTAGGGTTTATTTTTTATTTTTTAATATAAAAATATAATATAATATTATATTATATTATATTATAGATTCTATTATATATATATATATATATATATATATATATATTCGAATAGTATTCGAATCGAATATATTCCGATTCGTATTCGGATTCGAATAAATTTCGAATCAAAATAGGTATTCGAATTCGGATTCGAATTCGAATTATTCGAATTCGAATCACGAATCGAATTAAAATTATTTGATTTGTTTACACCCCTATTGCTAATTACCTTCACGGTACTAGGCAACGGGCTTATGAGCCCTGGCAACGGGTTCAAGAACCCCGTTACCTAATACCGTGAAGAGACAATGAGAGTAACGCGACTCGCAGATGGGATTGCTGAATCAGTTTACACAGTCTCATTGTTTTTTTTAAAAAAAAAATTATTGGGAGGTGTTTTGAGAAAACAATTTATTTTCTCAAAAAACTGCTTTGATTTTTAATGTTTTGAAGCAATAAGATGTTACAAAAAGCTTATTAACCAAACATTCATATTGATTGTTTAACTAGCTAATAGTGATCAAACAAATCAAAATTGATTTATAAGCTATTTTACCAAACATGACCAATATTTCTCTGTTCTATTAATACAGAAGAGTACTGGAAGAGTGGAAGCATATAATAGAGGGGTAAACTTATAGTCGAAGATACTAATTCCAATCCATCTACAAAATAATGGGCCAAATGTGGAAATATGAAAACTATGGGGGACGACAAATAAAACGAAAGGAGAAATGTCACAATCACTGGGTTGGTACGTAGTAGTCATTCACCTTTTTGGCTTTTGCTAGCCTAAGCTAAAGGGAAGGGCGGTTTGGTCGGCCGGCAGTGACCGCCACTATCAGCCCACCAAAAAGTGAAATATTTCCTAATTCTTTTGCTGTGACCAAACAATCCTTACTTCCCTTCCAAAATTTTGGAATCGCCATTTGATTCCACATTACTTTTATTTTTTATTTTTAAAACTTTTCAAATTGCATCTTGCATTAACGAAATATACATGGAATAATTAGACTCAAATATGCACACCACAAATGCAATTAACATTTGAATTTAAAAATATTAAAAGTTATTGAGTATTTAAAAATTATTATGCGATTGTTTTAAGCTATTTATATACCTTAATATAATTTTTTAAAAATGGTTTTGAAATTTTGGTGTCACTATCTTATTGGTGATAGTGTATTACTATCTATATAATGTTAATCACTAAACTATATATATATATATATATATATATATATATATATATATATATATATATATATATATATATATATATATAATATATATATATATATATATATATATATATATATATATATATATATATATATATATATATATAGGGTCCGATTCACATGCAAACACTATTAAAATACAAACCTGTGGACAAACATGAGCCATTAGATTAGATTAGATTAATGGCTGGGATGGAACATGGAAAAATAGGCGCCAGTGTAAGACTGCATATGAAAAGGGCAATTTAGACAAACCAACTAGAATCCTACTTACCATACAAATAAACAGTTCTGATATAAGACTAATTCGACTATAACTATCCTACCACTAATACGCCACCCCCAACCCGACGCGAACCACCACCCCAACGCCCAAATCATCGCGCTGAGAGACAAACCGTCGGCAAACACCAACTGCAACCGGCGACCATGGAGAACACGCACACAACATTCCCAGGTAAGCATTCGGAACACATATACGGGTGCC